>NC_058135.1:142018987-142078640 GCF_016433145.1 Gracilinanus agilis | reverse complement strand
TCTCTCTCTCTCTCTCTCTCTCTCTCTCTCTCTCTCTCTCTCTCTCTCTCACAGACACACTCATACAGTCCATTTCTGGAACTATTTATACGCCTTCAGGGTAGAAACTATCTTCACCTTAATATTTCCAAGTACTTAGGACATAGTATACACTTATTAAATGCTTTTAAATTAACTCATGAACTTGATGTTGGTGGAGGAAGCACCTCACAGAAGAAATTCCTTATACTAAGGAAACAGATTTTAAAAAAAAAACATTTGGGTTTACCAAATATTGGTCTTTTATGGGCTCTCACAATTAGAAATGTGTAAGTAGGATTATTAACAATTCACTAAAAATTAAATGTATAACAACTGATTTCCACTGAGTTTTGGGGGAAACAAGATAAGAATGTTATACATTCAAAAGTACTTTTGTTATTAAAAAGTATGATCTTCTAAGAAGGTAGACATTTGAGATGATTAAAATGGATGGGTATAAGATGATGAAGATATTAAATTGACTACACAGTAATATTTTGGATGTATGAAAGACAAAATGATGAAATTTCAAACCTAAAGAAAGGAGATGTTAGACTCAATAAAAATACAGAAATAAAGATAAGGGACAATTTGGGAGAGAGAAAGATAGTTTGCTTTTGAATGTATTGAGTTTGCAATGATGATGAAACTTTCTTTTAAATACAATTGGTGGAAAGTTGATGATGCTATAACTGGCATTCCAAAGAAAGATTATTAGTGAGCGTCATCTTTATGTATATAATTATCAAGATCAGAGAAGTTTATGAAAACACCAAGAAAGAATTATATAGAAAGAAAATAAGAGGTCACAGGCCTTGGCATATCCTCATGGCTGAGGATAGAACATGGATGATTCTCCTATAAAGGAAGCTAAGAAGGAGTGAAATAGGAGAATTATTCAGTCAATAAGCATTTATTCTATGGGTTCTTTGTGTCAGGAGATATCAGGATATCAGAAGCCAAAGGAAAAAAAGAGTTTTCTGGTTGCCAGAGCAATAGACAATGTCAAAAACTGAAGAAAAGTCAAGAAACTTGAATCTTTATTTTTATAAAAACCATTAGATTTAGAGATTAAGAGACTGTTGGTAACCTCAGAAAAAAAAGTTGAAGTCAGATCTCATAGATTTGATGAGTCAGTGGGAGGTGAGAAAACAGAAGTATGATTTTTTTTAGTTTTCCTATTAAATGAAAAGAGAAGTGATAGCTTGAGAGTATTACTGTATAAGAATAAAGAGAAAAATTAATGGGGTAGTTTTTTTTAACTCTTTAACAAATTTTTATTAGAGAGATCTGACCATGTTTTAGGAATATATAAATGAGAAGAAATTAGTGGTTAGAGAAAGGAAACATGATTGCAAGAGCAAGTTCTCCAACAAGGCCATAATGGGATGGGATCAAAGTCATAGTTGACAAGTATTTTAAGTGCCAAAAACATACAAAACAAATTCACAGTGATTTGCAGGTGACACAAACAACTAGAAGAAATAAGAAAGGCCACTACTAAGAAGTGACATTCTATCTGAACCTTGAAAAGAGCTAAGAATTTGAAGATACAGTGAAGAAAAGGGAGATTATTTCCTACACTAGAGATAACTTGTTCAAGATCATAGAGGTAAGAGATTGAATGACATGTATGGGGAACAATAAATGGACTAGTTTGGCTGAATCTTAGAGTAGGTAAAAGGTAATAATGCAAAAAATTGTTATAGAAGGGTAAGGTAGAGATAGATCATGACGGTTCTATAAATGCCTGACATTGAATTTTATACTAAAATCTAGAGAAAGATAATGAAATTTCTTGAGCCAAAGAGTGACATGATTGGGTCAACACTTCAGGTATATTAACTTGATCACTTCATGGGAGATAAATTGATTGTAAAAGGGAGAGACTGGAAAGAGGGAAACCAATTAGGAGGTTATTCAATAGTCCAAGAGGGAGGTCATGAGGACCAGGACTAATTTATGTGTGTTGTGAATAGAGAGGATGGGATGAATGCAAGAAATGTAAAAATGGTGGTGAAAGCAAGACAAGGCAATTGATTAGAGACAGAAAGGAATTGAGAGTCATTAGAACACTGGTGTGCATTAAATAGAAACAGAAGAATTAAAGGAGGGATTGGCTTAGAAAAAATTTACAACAACTTCTGCTTTGGCCATATGTCTGTAGGACACCCAGTTATAGTTGAAAGACTGGGTATCAAGAGAACAATGAAAACTAGAATATATAGATGTGAGAGTTAGCTTCATGGCAAAGTGGGGCGGCTAGATGGTGCAGTGGATATGGCATAAAATGTGAGTTAATAAGACCCAAGTCTTATTTCAAATCTGGCCTCAAAAATTTACTAGCTTTGTTACCCTGGCCAAGTCATTTACATATCACTTGTAAAATGGATTTAATAATGTTACCTATACCTCCCAGAGTTGTTGTGCACGTAAGAGATGATTTTAGTAGAATACATTTCAAAACCTAAAATTCTTTATAAATGCAAAGTATTATTATTGTTTCTGTGGTTATGTTCATTATTGTGAAACTTTAGAGTTAGTCTGGGGGCTACAAAGCACCCTGTGGGCAAGAAAGAATTGCTAGAATGCCAAAAACTTATCCTTATGGCAGCCCCAAATTCGGTTCCCATTTTAGGAGAGTTTATGGGCTGCTTCAGAGTTTTCTAGATCTCCTTATGATCTCCTTTGAGTACAGTGCATCTTCTCTAATGACTGTGAGATGATAAAAACAAAACAAAGCAATGTCTTCTCCTCATGAGTGGGTTATCTTGAGGGCCTGTATGGGAAGTATTACTTCCCTTTATAGGAAATATTACCCACATTTGGGGAAAACTAGTCAGGAGCTATATCTAAGCTCTCTGTTGGAAGTTTTCGGGGAATCAACTTTAGGGGAAAGAGATAATAAACCAACAAAATAAAATAAGCCTTGTGAACCAGTCCTAAGAATGATGCCTCACATCATTCGAAAGGCCAGCACTTTAGCCAACAGGTATTTCTTAAGTGCCAAGCACTATGCCAAGTGATAGGAATAAAATGAAAGGTAAAAACTAACCCTCGCCTCGAGGACATATGTTCTAATGAGGGAGAAAGCTTATAGATAATTAGGTATATTTAAATATATCAAAAATAAATGGAAAGGAAAACCAAAGGTAAAGTCATTAGCAGTTGGGTTCAGGGGAGCTGAGATGAATAGGAAAAGTCTGTGCAGAAAGTGGGAGGGAAGGTATTTTGGGGCTTTTGTTTTTGTTTTGAAGAAGGGAAAGGTTAGATAAGGTAGAGTGAAATCATAAATGTCTCCATTTCTATTGCAATACAGCCTCACTGTGTGTCTATCTGTTCATATATAATTAATGTAGTTTAATTTATTTGAAACAATAATATTGGGCTAAAAGAGCCACTGTGTTTGAAATGATTCAGTAGGTCTATGAAATAACTTTATTGCTTATGGTCTGGTTTTTAAATTAAAATCCAATGGTGTGTGCATAGAAATGTTTTTGTTAATACAAGTATAACTTCCTTAAGAATGAGAATGTGTCCACAAACTCAGTTCCTCACTGACTTCAAAAACTCCTTTTGTCAATTCATTGATAATCAATTATTAATGCCTAAAATATGGCTTTTATTTATCTTCTGTAAGTGACAAATGCATCAGCAAGTAATGTGTTTCTATTTATAACTATTTTCTATATCACTAGTATCTTTAAATTTTACAAATTTATGTCACATAATCATAAATCTAGAGCAAGAAAAGGATATAAGAAGACATCTGGCCAAAATAAATTACTTTTTATGACTTCAGCTATAGCAGTAGAAATAATTTATATTTATATTTGTCTTCGTCAAAGAAAGTGCTACTGGAGTTTTTAATTTTAATGATTTTCTAGTAATATTCATTTATTATTTCTATGCAGTCCATAATCTTAGCATGAATACTGACCTGAGGCATGGAGTGAAAGGGGTGGGGTTAACAGGAAACTTGGGTGTTAGTCAGATAGAATAAACTCATAACATTTTGGCTCATAATATGCAACAAATCACAAGTGCTGGAATCCAGGAATAAATAAAGTTGATACGTATCTATGATTATTCCACTTTTATATTACTTTGTAGGATTTTTCATAGTAAAAAAACTTTTATCCTATAAAATCCGTTTCAGTTTATAATCATAAAACTTCACATTTGAAAGGGATCATGATAATGAGATTCCCAGCCATAAAAAGGAATCATCCCTACAACAAAGCTAACAAGTGGTCCTCTAGCCTTAGCTTGAAGACAGTGAGAGAAGGGTTATTACCTCCTAAAATAACCCATTCCACTCTTATTGGGCTAATTGTAATGAAGTATTTTTTACACCAAGCTAAAATATATTTCTTTACAATTACTATTCATTGCTCCTAGTTAATGTGATTATCAGATTTAGTGTCATGTCATCGCATAATCATTATTTTTATATTTTCCCTGTGATCTGCCGCAGTAAAGGATCAGTTGGCCAAAAATGTACTTTGGTTTCAAAATGTGTAAAATGGAAATAATGATCATCTACACTTGTGGGGAGTAACTGAAACAAAATTTAAATACATATATATACATATATATACAAATATATACATATTTACACACATAAACTCATATAGACACACATATATGCATTATGTATTACAGATACACACATATATAGAGCAAATATCTATAATTAACTGTATTATCTGGGCAAAATGATTTGGCATGTACACAGGACAATTTAACATTGCCAGAGAGCAATCCTAATATGCCCTTGCCAGTATACAGAGTGACCCATTCCCCCAGAATATCTGACTTGTTCATGGAAAGCTTTGTGAAAGAAAAATTTGGCCAAGGAAAAGGGCTTCCACAAAAAGAATTTTATATAACTAGTTTTCCAGTGGGGTTAGGGAGGACTGTCCTATTTCATTGCATGAGCTTAGTGAGATCTGGGAAGTGAGATAAAATATCAAGGGTCGTTTGAGAGAGTACGTCCTGAATTTGATTATATTGATATGGGGACTATGGTACCTTGGTTGGATGGATAATGATAGATTGGAGTTAATTAATAATAATAATAATGGATTTGGAGCTAGAACTCCAGTTTTTAAATTACATTTATACCATCTACAATTTAAGTGTCTTTTGGCCTTTCTTTTTAATAACAGTGACATAGGAGAATAGCCAAAATAGAAGACACACTCAATAAATATTTGATGACCTAGTGTTTGTCTTTGGGCAAATAAGAAGCCTCAGTTTCCTCCTCCATCAAATGAAGGGATTATGCTAGGTGCTTTCCAGTCAAATTCTTTGACACTTATCTTTCTAAGACCATGATGCTTTAAGCAAGAATTTTTTCAGCTTTGTATATTTGTGTCTGTGTGTGTGTGTGTGTGTGTGTGTGTGTGTGTGTGTGTGTGTGTGTCAAGGTCCACTTGGAAGAACAGTGAAATCTAAGGAATCTTTCTCACAATTTTTAAATGTATCAAATAAAATACATAAGGTTTTGAATAAAATCAAAATTCTCTCTCTTTTTCTCTCTCTGTTTTTCTCTCTCTGTTTCTGTCTCTTTCTTTATCTCTGTCTCTTTGTCTCTGTCTGTCTCTGTCTCTCTGTCTGCCTCTGTCTGTCTCTGTCCCTCTGCCCGTCTGCCTCTCTTCAATATTCATAATTTCACATGTGCCAGGTTAAGAACCCTTAATCTTAACATCTACAAATAGTTCCTTAGTTTCTATAGAGATATATCTTCATCTAGATATAGAGGTAGAATTGCAGTATATAGGTAATTTTGACCAGTTTTATGGTGGTGTGCCTTTTGAATCATGAGTGTTTCTAGAATACATTGCTGGCACCATCCACTAATTCCCACATTATATAGGACCAGGCAGACTATCCAATCACATAGCTTTGAAAATCTAGTTTTGACTTCATAGTAGTAGTAGTAGTAGTAGTAGTAGTAGTAGTAGTAGTAGTAGTAGTAGTAGTAGTAGTAAAAAGAGTGGAGCATGGTGGATAAAAAGAGCTGATCTCAGAAACAAGAAAAACTTGCTTCCTATTAAGTCTCTGGCACATATATGGCCTTAGAAGAAGGAAAACCTCAAGTTCCCACCTGAGACATAATCTAGCTGTTTGACTCAAGGAAGGCTCTTAGCCTTTCATCTCTCTAGGCAGTTCTCTGGGATTATATGTCGTAGACAATTTCTCAACCTGTATTGGTACACTTTCCTCACCTTGGAGTTCCCCACATTAATGAAACGAATTTTAAATCCTTATTTCCTTAAAATGAATCATATAAACATGACTTAAGTTAACAATTAGTAGATCATGCCTTTGATGACAGATATTCATCAACATAAGGCTTAAGTGTTGATTGTTACTCCATAATCCTATTTAATGAACATGGCACAATGATAAATTGTGTTTATTTTAACCTTTCTGTTCCAAAAACACATTTCTGTTTTTAAATATACACGCATGCACACACACACATATACACTCACACGCACACACAAATACATCCCTCTGATTCTTCAATAGCCCCAAAGAATACAACTAAATAAATAAATCAGTAGCTTGAGAACAAATATCAATCTGTCAAAAATTCTTTAGCTCCTCTCCAATGCTCATTGCTCTGAGATCTCGAGAACTTAATCTCTCTGGCCTTCTTTCTCTCTTCTGTATAAGATTTGTATTTGTATAAGTCCTCTCTCACAGGACTCCTGGAAAGATAAAACAAAATAAAATTTAAAATACTTTATAAAAGTACATAATTTTGTAAACATGAGCTATTTCTGTGTTATGAACATAATCTTTTCAATTTACTAATTATTTTGGTGTGATAATCAGTCACCGCATCTTAGCTGAGATATACTCATTACAAGTGGCAATATTAAACAAATGCTATCTCTAAAATTACGTGCCTCGATTCGTGTATTTAATCTGGTCTGGCAGTTCTTCACAAAATCCATGCACTCAGAATCATCTACAGATAAGAATTTCATCAGAATGTACTTTGATATTTTGACTTAGGGATAACTAACTCCAAGGCCCAGGAAATTGGAAGGTAGTTGCTCCATTCTGTTGGATCATTTGATAGCAACAAACTATTTCAAACACTCAATCTTCCAAAGTGAAAGGCATTTCAATTTAGAAGGAAACTGCTTTATGATCTACTTTACATAATAAGAGTTATAGGCTGTCCTATTCGGAACAATTCCTGAATGTTTAGCTTTTTTATACAATTCAAGATGAACCTCATATAGAGAAAAAAGAATATAACGTTTTCTACAGTTCTTCATTTTTAAGACAAAGTAAAATCTTATGTGAGTTATTGTTGGAAAGGTTCTATTAATCATCTAATTTCCAATCTTACATTATGCCAATGGTGGGATATGTCCTCTGGAAACCCCACAGATATCTCAAACTCATTATGTTCTTTTAAAAAAAGCTCATTATTTTCTCCTTCACCCCCCCCCCCAAAAAAAAGAAATTCCTTCTGCTTTCCTGTTTTTGAAAGGTTACCATTATCTGTCCAGGTCCCTGGGTTTGTAGCTAAGGAGTCATTTATACAGTTGTTCAAAGGATGGATGTTATAAAGGGAGACGTGGGAGTCAGTGTGGCTGTAGTGGTTTGAGATAAAGGTGAAGTCATTTCTTTACTAACTCTCTCACAGTCAATCAGTTGCAAAATTCTGTTAATTTTCCATCTGCTTCATTTCTCATGTCCCCTTTTTTTCCAAACATACAATGACAAAATTAGTTCAGGCCCTCTTCACCTCTCCCATGCACTATTCCAATGAACCTGGCCCTCATTTTCTCCCCACTAAACTAATATGAAACTAATATAACCATGTCACTCCCCTGCTCAGCAAATTCCACGAGCTTCATTTGCCTCCAGGATAAAATAAAAACTCCTCTATTTGGTAATTATGTCCTTTTGTAATCTGATTCCAAACCTATCTTTTCAGACTGATCATACATTAATCCTTTTCAACCAAACTTATGACTTACTGGCTTCCTCCTGTAGCATTCTATCTCCCACCTCCTCTCTTTCTGAATTATTCTCCCTCATTAACCTCCAACAGAAGGTCAAAATTCCATAAAGAACCACTCAGACACCCCCACCTCCTACAGCATGCCTTTGTGTTCTCTTCATTGGAGAGTGTGAGATGATATGGCTTCAAGACAACAGAGACCACGTAGGTGAGCAGAGGCACGTTTAATCCTTCTCATGAGAAAGGGCACCCCTCAATATGGCAGTGCAATTGGGCAGCAGGTAAGCAGTTGCTTATATGGACTCTAACACGATACCCTTCACCCTGCCATTTTCCTAGTCCACCATTGGCTGGTGACTGTGGGCTGACGGTCTTGACGAGAGGTTCTAACCCATTATAATCATCCACCTTCATTTTATTCCTGATACGGCAAGTGGGATGTCCTCTTCTGCTAGCTCAGGGTGACTTGACATTTTTGGAAAACCAGGGGCCTACCTGGAGAATAGAAATCTGTATGCTTACTACTGCTCCTTTGAGAAAAGTCCACCACTTTATATATTAATTCTCTCACAAGAGTGTTCTCCCAACCTCCTCAATTAGATTTTATTTAATATATATTTACACATGTCGATACATACATTATATTTCTGTTACATGTCTGTGTCATGCACACTCCATCCTCTAAAAGAATTCAGAGACCTTGAATACAGGGGCTATTTTGGCTTTATGTTTCTATCTCCAATAATTAGAATAATGCTTGGTTCACAACAGGTACATAGTTGAAATGAACTCTATTAATCTGTCCAGCTGCCTTCATATGAGGGGGAGGCAGGGCATTATTTCTATTCTGTTCTGAAAATCCAGTGGGAACAATCAGTATTCTAAACGTTAGTTCATAGTCCTTCTATTTATATATTATAGTTTCAATTGTTCTTTACCTATCATTGATATGTGATAAAAACCTTCCATTAAAAAAAAAAAAAAGCTTTCTCATTTCAATTGAGCACATTAATTGCCATAAAAAGGAACTGAGGCTTTTAGTTAGTTACTAATTCTGGAGAAATTATTTCTAATTGTTCATTCCATTTCATTCTACATATCATTTGATCAATATGTGCTTCATTTTCAAAATCTGTAAAATGGGGCAAGTGGCAATATATTATTGAGGGCAACACGTGAAATGGCCATTTTATTAATAGAAAAACTGATACAAATAGAGGTAAAATTAGGAATTCTACCCCAAGAACACAAAAATAGTTGAGGTACACAGAAATCTAATGAAATGATCAACAACAGCAAAGAATACAGACTATGCTCAGATACAGTATTGCCAGGCAAGAAGGTACCTCATTCCCTGGAAAGGCTAATTCATACCAGTAGGCTGAGAGGAAAAAATTAGGTCACAGAAATGGTGTACCATGGCAGAAGGTCCTGGGGGCTAGAATTCCTGCAGCAACCATGCTACATGTTGGCATGAGCTAGGTGAGGACTGTGAGGTGAAATGCAGTACCAGGGGTCAACTGAGAGAGAAAGTTCATTCTCTTGGATGTTGGTGCCTTGAGGAGAAGGCCTCCTTTGTGTTATGAGTAAGGAGCTAAATACAAGTTCCTCCAATTGCTAGATCATTTGCCAATGCTTTAAGGCTTTTTTTATGGTTTCAATTATTTTGGAAAACAAATGCAAAAACACCTTCCTAGAAAAAGCTGCTTAAATAGGAAACAGGCAGGACCTTATACAAATAATCAAGAACACAAAAGTGTCATTGTAAGGAATGTAAAAGAAAAATCTCTTCTATAAAGTTTCCCCTGGTTTATTCCAATAGAAATCGTTTCTTCTCCTCAAACTCCTTAAACAATTTTCCTGCATCCCACGCTTCCCCCGCCTCCCAGAATATTAATTCTGATTTTTATCAATTTTATTTGTTTATAAGTCCATCACCACCACTCCCCCAGATCCCCCCATTCCATCCCATCAAGTAGACTAAGCTTCTTGCATGCTAGGTCACTTTTCACTTTTTGTACCAAGTATTCTGCATATAATTGGCCCTTAGCAATTGTGTACTAAATAAATGTTTAATCAGATAAATTCTCCAAATATATGGACTTACGCAATGGACAAGGAAGGGGCAATATCTATCTAATTCAATGCTAATACGATGGAACCTTGTAATTGACTCCTATTAATCATTTAAATCCCGTGAAGTTTGTGATGAGCTACCCTTTCTCTTATTTCAGTTGGAAATCAGCTAAGTTAGTATAAGTGCTTAGAGAAAGATTAAAATATTGCAGGACTACAAAAAAGAGTTCCAGGAGAAGACTAAATTGAGCTAGTCTCAGTCCTTCTTAATTGGAATGTCTTCTCTGTAATATTCTCTCCAGATTGTCCCATACATATCCCTTTTGTACATAGTTATTTTGATGCTGCCTCTCTCTCTCCCCTCCAACACTTTATATTGTGATCTCTGTGAGAGCAGAGACTTTAATAAAACAATCTTTCTCTGTATCCTCAGCTTTTAGGACCTCATTTGGCGCGTAATAGGTGTTTAATGTGAATGCTTGTTTATTGACTGATTGGAGTGGGGGATACAGTTAGAGGAAGATGGTCCAATGCTTCCTAAGAATATATAGAGGTGAGGAGAGTTAGGTAGCTATAACATCAGTCAGCATAGCTCAGGAAAAAGGCTAAACACCAGTAATGAATGTTCAAGGCATCCTCACGCTGTAATCTGGAACTCGGCAGAGGTCATGAGCTTGGAATCCAATAAAGAAAAGCAGCTAGTTCTTGGCACTGTGCAAACAATCATGCACAAAAGGCAGGTCCCAGTTTTTTTAAATGAAAAAGTTATTCAGAGCTACTTGGACGGGATCTAAGCTAGGTTGAGACAAATACTTGCTACAGGTGAAGAGGCTAAGCTGCACCCCAAAGAAGAACCAGGCGTAAGTACTTTTCAGTCTATTTGGGTCCTGGTTTCTACGTTAAAATACATCTAGGGGTAAGACTCCGTTATTTCCAATCTAGACTGGCTCAAGTGCTCCATGCCTTTGCAAAGCAGTCAGTACTTTGATTTCTTTTAATTGCTCCCAAGTTCCACTGACAATGTTACAATTTAGCATGTTTCATCCTAGACTGCATGTGGGTGACAAGGTAAAAGAAATTCTGATGCTTCTACAGGAGGGACTTCCCTCAGGGTTCTGGTAAAGATTGATGATAGCAGTAGAGAATAGAAATAACCAACTTGGATTGGGCGTTCAGGAACACGAGCGTTTGTCACAGCTTAACCTAGAGTTGTGTGTGTGTGTGTGTGTGTGTGTGTGTGTGTGTGTGTGTGTGTGTNTGTGTGTGTGTGTGTGTGTGTGTGTGTGTGTGTGTGTGTGTGTGTGTGTGTGTGTGTGTGTTGCATGGGGGGGGGGGGAAGAGTTTTACAACCACACAAGCATCATGGAAAACCTTCTCAAATGTTATTGTTCCTTCCTGATAAAATCTGCCCCCTTCTCAGGATAGCAGATAAGAGAAGTTCAAGCTATCATTATCTTTAACTTGAACTTTTACCATGGATTATTGCCTCCTGAATGGTAGACTTGTGTTTCTCTCCTTATTTCATGAAATGCTTCTTCCAGAGCTGTCAAAATGATTTTCCTGAAGCATAGGTTGGACCACGTTCCTCCCCATTCATACTCACTAGTCTCTGATGCCTCTCTGTTTCTTCTAAGACCAAATTTAAATTCAATTGTTTGACATTTAAAGCTCTCACTACCTGTGCCTTTATTATGTTTACAGTGTTCTTACACCTTATTCCTCCTCTCTACACACTCTACAGTACACCTAGACAGGTTTACTTGCCAATTTTCATACTCTAGTCTGACTTCCATTTTTGTACCTTACATTATCCCCAGTTCCTGAAATCCTACCTTCTCACATATCACTCTAGAACCTTGGAGTCCTTCAAGAATCAGCTCAAGAGCAGAACCAGGAGAACATTATACACAGTAACTGAAACATGGTGGGACTTTACTACTAATAGGAATGCAATGATCCAGGTAAATCCTGAGGGACTTATGAGAAAGATAACTATCCACTTCCAAAGAACAAACTGTGGGAGTAGAAATGCAGAAGAAAAGCCTATCACATGGTTTGATGAGTATCTGATTTGGGGTTGTTGTTTTAAAAGATTATTACAAAAATGAATAATGTGGAAATAATATTTGAGTGATAATACATGTATAACCCAGTGGAATTGCTTGTCAGCTCTGGGAGGGAGAGGATAAAGGGCAGAGAGAGAATATGAATCATGTAACCATGGAGAAATATTTTTAAAATAAATAAAAAAAAGAATCAGCTCAAATGCCACCTTCTATAAGTCTTTTGTCTTTTCTCCACCAGCTTTTGACTTCCATTTTAAGACTGCTTTCCATCTACTCTATTTATTTTACATGTGTATATATTTTTGTATCTGACATCTTAAACTGAATGTCCAATAGATACTTTATGCTAACCATTTCTAAAATACCACTCATTACCACTCCCCTGCAAATGCTCCTCCTTCCTCCCTTCTCTATTATTGTGGAGGTCATCACCATCCTACCAAAAACTCAGGCTGGCCTCAAAGAAGTCATCCTGAACTCTTCCCTATCTCTCACTTCCCATATCCAAATTGATAACTATCTGTAGATTTTACTTTTATAACATCTCAAAAACATTTCCTCTCTGCTGACACTGTCACCCCTCAAGTGCAGGACTCATTACCTCATACATCATCACTGCAATACCTTGCTAATTGTTCTTCTACTTGTCACAAGTCTCTCTTCTCTCGAATTCATTCTCCATTGAACCATTAAAAATAATTTTCCTAAAAATCAGGTACAACCATTTCACCCCTCTACTCAGTAAATTCTATTGCCTCTGAGATCAAATACAAAATACTTTCTTTGGCATTCAATATAATCTAGCTTCCTCCCACCCTTCCAGTCTTCTTATACTTTATTCTCCAACTATTACTCTTCAGTCCAGTGACACTGGCATCCTCAAACTTCCAAAAATGAGACATTCCATCTCTAGCCTCTGGACGTTTTCTCTGACTCTCCCCTATGACTAAAATATGTTTGCTTTGACTACTGACCTCTCTGGCTTCCTTTAAGTTCCAACTAATATCTCATCATTTGCAGGGAACATTCCCCAAACCTTCTAAATGTGAATACATTCCCTCTGTTAAATATTTCCTATAAATGCATCCTGTATATATAGCTTGCTTTGTATGTTATTTGTTTATATGTTGTCTCTCCCATTATTTTGTCAGCTTCTTGAGGGCAGGGACTATCATTCTGCTTGTCTTTATATCTTCAGTCCTTAGCACAGGGCCTGGCACATAGTTGAGCTCTTAATGAATTCTGATGGATGATAGAGCAATTGAAATAAACTTTTTAGTGACACACATATTTGAAGAATAGAATTGAGATTTTGGGGTACAAGAAGGCCACTTCTTGATGGCAGAAAAAGAATTAGAATTGAGTAAGGCAGATCAGGATAGGAAGGAGTGCCATTCGGTACTTTCTTATTTTTAGCCAATTATTGTTCTTAACTAAATTCTGAGTTTTGCTGCTTCTACTTAAAGGAAGAGATAAGGTGCTGTGCATGCACTACTCTGTCACAAGGTATCATTTTGTTCCAGTTGTTCCACTCTAGTTATCATTCTGGATGCTACCAATTTTCCAGCAGAGTTTGTTTATTTGCTTGTTTTGTTTTCATAAAAGATCGAGAGCTCTACCTTTTTTAGAGACTCTATATTTATAAGAATATAAATTTCACTACATCCATGAAAAGAAGTGAGCTCAAATGAAGAGTCTGATTTTGGAGCCAGGATCTATCTTGCACAAATCATATGCTCTGCCTCATTTTACTCAATGGTAAATAAGATGAGGCTCCAAGTGTCTTCTATACTTAAATCTCTGATCATAGGATCTCTCTACCACTTCATGTCAGAATATTTCCTTACTTTCTCTTCCTGTGTCCTTATCCACTTCTTTCAATAATATATCCTCTGCAAAGGATGCACTTAACATGATGGAAGGATTTTTTAGAATATTTTGAGGATACTAGCCCAACACTTAGCCCACTTTTCTGCTGGGCCTCACTCTCCTTACATAATCAGCCCACTTCTTTTTCTAGTCATGTGTGTCTTTGATGATATTTTTGACATTAATTCCTCATTAGACATTGAATACAAATGAAATCAAGAAATAAAAGCTTTGAGTTGTCATATGTTTTGTTCTCATGAACAAATACCTTGTTAGTCCCTTTTGTCAAAAACTTTAAGAAGTTATCCATTAAAAATATTATTTTCTCCTACAAATTGGAGAAATGTACTAGATATTTATCATCCTTAATATTCAGCCTTTTACATTTGAATCTCAGTGGGTGATTGATAACAAATGCATCAGACATATAGTACTAAAAATACGGATAAAAATGTATATAAATTTTACAATTTATAACCATAAAACAGCTATAGTAAAATGGATTCCGGGAAAGAGCTGTTCATTAGTCTTAATGATAGAATCTCAGATTTAGAGGATGAATTTTTTTCATAAGATCATAGATTTTGATGAAGAAGGAAACTTAGAGGTTATCTAGTTTAATTCAACCCTCTCATTTTTTTGGCAGAGGAATTGAGAACCAGAGAAGTTAAATTGTGTGCCTATTGTGACTTAGAAAGTAAGAAAAACAGCTAAGATTCAAATCTAGTTTGGTGCCCCTTTCATTGGGCTATGTGTTATATCAAATACAGAGACTATTGTAGCAATAGTTCATTATAACTTTTCAATAACAGAGTAACCAATTGATCAGGTTATGGGAAATTAAAACTTTTACAACCCTTGATAGAATAATAAAGAGGTCAAAGATTATATTCAAGCTAAAAATAAATCTTCTAGTGGGCAATTTTGAACTAATTTGTCTAAATGATGGGAAATGCTGAGTTTGCTGCTTGTGTCTCTGTTCTAATAGACTTGTGTCTCTGTTCTAATCATTTGGCTGAAAAGTGACTGAGTAGTATCTCAGAAATTCATGCCTAGAAAATGACCTCTTCTCTGATCTTACTGGGGACTAGATTATATAAAAGAAAAATTGTATTACCTTATCAAACTTGATAGTATTTTCCTGCAATGTCTCTGCTAGTGAAGTTGAGGCTAGAGGAACACTTGGGTTCAGAAGTTGTAAGCTGTGGTAGGTTAAAACCAATTGGGTATGATAATCAAAATGTTGAATTCTGAGGATGGTAGTTGGGGGGTCTATAAAAAGGAAAAGGAAGGACCCCCAAATAAAAAATATGGAAAAGGTAAAAGCTTCCATGCAATTGGTATTGAGAACAGGCCTGTGAGTAGTTGTTACAGTTCTGACCCAGATATGATGTAGAGAAAAGATCAAAAGGAAAAAAAAAAGAAGGAAGGAAAGAAAGAAGGAAAGAAGGAAAGAAGGAATGAAAGAAGAAAGGAATGAAGGAAGGAAGTTTTAGGGAGAGAGAAGGGAAGTACAAGGAATACAGGAAATAAAATGCATTTCCCTCCCCTCCTCTTTACTACCCTTCTTCCCCTTCAACACCAACAAAAAGAGCCCTAGGAAAATTTGAGGAGCAATGAAGAGAATTTCATGTAGGAGAAGTCATGTGCACTGGACTTTAACTAAAAAGAATTATTTCAACAGGTGAAAATGTTCAGGGAGTGTGTTCTATGAACTGGAAGTAGCTTTTATAGTTACCTGAGATCAGTGAAGAATTGCATGAAATAGAGGAATAGCTAGTAATCCAATTTGGCAGGACCAAAAAGTGAATGAATTGAAATGGAGTGGTGTGAAATGGAAGGTGAAGAATAGATGTTGAAACCAAATTTTGAAGGGTCTAAAATATAAGGTGAAAAAGAAAAGGCTGTGACATTTTATAGACAGTGGGGAGCCATGAAAGGTTTCTGAGCAAGAGTTAGACATGGTCAGACCTGTGCATTAGGAAAAAAATATTTCTGGCAGTTTGATGATTGATGAATTCAATTTGGAAGAGTATAGAGGCCAGAAGACTGGTTAAAAAGAATCTTTGTTATTCAGTCAGATTTATCACTCATCTTAAATTGATTTATAAACTTGAGCTTTCATGATATTTAAATAGGACTTTTAAACAGTTCTGAATTATGGGTCATTATCTCACCTGTAAGAATGCATGAAGCATTTTAAGTGATTTAGGATAGTATTTTCCAAGTTGAAAAGGACAGTAGATCAGTTATCATCTGTCATCATCATCACCATCATCCTGGTATGCATGTAACATGATGCCTATTTTCACAAGATGCTATGCTAAGCTCTTCTTTACTCCGTGAATAAATCAGAAATCAAATGACTACAGTCTTCCCAAAAGCAATCAAACTTTAAAGTGATATTGAACTCTCACATTTAGATAAGAAAAATGCTTAACTTTAAAAACATGAATTTTCAATTTGTGGTATTGCCTAAGTAAAGCCATGACATTGGTCACACTCTTTGATCCAATGATCCTTCTACTGGGCATATGTCCCCAAAGAGGTTAAATACAGAAAAGTCCTATATGTAACAAAATAATCATAGCTATTCTATCTAGTAGTATATTTTTGTATGGAGAGAGAGAGAGAGAGAGAGAGAGAGAGAGAGAGAGAGAGAGAGAGAGAGAGAGAGCATTCCTAGGGTTCAGTACAGCCTACCACATTTAATAAATGTTTCTTGATTGGGTTATGTGTGCATATGGGTGTATAGCATATAAATATGTATAAATAAACATATGTATGTATATATACATATATGCATGTTAAAATATTATTATTCATATCCTTTTTACTATCATAGAAAGAATACTAGCTGTGGAATCAGAGGATCTGAGTTTCTATTTTAATTGCACTTCTTAATATTTGTATAATCTTTAGCAAATTTTTAACCTCTTTAATCATCAGTTACTTGTCTTTAAAAATTAAATAATTAGAGTCAATAAGTTTTAAAATTTCTTCTTCTAAATCTGTGGTCCCATGAATCTCTTTTACCCCCTTACATCTTTTCTTTTATTGGAAATATGGAAGTATGGATATGTGGAATGGAATGTCATGTATGGGCAATTCTAAGTAGGACAATAAGTTTGGAACACAGGGTGTATCAAAGGGAATAATGCATAATCAGCCCAGGGTCACACAACTGGAAAATGTCTGAGACCAGATTTGAATCTAGGACCTCCCATCTCCAGGCCTGGCTTTCTATGCGCTGAGGCACCAGCATCTCTCTCTTCCAGAAATTCTTATTGAGATTGTGTCAAATTCGCATTTTTTTGTCTTTGTGGCTTAGATTTTAGATGTTTTCATGTTGTCGTCTACTGAGTTTGTGTCTTGGTCTTCCTTACCACCACACTAGATGCTTATGGTCAGATACTTTTTCTTTGCTCATTTGTTCAGTCTATTTCTTGACTTTGAATTCATGTTAAAGTTAGTTTGTGCTCACCAAGGGGTAGGGAAGCATTGTCCCAAGCCTTAGATTGTTTTCATCCTTCTGTTTTGAGAGCTACTTATGGCTTTCCACAAGTTTTTGGTGTCCCCAAAGTGCTATGATTGAGGAGAGGTGTTATAAGTGCTCTCCTGCTAAGAATATTATTCTTTACCCAAGAAGGATCCTTTTTCCTTAGAATTGGAACCAGGACCACTGCCTCCTTGTGACTGACCACAGGCATTCCTTGCTACCCTGGAACTATGGTCAAGTACTGAAATATAGTCAACAGAGTTGTCAAGCAGTGCTCTGCTGCATACCTATTGCCAGTTCAAGTTCCCAAATATTCTATGTCTAGTTGTCTGACCCTCCTATCATTTCTGGGCTGAGAACTCTAGAAACTGCTCCTGTTTATGTCACACTCATTTACATGTCCCACCACTAGCATTGCTGCTGGCATTTACTCAGCCCTGAACCCTTCCCTTCTCTTCCTAACCTTCTAAGATGTCTTGGGTTAGAAAAACGTCTCCCCTTGACATTTTGTTGGCTATGTCATTTTAGATTCAATTTGATGTTATTTTAAAATTGTTTTTTTTTAACCTGGGACTCCATTCTAGGAGCATAGGGCCACAACCAGTAGGCAACGGGTCACACAGTCGCTCAGGGTCACCCAGCTGGGAAGTGTCTGAGCCCGGACTTGAACCTAGGACCTTTCGTCTCTAGGCCTGGCTCTCAATCCACTGAGCTACCCAGCTGCCCCTACTTTAGGTTGCAGTTTCTTTAGCAGATGTAGTTTTTACAGGGTGGGGTTGCTAGCCCCACGCCCAACCCTCCTCCTTTTTTCATCCGGGCTAGGGACTGTCCTTGGCCCAGGAGTGGTAGAGGTGGATATTGAGAGTTCAGCTAGGTTGTTGCTTCTACTCAGTCAACTTACTTCCTTCTCTAGTTCCATTATTTAGATTTTCAAAAAAAAAGATTTGCCTGTTAATCATTTTTTCTTCAATGTTGTTGTTGTTATAAGGAAAAGTTCAATGGATATGGGGATAAAGGAAACAAAATGCCAAGAGAAAAATATTGTAAAATGAATTAAAACAGACTTTGAGAAAGCTGTCAATGAAGATATTCAAAATTAGGGTCAATTGAAAATGGATAAGTTATATTTAATGAATCCTAATCATCAAAGTTCTCTCTCCCCACCAACTAAAAGGATTTTTATTTACCAAAATTGAAATGGAACTGTTTCCTCCTAGAAAATTACTTTCTCTGCTTCAAAAAATTTCATTTATTAGAATCATATCCTGTGCAAGACTGTTAGTGTGGCAGAAGACTTCAATGCAAATCTTTCTATTAATGTGGTCTTTTTTCCTTTCTTTAAGCTTTGGGATATATTTCCAATTTTTTTTCAGACAAGTCCTTTTTTTAGTGCTATCACAGTTTTCTATTTCAGTGTGTCAAATGGCATGACTCAAAATAGAAAGGAAATAGCATGGATTTGACATGGCTCTAAATATCAGCTCCAATTCAGTTTTTCACTAACTTAAAGAAAAAAAATGGGAGGGGCTGAATGGATCATCAACCCACCCCCTTCTGAAGTCTTAATATTTTGACTTGGGTAGGAGTAAAATATATATTCACTATCTGAAGAATCAAACATACCCTCTTTCTGTCATTGTTTAGATACCTGAAATCTTTCATTTTGCAGGTAAAAGAATTGCAGCCCAGACACATTGAATGGCTTCTCCATTCTGATCCATATTGTGAATAGCAGAGTCTTCCTGACTCTGAGGTAAATGTGTCTTTTCAGAACTACATCATTATTTCCATGAAAATAGGATATTATACAAAAGAATGTCATAGGAACAGAACTCAAAAAGCCAGGAGCGAGAATATCTGGGTCCAGTCATACTGCTTGGGGATTACAGCCAGGTGATGATGGTGAGAAGCAAGAAACCACTCAGTTAAAGGTCCGACCCATCATAAAAGAGACTTTAGTACTTAATAGTGGAATTTGATGGTAACATCTGATTTGTTTATTGTGAGTTGTCGGTATTCTGCTTGTCTCCAGATGTCAATAAGTAGAAATTGCAGGGGGTCCATTTCCAGGTCAACATAAGGAGGAAAAGACTAGCAATCAGAGCTTTCCAAAACATGGAAGGTACTAATACAAATTACTTTGGGTAGTAAAGCAGTGGCTAGAATATCATTTGTCAAATAGAATAACAATAGAATTTTGATAGATCTTTAATTTGGCCTCTCAAGTTATGTATCAAGTGAACCAATAAATTACCTGATATATTGAATAATAATGATAGCTAGCATCTATAGAATGCTTTAAGGCTTAGAAAGTATTTGACATATATTATCTCCTTTGGTCCTCACAACCATCACGTGAGGTAGGTACTATTTTATTTTATGTTTTATAAGTGAGGAAAATGAGGTTGAAAGAGTTTAAATGAATAGCCCATGCTCACTTAGCAAGTAAATTGTGCAGGTTTCAAGCCAGGTTTTCCTGACTTCTAGCCCAGAACAGGACTTAAAAGGCTCAATCCAGTCTCTTCATTTCTTTACACTCAGACTACCTTCATGCTGTTTTAGATACCACTCATGCTGCAGGAAAGAATTAAGCTAAATGCTCCACAGGTCCCTTTCAACAATAAGGTTCTAGGATTCCATAAAACATTTTTCATACTTGATAGTTTCTCTACTGACCCTTTATATGTTTTCTGTTAGGATTACACTTGGCTCTTGAGTTTATGAAGAACTAAAGAGTGAGCAGAGGGACAAAATAACCCTGTGAATGAAAAAATATTTATATGGATTATGCATTTATGCAGAATCACCAAAGCTCAGAGTTTGAAGTCATTTAGTTTAACCAATTCATCTTGGGGGGGGCAATATATTATTATTCAGTCTCATTTGATAGTGGGTGCCAAGGTTTGACACCAAACCAACAACTTCATCTAGGGGCCAGCCAAATACTAAAACTTATTTCTCACTTCTTCCCCCTCCAAAAAAAGTTTCATTTATATTTACTTTGTATATATAGTGGCCAAAAACAAACAATCTGATTGGTTTCAGTACTTGAGACATTATATTTCTTTAACTGTGGATATTTTGCTTCCCACTGGCTAAAGAATGTAAACTTCTTGGCAGGATCCTTCTTATCTTTTGTTTTTTTTTTAAACCCTTACCTTCCATCTTGGAGTCAATGCTGTGCATTGGTTCCAAGGCAAAAGAGTGGTAAGGGTAGGCAATGGGGGGTAATTGATTTGCCCAGGGTCACACAGCTGGAAAGTGTCTGAGGCCAAATTTGAACCTAGGACCTCCCATCTCTAGGCCTGGCTCTCAATCCACTGAGCTACCCAGCTGCCCCCTTCCTTATTTTTATCACCTCCAGCATCTAGTCAGGATTACCACACAATAAGCACTTAATACATGTTGGTTGTATGTGGAGAGTATTGAGGAAAAATGAAAAATGGGGTGAGTATCTAGACTCCCCCCTTATTAGCTTTCAATGGGCCAGATCAGCTAGTCATTCACCCACACCCCAGGGAAGACCTATGAGGGAATGAACTCAAAAAGGTTCTCAACTGGCAAAGCAATAGTGGGGATGTTGAAGGGAGGTGTTAGGTGACACTAATGGGTTAGATCCCCCGCTCAGAGCCAGCACTATGGAGTCAAGCCTCCCCACTCCTTAGTTCTAGACACTTTGCCTTTCAAAATGGTGTTTGGTATCAGTCTTCCCCTCAGCCATAAGATCAGTCTTCCTCCACACAAACTCACAGCCCCAAACTACCACTAGTAAACTAATAAAGATTTATTACAAGGATGAGGGAATTCAGCATAGCAGGGTAAGGGGTGTTTGAGGATTTTTTGAGGGATCACTTCTCTATCCACTATGAACCCCACAACAAGAGAGCAGTTCTGGTTTCTTCTGTAGCTTTGACTCAGAAGCTTCCTCTCCCTCCCCTCCCAATATCCTAACCTTAACACTAGCTAACAAATAGGGGAATACCTGCCAGGAAGGGGGTACAAGAGGGATCCAGGAAGGGTCCCCCAAGTGCCGGCTCCCTCAGAGTCCGGGCACTAAGGCCAATGATGGAGCACAACTCTTTCAGGTTCTTCTTCATTGGCAATGGAGTCAGTAGAAAGGTTTAGCTGCTGAAATCTCCAGATTGCTCCTTCTCCAGACCTATCTATCATCTCCAGATAATCTGATAAAGACAGCTTAGTTGATAAGGAAGTAAGGGGACATGGGAGATCTTTCTATTAGCTCATTCTTTTGCTCTGTCTCTTGAAGCATGGAGTTTATTATCTATACTTCAAGACTCATTTCACACAAAAGAACCCCCCTGAAACTTCGTGTTTGCACAGAAATACAAATTATGTCATATCAAAGCACAATAAAGTTATAGTTTTACAAAAAATTTTCTTATGAAGATAATGCCGGATGAGAAAAAGTCTCAAGGTTAAAAATGAGCCTCACTTTATCTAAAAGTGATTTTGCCTGAGGTTTCCACTCCCTGACCTTGGGACGTCTGGAGCAGTTAGAGACCTGCAGCTTTACTTTGCTGAGTAAAAAAAGGCTATTAACTCATTAAGTGCTGGTTTACTAAGAACTTAAAGTTTTCCTAGAGGCTATCATGTTTTTCAATAAGAAAAGGTGTGGATCATAAAAGGGGTCAAAAGAGGAGTCTCAGATTTTCATCTATTCGAGACTCTGTTTCTCTTATTGGTCTCCCACAGACCCTGAATTTTGGGTTCAGAAAAGCTAAATTCCTGTCCAGATCCTCCCAGCCACCCACCACCATCCACCCCAAGCCCACCGGAGAACTTAAATGTCCTCTCAGGAGTTTTTGGCAGTTGGTTGTTGGCAGTTTAGAATCTTCAGAATTTTCCCCAAACTCCCTCCTTCATTGGCCCCTCCCAAATGGAATTCTCTCAGAGTTCCATGGGGTCGGCTTCCAGTCCAATTCAAAGACGAGTGTTTACTTATCATTTACCCCAAATCCACACTTACATGGTTCATTTGAAATACTTCTTAAATCCAATCCAGTCTAATTAATAGAAATAACTTGGTTTTTCAAAAAAGCATTAACTTCTAAGCCATACTCATGATTATATGATCCTAGATTCAAAGTTATTTAATAAATTGACTGTTTTCAGCTTAACTGGGTTTATTTTTCATTTGTTCCCCCACTTCATGACTCCATTTAGGGTTTTCTTGGAGAAGATACTGGAGCGGTTTAACATTTCTTCCTTCAGCTCATTTTACAGGTGAGGAATTAAAGCAAACAGGTTTAAGCGACTTGTCCAGGGTCCCACAGCTAGTTAGTGTCTGTGGCCAAATTTGAACTCAGGAAGGTGAGTCTTCCTGACTCCAGGTCTGGCACTCTCCACTGTACTACTTAGCAGTTTTTTAAGCATCTAATATATGTCAAATACAGCAGAAACCATATGCATAATGATAAATAAATATAAAATATTATAAAACATATGCAAAGTAATTGGGTTTGGGGTAAGCACTAGAAAACGGTGAGATTAGAATAGATCTTTGCAAATGTATGGAAATGTGAAATAGAATGTCATGTATGGGCAATACTAAGGATGGCAATAAATTTGGAACACAGAGTCTACCAAAGGGAATAATGTGTAATCAGCCTGGAAAGACAGGTTAGAAAGGCCCAGATTTGCAATGACCATATTTCATTCAGAGAAATGAAGATATGACTATCTTAGTTCTGGGAGGAGCTATGCATTCAGAGAGGAAGGCTAGAGGAACAAAGTTTACTGAATTCATTACATATAAGCATGATGCTTCTTTATAGACTGTGATCTCTATGATTTTAAGCCATATTTTCCCCACTTGGTTTCCATCACGTTCCCTCTATCCCCACCTTTTCATTTAACCACCAAGTATTATTTTATTTTGATTTATAGTCATGCTTTTATCAAGTTCTTCATATTTTTCTCTCTCTTCTGTTTTAGCAAAATATGCTGATTAATAAAATACAGCAATCTTGTGCCAAATAGTCCAAAGGATCAAGTTTTGGACTTTGGACTTTTGGACTTTGAATTTGACTTAAGAGATACTTTTAAGGTGTAACCCTGGATAAGACACAACTTCCATCTGCTTTGCATTCCCCCTCTGTAAAATCAAGATAATAATAGTACCTACATCCCAGGGATGGGGTGAGGATAAAATGAAACAATGCTCATAAAATGTTTTGCAAACCTTTAGGTTGTAAGATAAATGCTAGCTATTTTTACTTTTGAGATAAACATTTTGCAAACATGACTTATGAGCACTGCAATTATTATATAACAAAAAGCCCTGTGAAAGTATATTTCCTTGTGACTTTGGAACAAAAAAGAAAATTAACTCCTTTATTCACCTCTCTAAGGCATACCCAACGGTTATCTTCTAATCTATCTGCAACTTATTTATATGTTTTCTTCATGTCAATAATTCCAATAATGATATCATTCAGTTCCTCACTTGATAGCCACTGGAAAAAGTTAATATTAAAAGTATAAGGAGTTGGGGCAGCTGGGTAGCTCAGTGGAGTGAGAGTCAGGCCTAGAGACAGGAGGTCCTAGGTTCAAATCCAGCCTCAGATACTTCCCAGCTGTGTGACCCTGGGCAAGTCACTTGACCCCCATTGCCCACCCTTACCAATCTTCCACCTATGAGACAATACACCGAAGTACAAGGGTTTAAAAAAAACAGTATAAGGAGCTAAATTAATGGCATTATATTATCTAAAAATTATGGTTTGAAAAATATTCTAACCCCCTTTTCCATCCTTCTATCACTGATGTTTAAGATAATGAGGGCCACATAGAACTGAGATCCATTTGGCAATTTGCTTTGTTTCATGGTTGCTAATGCCAAAGCATTTATCCCCAAGTGCCAAAACAGTGGCAATAAAGTTTTATCTAGACAGGTTAGTGCTTGGAAAGCACAGTCTGTCACCAGGGCCACCCTAAAATCCTTTAAAAAATGGCAGATCTTGCTAGAATACATTTTCTGCTTGCCTTCAAGCAACCATAGTTGCCATGGTGCTATAACAAAGTAATAGAAAAGACTTTTTGGTAAATGATAAATTATAAATGTATATATATATATGCATACATATATATATTATATAAAGTTGATCTGATTTAGATCCTCTTTTAATTCTTCAACTCAATACATTTCAACAAACATATGTTTTGTGCTTATGTGGATTTTCCATAGCTTTGGAACATTCTCTCTCCTGTGCTAATTTTAAGATTTAGCTCAAATGCTACCTCCTACAGGATGCTTTCTTTTCATACCACTACCATCTCTACCCTTCTAGTGCATTCTATTCTAAAGGTACTTTCTTTCTACTCTGAAGTAATTTTGAACAGTCTAATCTATAGATATTTTTTTCCACTTATGTTAGAACGTAAGCCCCCTTGAAAGTATGGGCCTTATCAGCTTCTTTTCCCAGTGCTTATCATAGTATCAGGAAGATAGTGATTAATAAATGCCTGTTATCCTTTGAGAGGTACCATGTACTAGGCATTGTACTAGGTCCTAAGGATACAAAGACAAAAGCAAAAATAATCAAATCTCAAGAGAATCACAATTATAAATTTTCTGAAGTGAAACATAAATATAAATTTATGTGAATTTATGTAGCTTTCTATGTTTGCAACTCAATTCAATTCTTTCTGACCAACATGTATTTGTTGCATGTTATGACAACAAGAATGAAGCTGGGTCTACAAACTCTTTTCAAAATGTTACTGTGGATGACAAATAAAAATTATGACCAGTATGAATTCCTGAAATGACAAAAAATAAATTGAGGTTAAAAACTAGCCTAAAGAGATCTTGACAAGAAATCCAACTAAGCTAAATAATCAGAACTCTTTGAGGAATCATTGAATCAAATTATTTCATAATCAGAAAGGATTTGAGAGGTCATTGAGAGCAACTTGTGCCCGAAAAGTGGTCATCCAATATTTGTTTAAGAGCATCTAGTTAACCGGAACCCACTATCTTTTAAGAAAGTTCATTGTATCTATAGATTATTCTATTAGAGAGTTTTTATTCACATCAGGTCTAAATTTTTCTCTAATTCAAAATACATAAAAGAAATAAAAGAGAATACAACAAAAATATAAAATTTCATAAATTTAATAGAATAGCTAAATTTTACCAGTAGTAAACTGTGTTCTCAATGAGAAAATGACAAATATGTTTGAGAAGATCTGAAAAGTAATGACTAATAACAAAATAAAAGAAATACACACCAGAAATTAAATATTCTTCTTTGGAAAAGATGATACATGACAATTTTTTCCAGAAAAAGGGGACAGGCAAGAAGAAAATCACCAATTTTAGTGACCCATGTATGCTTCCCTGATATCTATAAAAGCTTTAAATTTAAATTAAATTTTAAATTTACATTTAAAATACATTTTTTTAAATTTACATCTGTAAATTTTTAATTTTACATTTAAAATTATATCTGTACATATCAAAAGCTATTCTTTATCGAGAATGATAGGAAAAGGGAAATTTCAAAAAATGATTATCTAATTTAGATTTTATTTTATATGGACACATGACTGAGTGAAAGATATAAAAATATACAATTTGACATTGTTTGTGTTTTATTAGTTTGTACAAATTTGGAAAGAAAAAGGTCTTGACTGATTTCCACAAAAACAAATTTAAAAATGTGTCTCCCATGCATAGATCCTAAACATGTCACATTTACATTAAGTATTTATTTGATGTTTTGGATAAATAATAATTTTCAAAAAAGAAAAACTTCTGAAATTTACCCATTAGGTTTTAATTTTGTAGAATATGTTTAGAATACAAATGTCTTTATTTACATTGCTCCTCCCCCTTCTGTTCTCATATCCTCACCTCCATGTAATTTTGTTTTTAAAACAATTTAGTGGGTCCAGTTGATGTGGTTGTTTTTCATACTGGTGATATGTACTGAAATGAATAAAGCGGGGGTGAATAGAATCCCATTTTATTTTGCTGAGGAATCAGTCTGATGTTACCCAGAAAGGCATTTGAACAGATTATTATAGCTGTTCAGTCAATGTACGAGTCACATCAGTGCCAAATCTTCCTCCCTCTGGTCATGGATTAGTGACCTTTGGGTAGCTGCCTAAGCAAGAACAAAAAAGATGCATATGTCACTGCCTGAAATCCTCTGTAGTAATTCTAATTGACTTCAGTGATATCTGCTGGTGACAGTAGAGAAAGCGGATAGCTGCAGGCCTTATTGTTGCAGCCAAAAAGCCACTCTTGTGGAGATCTTAGATGAGTATATTAAGTACTTTTACTAGCTCAGCTAGTGGAGTTTCTTTAGCTCTCTTGGCATGAGCACTGGCCCGAGAATAGTAAATCACCTCTTAAAAGTCTCTTCTTGTCGTCTGAATTGTAAATGTGCAGTGAGCTAATACTAATCCTCATTTATAAATAGGACTGACCCTTTCCTACTTCTGTGTCATCAAGGAATTCTTTCCCACCATTCTTTAACTTCTCCTCTTCCTATCTTAACCCCTTTAGCTGACACAAAATAAGCAGAGGTTTTGGTACAATCCTTACATCAGATACCATAAAAGAATACCACAGGGGAAAAGTCAAATCTATCAGTCTTGGATCTACACAGTAAAAAGGCTGGAAGTAACTAAACCATGGATTGTTTTGGGAAAAAAAAAAAAAAGAAACATGTAAGTATAAAAGAAAAAAAAACTGTGCCGAGTGAGCCACCAATGAAGCATCATCTTCAGTCACCATCTTAGCTGCTAGATATTTGTTCATGATATCTGAACATGGAATACAGGATATTGAAGTGTTGTAATTTTATGTTATCTGACCTCCCTTATCTTAGGAAGGTTAACAGAAAATAACTTCCTACTTCTAGTATATGGAAGAAGTTATCATAGGAAGGAGTAGGTTACACTGACAGAGAATTGCTTTATTGCATTTTAAAAGTGTCAGAATCCAGGCACCAAATTCAGCACAAACTAGTTTATTTTTCTTTTTTTTTCCCCCTCTGATCTTTTGTCTATATGGTATGATAGAAAGAATACTATAATTAAGTCACAAGCACTGGATTCAACCAGGTATCAAATACCAGGTTGGCCACTTATCTCCTGTGGAATCTTAGACAAGCCATTTAACCTCTGTGGGCCTAGATTTCCTATCTGAAATAAGAGTTTTAGATTAAATGTTATTTAAAAGTCTGCTCCATTTCTAAAATCACATGAGCCTCCATAGCTTAACTCTATCCAACTTTACAATTTCATCTGACCAGAGTACATAATATGATGGATCCCAATATTATCATGAACTTATTGATCAATCAATCAAGCCTAGACCAAAAAAGAAAGAAAGAAACAAAAGAAGGAAGAAAGAAAGAAAAAAGAAAGAAAGAAAAATCCTGTTTCTAGTTCAAAAGTCCATAACAAACAAATTTGCCAATCAGATCAAGCAACATAACATATCCCTTGAAACAACTTTGAAAGTTGTAACTCTGCTCATTTACAATAAAAAGCCAGAATCAGTAAGCTTTAAGACCACCGAAAAACAGTGCCATTCAGGTTTATTTGATGATTCCAAACAATATAAGACTTTTAAAAAGCATATCCTTTCCATTTCTTTGCTTAACTGGAAAGTAAAATTAACTGAGGTGAGACTGGATAATATATTATAATCAAGGAAAAACAAGTTTTACCTTTCTGCCCATAGATGCTTTCATCAGTTAATTTATTTACTTGCTTTTTTATTTAGCAGAAGAGATTCTATATATTCTTGAGAGTGCTGATTTCTGCCATTCATCATAGCCTAAAAATAAAATTTCTAAAATATTAAAAATTACTTTGCCTAAATAATATTTTGCTCATATTGTTCTGCTTGCAGTACCTAATATTTCCTTATTAAATCCTTTTTTTTTTGCAAGTTTCTCCCTAATAATGTTAACTCAATTTCCCACATAAGGTAAACTCTTATTTGGGGGCTTAATTTAAAATTAATATTCTCTTGATAGCACTTTTCTCTAAATGAAACACAGTAAAGCAGCATTATGATGTGACTAATTTTTTCCATAGAATAAACTAAATAATAGGTTAAATCATCTCTACCCAAACATACAACTGTATATAGAAATAACCTAATCAAATGGTTAGGGTATTCATCTTTTTAAAAGCATTAGAAAAAATTCACATTTACACATTTTCAGCATCATGAAAATTAAGTGTTGCCCCAAGACTAGAGATCATTAACCCTCCAACTATTAAATCTCATAGAAATTGAATGTGCAGAATGTAGTAGAATTAATATGACATGCAGTGACAGAAGATTGTATCTTGATAGGTTGAGACAGAGGAAGATATTCTAACTACTAGGTCCAGAAAAAATGGGAATTCATTCAGCTTCCAAGATTGCATTGCCAGACCTTTGGAAAATGAAGAACAAAGAAAAGGAAGCTCATTTTATTTTTCAAACTGTTTAACTTTGATTCCAATTCTGTTTAGGAGTTTCATTATTCACATTCCATTTCTGCATAAATGATGTATTGAAAAATCTTATGTTATAGTTCTATAAAATTTCCCATTTCTTAGGTTAGAGTTTTTCTTAAGTTCTATCTCTGAACTTTTCTTATTTCTCACTGAACTGGGGTTCTTGAACTCCAGATTGTAGATATACAAAATATCTATAAAATTTGTTTGGGATAAATTATATTTTAATTTTAATATAATTGATTTCCTTTATAGTCCTATGTATTATATTTTATGCACTTAAAACAATTATCCTGGGGACTCTATAGGTTTCAACAGTTTGTCAAAGGGGTTCATCACACACACACACACACACACACACACACACACACACACACAGCAATGAAAGCCCAGTACATAAGCAAGTAAATGTATGCCAAAAGAAAGCTTATCAATAGGATGGATAAGTATAATTTTAAAAATTAAGCAAAATTCCTAAAGAAAGGTGAAGCAATACTGAAGAAGATAAAATCTTGTGAATTCTCAGATACTATGGAGTAATAGAAAAGAGCTCCAGAATGATTAAAATCACTATTAAAATGAAAGTATGGAAAGAGGGTGGAGAGGAAGGAAGGAAGGAAGGAAGGAAGGAAGGAAGGAAATGAGAGGGAGAAGGGAGGAAGTAAGGGGGAGAGAGAGAAAGGAAGGAGGTAGAGTGCTTTGCAAACTTAAAAATCCTATGTAAATGCTAGCTATTATTATCAATAATATTCATAATCAAGAAATTAGGAATTAATGTAGTTAAAAAATGAGAGTTTTCAACACATGATTTTAAAATGAAATTAGTAGAGCAAGAAAATATGAATCATAGTAGCGACATTCTCGAAAGATTTAGAAGCAGAGAGAGACAAAGGGACAGAAAGGCAAGACAGACAGACAGAGACTGTGAGGAAAAAATAGGTTTGGAACACAAAAAAACTCAAATAAGTAAGATAAAGTAGGAAGAGGGGTGACAGAAGAAAAATAAAGGCAATATTTTTCAAACAATCAATTCAGTACAAGTCAAAGCAACTGACCACAAAGACAGGTAGTGAAAATACAACATAAGAATCATAAATGTAGAGAAATATGGGGAAACAAAACAACCAAAAAAAAAAAACCTAGAGATTATAATACAAGAAAACCACTCAGAATCTTTTTAATACAGATAACAAAACATCCTTTGAGAAAATCCACAGATTGCCCTAGGGGGAAAAATATACTCTGCAAACTACAGCACAAGTAAGTGGTTACACTGAAGAGTTTCAATGTTCAACTTACAATGTTATCAGTGCAGGCTGATTGAGCTTTAGTAATGAAACAGACATCATGATAATGTTTAATAGCTAAGAAATACTGCCTTTTCTGAAACTTTAGTTTAATTGCCACCTTTTCTTTATTTGAATTCACCTTAAGAATTAGCTGAATTAGAACTGTTACAAGGAGTTTTCTTTACTTAATCCACTCTTTCAAGAATAAAAGAAAGCTGGCCTTTTCTTTGGTCAGTATTGTGGATTGGTTTTATCTTTATTCAAACACTCTGACCCTTTAGGATTTAAGTCTCTATTATGGATTTAGCAAATTATGGTACATTTTTTGTTTAATGTATATATCTTATGGGTTAATGATGTATTTATTCAGATTTTTTTGTTAAATTTAAACTAACAAAATTTTTAATTGGCATTGGAATATAGCCTTCTATACATGAGCTTAATTTCATTTTTAAAAAAGGCAAAAAGTCTAAACCCAAGTTATTGCATGATGTTTTTATTTAGATCTTTGGAACAGCTAAAATGTAAAAGAAATAATATTTGGAATATAAAATAATAAGTGGAATTTCTATGATGCTTTAAGATTTTCACAGCATTTATTTAACATGTATAACTTAAGCTTCATCACAATTCTGTTGATAAGATACTATCATTTTTCCTTTGAAGGAAAAATGGACTAAGGTTCAAGAGGTAGAAATGTAGGCTGTCATTTAAAAAAACATAGCCCAAACCATCAAAAATGTCAGAGAAAGAGGAAGCAGGTGGAGGAGGAGGAGGAGTAGAAAGAAGGGAGGAGGAGAGGAGGAAAAGGTGGAAGAGAAGAATAGGAGGAAGAGGAGAAGGAGAAGGAGGAGGAGGAGAAAGAAGAGAAGAAGGGGAGGAGGAGAAAGGGAAGAAGAGGAGAAGGAAAAGGTAGGGAGGAGGAGGAAGAAGAGAAAGAAGAACAAGAACAAGAACAAGAACAAAAATAAAGTGACTTGGAATAGTCTTATGATTTTATTGGTACAGGAAATTCATACATAAGGAAATTTCTTTTACCAATACAGGTTATCACCTTCCTTGCATCTAATAATGTTAAAGAATTGTGTAATTTATTATAAAGTGACATGCACAGAGTCACACAGCCATTGTGCCAGAGAAGTGCTATTTGAACTGAAGTCTTCCTATCATGAAGATCATCTTTCTATTTGGTATGTTTCAAGCATCTCTGATAAGATTTAACATTTATATAGTACTTTCAGGTCTGTAAAATACTTTACAATAAATTCCCCCATTAGATGTTCCAAATAACCCTCTAAAGTAGGTTCTGCCATTATTCCAGTTTTGCCAAAAAGGAGACTAAAGTTCAGAAAAGTAAGGCAACTTTCTCAGGGTTACACAATAAGGAAGTCTTTGAACTGAAACATAAACCTGTGTATTCTCATTTCCAAGTCCATTGATCCATCCCTAAACTAGCACTGCCTCAATAGTCTACTGACACATGGAGACAAAGAAAGGATAAAATTTGGTAGTTATAAAGCAGTAGCTTCATCTATTGCAATGGTGTGGGGATGGAAAATGAAGGAGATATTTTACTAACATTTTTTTAAACCCTTGTACTTCGGTGTATTGTCTCATGGGTGGAAGATTGGTAAGGGTGGGCAATGGGGGTCAAGTGACATGCCCAGGGTCAGACAGCTGGGAAGTGGCTGAGGCCAGGTTTGAACCTAGGACCTCCTGTCTCTAGGCCTGACTGTCACTCCACTGAGCTACCCAGCTGCCCTTTACTAACATTTTAATATTTTTGCAGATGTGTCTGTCAGTTTGTGTGTGTATGTGTAGCTGACAGTTATCCAACATATTATGTTATACTATGTTTAGTTTATACTTGCCTTGGAATACCAAAATAGGTTAAAACTTATTAAATGTTTCAAAAAAGAAGCAGTGGGCCATGTTGCTTATGGCAAGCTCCCTTCCTAATATTCCTACATTAGAATAAAATCTTCACCTCCTCAATTAAGAAAAAAATTAATCTGATTGAAAAATAAAATTTCAAGTACACTGATTTAAATATTACATAAAAGTAAATGGTTCATTTTTCAAAATGGGTGATATTCTTCTGAACTGAGAATCTTCCCAGTCTTGTTTTTTACCCAGCCTGAGACATAATCTGATGGTTTAGATTAAGGCTACATTTTAGTGAAAAATAAATTCCTCAAGACCCATTTCACCATTTTGTCTTTTAAGTTCTAGAACATAGTAAATATTTAATAAATGTTGGGAGAGAGATTTGGAACCAATACTAACAAATTAATTCCATGTAGCTAAAATGATTTCTTTTCCACATATTCAAAAATATAAAAAGGAAGGATTCGTTCAAATATTGTTCATTTCGAACATATTAAGTCTATATCTGTCAGTTACAGAGCTTTCTGTCTGCAGATTTTCTATAAATTCTTTAAAAACTCATTTTATTTAAAACAAATAATTCCACAAATGGTGTTTTTAAAGGAATTTACTTGTATTATATTCTTAATTACTTGTACTACAAACTTCACGGGGTTGTAATAAAGAAAGTACTTTGTCAACTGTGATATATTATATAAATATAGTGTGTTGTTGCTATAGCTATTGCTATTAATATTCAAAGTTTTGTAAAGGTGGAAAATTAAGCATTTAATTCATTTTTGCATTTATCTTTAAAATAAATAAACCTAAAAGCAAATTTTAGAAAAGAATCCAATGTAAGGTATGATTATCATATAACCATCAACAGAGAAGAGAAGGTGGACCAGTCATAAGAGAAATAAATACTCAGTAACTGGTACAATGTAGTATCAAGAGATCTAGAGAAAAAAAAACAGACATTTTGTATGCACGTTCTATAGAAGATTTGTGGGAGAATATGAATAAGTCTCATGGGGTGAGAAAATATAGTCAAGTTTGATTTAAACCCTTTGAAAGAATAGCTGCACTAATGAGATCTTGTGTCCACTTAAGTAAATCTGAGATATTAACAACTTACCACAAATCAAGCATCTTTGCAAGACCTGGACTAAAAGCCAGAAAGATCTGTACTGGAACCCTGTCGTAGACACTTACTAGTTCTGTAATCCTGATAGATCACTTAATCATAGTGAGTTCCCAGTTCCTCATCTATAAAACTGGAAAACTACAACATTTTTTCCCCACGGATATTCTGTCAGATAATAAATGTAAAATGCTTTGCAAAATATAAAGCTCTAAATAAAAGTCAACTAAATATAATTTTGTGATTCATAATTATTGATGGCTAATTCTGTGGAAATCATATTCACAAAATAAAAATGAATTTCCAAAAGTAATGGGGACAATTATCTTATTGAAGACACTCAAAGATTTAAAGAACACTTAATAATTGGAAATTATATGATAAAATGCTATGTATTCAAATAAGCAAAAAGGTATGTGTGCCCACACTCACAATTAGTTTTTTATAAGGCTGTTGGAAGATTATGCTTTCTCCAAGTGGATAAATAAGCAAAGTTTTCAAGAGGCTAATTTAATCTGACATAATATTATGTGTTAATTACCATGACAGAATGTGTTTGAGTACAGGAACTACTGTTAAAAATGGGCTCAAAGTACAAAAGAAAGAAAGTCAATTGAAGAGAGCCCAACTTTTAAGTTCACTGTTATTCTGAGGTTCACCAATCTATTATAACAATAAGTATCACAACAAAAACAGCCTTTAAAGGCACTATTAACTCCAGAACCTAAAACAGCAACTATATTAATTACATTCATTATACTTAATTGAACATAATCATCTAACCTAACAATTCCTTGTACACTAATTAATAAAACAGCATGTCTTCTGGATCAGAAATGTGTAAAAATAGTCGTTCTATTTGAGTAGTTCATTTTTGGGGGTGGTGAAAATATGCAAATTACATTTGGTATAAAGAAAAAGATGACTTTTCATTTTAGCATTATTAATTTTTCAATTTACCTTAATATTCATATTTTACTAATGTAGAACTTGAGGTTACAATGGTATAATATAAAGAATATATAAATAAATGATTTTACTTATATATATATATATTTATATATATATATATATATATATATATGAATAAAGACTTTTTGAAGCAAAATTAGGACTTGAAATCCACCGGTGTTGACAGAATTGGTCTGCCATACTCTCTAATAGATTTTGGTAGAGAATATTCTAGTGAAGATTATTCTAGAGAACTTTTTTCTTCCTCCCTTCCCAAGGCAGTCTATTTTACTTTTGGATAGCTTTATTTATTTAAGAGGTTATCTTCATACCCAACTTTAATCTGTTTCTTTTCAACTTCTATATATGTTTCCTACTTCTGTCAACTGGGTCAAGCAAACATGTCTTCTCCATTACAGCCTTTCAAATATTTGAAAAAAACTTCATCACCACCTTTCCCCTTCCTATTCTTCTCTTCATGCTGTTCCTTCAGCCTCCTCTCATATAGCATGAACTTGAGGTTCTTCTCTATTCTGATTGTCCCTGTAGAGTAGGTAGTATGTGAATTAAAACTGTCCTTATAAAGATCGAATTTTAGATCATGACTTAGATTTACAGTAGATCTAACAGGCTAATTGACCTGACTTTATTCATATAGGGAGTAAGTATCTAAGGCAAGAGTCAAACTCGATGTTTCCACTACATATCCAGTATTTTTTTTTACATGAAGGACTTTTATTTTCCCTCTGATAAGGCAATCTGACTGGACTGAACAACAATCTTTGCAAGAATGGGTAGGAGGAATGGGGAATCATACTTTCATTTCTTCTTCCTTCCTTTTTTTTATCAGAAGTATGGAATAGCAGTATTCTTTTTAAATACCATCCTGTTTTGGTATATACATCAATCAGATGGCAGGTTTCCATACCCAAAGAAGTGTATATTGTGATATTGGAAATTTGGGGGATTTATCATTCTATATTAATTTTATTTTTTATAATATTTTAACAAATTTAAAAATGAATGGAAAAATAAATAAATTCAATTTTAAAATTAAAAAGTTCTATATTTGACAATGAATATGAATACATTTTAAAGTATCATTAAAATGGTCGATGGAAGATAAAATAGACTGCTTTGTTTTATCTTCAAATATATGATCCCCAAGTACAGTTAATGAAATATTAAGTTTTAGAATCTACTCCCATACGGTACCATTCATAATCCTTATTTTTGGGGGGACCAAAGTACCCCTCTCTTGCTTCTTGAGGGCAAGGACTGTCTTTGTTTCTTTTATGCTTGGATCCAAAGCACTAGGCACAATGTTTGGCAAGTAGTAAGTGCTCAGTAATGTTTTCTCATTCATTCTTTCGGCACCTCGCACAAACCTTACACACTAGTTAAAAAGTGATATTCGATTGACTTGAATAGACCTTCAATCTCAACAACCTAACCTATAATATATGGATAACACATGTGTAGTAGATGTATAAAAAAAAACTCCTACTATTGGAGTATTGGATAAACACAGTTGAAATGGATGGGGTCAGGTTGTTGTGAAAATCCCATGAGATTAGTTCCATACATCATTTCCCTTCAGAGTACTATAAAGATTTCGCAAATGTGAACAATGGATAAATATTATGTCTCTTCTTTAAATATGAGCAAATGCCCTCAGCAAAACTCTAGATCAGTGGTTCCCAAACTTTTTTAGCCTACCACTCCCTTTCCAGAAAAAAATATTACTTAGCCCCCTGGAAATTATTTTTTTTTAAATCTTAATAGCAATGAGTAGGAAAGATAAATGCACCTGTGGCCATCACCACTTCCCTGGATCGCTGCAGCACCCACCAGGGGGCAGTAGTGCCCACTTTGGGAATCACTGCTCTAGATCTACTAAGTCATGAGGATGGTGTATGCCCTCTTAATCTCACTCACGTAGAGACCTAGCAAATAAAGAAAAGCAAAAGAAATATTTTAAATTGATGGATGCAATATAATGCATTGACACAATGCAAGGCCAATTCTGATACATTGTGTTTGATCATTATTGATCATAATACTCCATTACAAATGTATAAAGCCATGAAAAGAAGAAAAAAGAAAATCCTTCTCTACGTATTTACTAATCCAGTCATTGTTAGTCCTTGTTGGAAAAATTTAGGATCAGAAAATAAAAGTGTTAACTTCAAGGCCATGTTTGATTTTAAAAACCCAGTCAAGCTCTTCCTGCATAAAACTGTGTACAATAATAATATTAATAAGCTATAGCAGTGTTGATCTTCATGCCTGTTTATTCTAGCTCTAGCATTCTATCATATAATAAAGTCATTTTCGTTTCATGCTGAACCCCATCAGGATCTTGCCCCAGCTGTCACTTTCATGGACATCTCTGTTCCTGAGCTCTCTTCTATTTCTGACACCTCACAATAAAAATTCTTCAGGTGGTACGATCGGTGCAAGACATATTTAATATTTTGCTCATTCAGACACTCAACTAGATTTCCCCTTAATCAACAAGGCTTAATGGGTAGGTCATAGATGAACTCTAACTGGGTGGCAACATAAAACATTATATGAAAGAAATGACCCCTCCATCAGCAGAGGCTTGTTATTTTAAACTAGTGCTCACTCTGAAGGCTCATCTTTCAAGCTGTGGATAGAGAGAACAATGTGGTCCCTTTCTATACACTCAAAGCATTATTGAGGAAACCCTGATTCTGTTATTACACTTTTGATCACAGACTCTATCACTCTCATGGAGTGACAGAAAATCATTGAAGCCAAGCTTTTCACCATCTAGCAATGATAAAGAAAAGTACAGTTCATCCCCCAACCAGTGTATAAATTGTCACTGTATAGTGACAGAAGATGAAATACCCACCTACCAGGTCCTGAGACAGAGGTCTGAATGTCTTCCTGGTTCTACATTTTTGGTACTGGTGTTCTACAAAGCTATTTTCCAACACAGTAAGAAACTAACATGCTAGCAATTGGGAAAAGGAAAAGGAAAAGAGAGAAGAGAGTGAGGAAATGGGATAGAAATGTACTGACAGTGCAGAGGAAAAAATATTTACAAATACATGATCACAGAGAAAAGCTATCCTTCCAGCTTCTGATAGACATACGTAGTTGGATTTGAAAGTTGGTTTTAGTAGTTCATTGTCTATATGGCATCTTTTAATATATTATTTTATTTGAAATTTTGGCTTTTAGCACTACTTTAGCTTTTTTTTAATAGTAATATGAAGTCTTATAAATTGTAGTCGCTAACAAAAGAAAAGTTTGTGCTATTGAGAAATACTTTAAAACAATGAATAGAGGGTTGGTCTTGAAGCCTTCAAGGAACAGGGCCAAGTCCCCTCTGTAATCTATTTTAACATTGTAACCAGAGGGAAATTATTTAATCTCTCTTTCCTTCAAAAGTCTAGGTCAGCAGATTAATAAGGTGTTGTCTCACTGGCATCAGATTTGAAGTTAGAGGACATAATTTCAAGTTCTAGAACAAGCTACTTGTTTGACTTTAAGTAAGACATTGAACCTATCTTGGTTTTCAGTTTCCTTAGCTGTAAAATTAGAATATTGAACTAGATTACTTTTGATATTCTTTTCTGGTCTAATTCTAAACCTACAATTCTATGAACTGCATCTATGAAGGGACTTTTCCACTCTAGGAGTTCTACCAATGACTTCATAGTCCCCAGTAATTTCCCGACCCCATCTCCTACTCCTTACCCAAAAGGAAAAAATCTCTATTTCTGAATGGGTACTGAATCTTTCCAAAATTCAAATTCAACAAATGTTTTAAGACACTGTGCTAGATGCTGGGGATAAAAAGATAAGAGCAAAAAGCACTTTCTTTTCTCAAGGAGCCTGAATTCTCCTGGAAAGAGTTTTTTTTTAAGTGTTCTCATAACAAATCAAAGAGGAAAGCTTGAAAAATAGCATGGAACTTGTAAAAACACTTCAGGGAGATCAAATTATGATTTTTCCCTCTAAAGCACTTAGCACAGAGCCTGGCATGGTAGGCGCTTAATATTTTTTTAATTCAATAAGCATGAATTAAGTACTCACTATATGTCCTAAATTCTAGGGAAACAAATCAGAAAAAGAAAGACATTCCCTTCCCTTAAGGAGATTGCCCAAAAAAAAAAAAAAAAAAAAAAAAAAAAAAAGGAATCTGGAAAGGCACTGGGGATGGGAAGAGAAGAAGGGTGGGAGGTACCAGAACGCAGAATGTACTTGGACCAGAAACATGATATTGTTTTTTCCTTCATTGTCTTTTATAGTAAAATCAGTTTTTAATACACTAAGATTACAGAAAAATTTGGCCATCAATATAATCAAAAATACTGTACAAAACAAATGTATAAAGAAGACTTTATTGTCAAAGCAATGTTCTGAAGTTGGATGCACTAGTCAGAAAACCTATTAATCAGTATACTTGGTCAGACACTGCTGATAGATAATAAACTGAGTGCAGATTTAAATAGGAGGGTCATGGGGGGCTAGATCAAATTTTTGAAAATGTAAGGGTTTTAACGAACTTAAACTTCTCCTTGAAACACAAGCCCATAATTTTAAACACATATTACCAGCAATGATCTATGACTGTAAAGAATGAAGGGGCATGGTTTGTGCATAATTAAGGTGGCAGGTCACCCAACAGGCAATTAAGAGGTGTGTGGTGGGAGTGGGTAAGCTGTACTTTATTATCAACAAAGATTCACAGGAAAAACGAATGTCAAAAATTTTATCAAGAAAAGTAGACTGGGAAAAAAAGATGTTCTGCTCAGATAGTAACAATAATGTATTACCATTGGTGTGTCGAGTCTCAAAAAGTCAGACAGAGCAGAATGAATCAACAATAACAAGAACATAATATAGACCAAAATCACACATACTGTATCCCAAGTTAAGATGAAAATGGATAGCTGTTTTAAACATAAAGAATATCATAAGCAAATTAGAGGAAAACAAAAATTTTTACTGGTCACATCTATGAATAAGGGAATAATTTACAACTCAGGAGATAGAGATGATTGCAACAAGTAAAATGGATAATTTTAATTATATTAAATTAATTTATTGGACAAATAAAAGCAATGTAGCCAAAATTAGAAGGAAAGGAGGAAACTGTGGAGAGAAAATTATAGCAAATTTCCTCTAATTAAGTTCTAATTTCTAAAATATATAAAAATTGAGTCAAATTTATAAGAATACAAATCAGTCCCCAAATGGTAAATGGTAAACTGACTTGAATAGGCAGTTTTCAGAAGAAATAAAAGCTATTTAATAGCCGTATAAAAATGCTCTAAATCACTATTGATTAAAGAAGCGTAAATTAAAACAACTCTGAGGTACTATCTCACACCTCCAAGTTAAGCTAATATGACAGTAAAGGAAAATGACAAATATTGGAGAAGCTGTAGGAAAAAAATGGGATAATAATGCACTGCTGGTGGAGTTGTGAACTAATCCAACCGTTTTGCAAAGGAGTTTAGAACTATACCCAAAGCACTATAAAATTCTGCGTTCACATTGATCTAGTAATTGTACTACTAGGTCTGTATGCCAAAGAGATGAAAAACAAAGAAAAGGACCTATATGTACAAAAATATTTGTAGCAGCTCTTTTAGTGATGGCAAAGAATTGGAAATCGAAGGATGCCCATCAATTGGCAAGTGGCTAAACAAGTTGTGATATATGATTGTGATGGAATACTATTATACTACAAAAAATGAGAAGCAAGATGATCTCAGCAAAAACTGGGAAGATTTATATGAATTGATACAATGTGAAGTGAGTAAAACCAGGAGATGATTGTACACAGTAACAGTAATATTGTATGATGATCAACTATGAATGATTTAGCTATTTCCAGCAATACAATAATACAAGGCAATTGTGAAGGACATAAGATGGAAAAAGCAATCCACCTCCAGAGAAAGAATTGATGTAGTCAGATTACAGATTGAAACATATTTTTCATTTTATGTTTCTTGTTTCTATTTGTAACATAGTCAATATGGAAATATTATTGTACATTATTTCACATAGTATAACTGATATCTTGCTTGCCTTCTCAATAGGTGGAGAAGTGAGAGGGGGAAAACCTTTAGAATGTAAAATTTTTAATGCTCATCAAAAATAAATAAATAAATAAATAGTTGAAGATTTAAAAAAATCCAAACACTGAGCTGGGTAACTTTACTGTAGCTACTTTGACATTCTTTGGTTTCATCTGTAAGGCTAGAAGAATGAGGTAAGAGTAACTTCCTTTCCTTTTTTGCTGAGTCAATGATATGCAGTTAGATGTCCAGATCAAAGAGCTTATCCATTAATTAGCAAAACTTGGACATACATTACTGATGGATAATGAACTGGGCTCAGAATCAAATAGGAAAGGCACCTACCTCCTCCTATCCTCTAGTCTCATCTTAAACTCAAGGATCAGAAATATCACTCTTCTGAGTTGTCTTAAACTATATTCATGGGTTATTAAATTATGAAATTATCAAAACAAAATTAATTTTATTCCACTTATAAAAAAATCAATATGACCCTTTGGGGAAAAGTTGATGTCACAAATCAAATACAATTTTAAGCATCAAAAAATTCCAACTTTGGTGGAAAGGATGACTGAAGAAACTAATGCTCAGAGTTTGGAATAAATAATAATTCACCTCAGTGTGGGAGCAGGGTGGGTGGTGAGAAGAAGGGGGCAGGAGGAAGGAAGAATTGACTCATTTATGAGAAAACAAAAACACTTCGTAAAAACACTTTGTTCTTTTAACAACAGAATGTTCATTGTGTTAATCAGGATTATTAGGTCACTCGATGTTGTTCATCTTGATTTTATAGTATTAATCATAATCCTGGTTCTGCTAACTTTACTCAGCATTCGAATATGATAAATACATGATCTTCTGCTTGGCAATATATATTTGTTACAAAATTTTTCCTTTTTGTTTTCTAGTGAAGTAGGGTATGAAAGTGGGAAGAAGAGAAAATAAATATTTCTTAAGTCTTTTTTTTAAATAACAGAAGTAGGGTCATGTAACTATTGGATCCTAGATCTCTACAGTGAGAGGAGGTTCCATTTATGTGATTTTTTGTCCAGCATTAAATTAAGGCAAGGAAAATATCAGAAAGGAAGAACATGCTATCATTCACTGTATGAATGCCTCTTTCTGATGTCATTGGTGGCAGCTCATAGATTCATAATTGGGATGGAACTGAGAGATCATCTTGTTTAATCCATTATTCAAATCAAGAATTTTCTCTTTAACATCAGCAAGGAGTTTTCACTTGAAGTGATAACCAAAAAAAATTATTAATCACTAAATAGTCCATTTCACTTTGAAACTACAGTAATTGTGAAAAAGATTTTGCTAATGTAGATCCCAAGTCATAGATTTTAGAGTTAGAAAGGACTATAGACATTATCCAGCCCAATCCCTTCCCTTGACAAAGGAGGAATGAATTCCAGAGAGCTTAAATGATTGGTTTATGGTCAGAAAATTCAGTGAGTGGCTAAATCAGGATTCAAAACCAATGGCTCTTTCCACTACTATACACAATACTTCCTTTAAATATTGGTATTTGGGGGTTCTTTCTGTATATATTTCATTAAAGACCTTTGAATTTGTTTAGGGAATAGGGTTTGAATAAAGAGTCTATTTTTGAAATCTCACTCACATTGATCATAGCTAATCATTTGCTGAATGAAATCAGTTATTCTTCTACAATATCTCTTAGATTCATGCCCCTTTTTCCCTTTTTATTACCCCTTTGAATAGTTATAACTTTTCACAACTATGCTAATAGTCTATTAACTTGTCTCTCTGCCTCCAGGCTCCTCAGCCCTCTCCATTCTATCAGTCCATTAACAGCTATTATAATGTATCTGTTGCACATTCCTATATCTGATAATTTAACTCTTCTACTTAACCTTCAGTGGCTCTCTGATGTCTACAGGATATAATATAAATGTCTTATTCTGACATGCAAAACTTTCCCTCAATTCAAATTAATTCAATTCAACAAACATGTATTAAGCATCTACTGCATTGAAGACAAAATTAAGAAAGATGATTATAATAGAGAATAAGGAGTAAATGGAGTGCTGGTACAGAAAGAAAAAATGAAACTCCAGAACCTTATGAGTAAGACGTTTCTGCAACCAATAGCCAAGGGAATCAGGGAGAGTTTCATGTAGGAGGTAGCGGCTGAAATGAAAGAACAAAAAACCTTGGAAAAGTAGAGAAAAAGAGGAAACATTTAAGACTGGGGGAATGCTTTGCCCAAATACATAGAACCAAGATATGGCATGCAGAATTTAGGAAGCAAGAAGCAATAAAGCCTGACTTGGATATGAGGTAAATGAAGAGGAGGAATATGAAAGAAGACTCCAAACATTAATACCAGATTGTGAAGGACTGACAGGCTAATAAATTTACATATTCTGTATACTGTTAACCGTGAAAAGCTCATTCCTCAAATGTAGAGGAGCCCTAGTTGAGCTTAAAAAAAAGAGATTATTGATTAAAAAGATAAGTGGTTGTTAGACATGCATGCTGAGGGACATCCAGAATGGAGAATGCATAGCCCAAGAGGGATAGAGACTAGTTATACTTGCAAAACAGAAGCAATGATTTGGTAAGGAGTTGGAGGGAGAGAATGGGCAGTCTTGCCCACGAACAGGTACAACGCAGAAGTAGGATGATTCAGAATCCTTGGTAGCAATGGCTGATCACAAGGCTCATTTAAGCTGACTTAGCCTGCTTCAGGTAGTTTGTATTGGACAGTTCAACAAGGTCAGCCAGCACACACTGTGAAGGCTTCTGGGAGTAAGCAAGACTTCTGACTCACTGTAGAATCCCCATTGGCTCTTTCTCGCAAACAGACTTATGGTGCATCTGTACAATAAGGTAGTTCTCAAAAAAACAAAACAAAACAAAACATATCATTTCAGGAATATTTTGTAAATGCATACATTCAAAGTGATAGAGGTGAAAGTCCTACTGTACCTTGACTTGGTCCAATGTCATCAGGATTTTTTAATCATTTCTGAGCTTCACACTTTTGGAACACACTGACCCAATGAAGAATAATAAGAAAAGGTCAGTTCTACCTTAAAATTTGTGATCCTATGATCCTGTGTCCCTGTTGGAACCACTTATACTCTCCAGCATAATGCAAACTCCTTGAAAGCTAGGATTTTTCATTTTAGTCTTTGTATTTCTAGAACAAAAATTAGTTCCTTATACATAGTAGGTCCTTAACACTGTTTTTGAATTGAGTTTTATATGCTGAAATAAAAAGATAAATCAAAGATAGGTTATTTAAAGCTTATCAGGGCCCTTTTTAGTGTATCACTTGCTTATTCTGTGGATGATTGTAAATATTTCATTTGTTTTAGCTTATTAAAATCTCTCATAATATAAAATGCTTTGAAACTGCTTATGTAGATCTAGCAAATAACATATTTGTCTAGAGACAAATAAAAGTGTGATCAAAATGACTTTTACTAGAAAGGGGAATAGACAAAAGAAAATCATGCATATATGACCAAATCAGACACAGTGGAGGATATGTAATAGGGAAATAGACTTAAGAGTAAAAAAGTAGATTTTGCAAGCAGGCTAGGGGCAAAACCTTGGCTGGCACTCATGGACATTCTGAATGGAATGCAGGGGAAGAGAGCGGAGAGAAGAGAAACTGTCAATTGCTGATTGGAGAGTGGTTTGGAGCAGAAGCGCAGCCAGCAGGGTCTCCATAGACTTGGGATCTGTGAGATTGGAGAAGCTTGAGGACAACATCTTTTCAAGACAACCCTGAGTAGTGGAAAGGGTCTGGTTTTCTGGTGGACAGTTGCAGGCATCTTTCCCTACCTGGTAGCTCTTGGATTATTGGCTGTGCAAGGAGTTGGTTCCTGGTATCCTGAAGTCATCACCTGGATCGTTTGTGAGAAACCCCAATCTCCAACATACTCCCTCTAGTCCTTAGCCAAAGCTGTCAGCCTGACTAAAGTTACAGATATTCATTTTGGATTGATTTGTTTCAACAATTAATTTCTAAGCTACACATACACACTATGTGTCAGCTACTTTATTATGACCCAGGAACAGGGAAAAGTGCCCTTGCCCTTAAGGAGTTTAAACTGTATGTATATGGGGCATAGTAGAGAGATAGGGTGCAAATATAATATGTACTTACAAATAAGGAAATATGAGGTATATGCTTGTAAATCCAAATATATTTAGAGAAGGTGGTAACATAGAAGACATAGAATGAGTCAATTAGTGGGAGTGGAAGAAATATTACAATTGGTTGAAAATGAGTAGAAAGAAAGAAAGTAGAGGCAATAAGTAAAGAGAGCTTTTTCAAGGACAGCTATAAAAGGGAGAAGAGACATTGGACAATAATAGGAGGAGATAGCAGCATTAGATGATGATTTCTGTTAAATATAAGGGAGATCTAGATACATTTGGCAGTGTGGCACTGGAGAGCATAATCTATTTTTTTTAAACCCTGACCTTAGTCTTGTAATCAATACTGTGTATTGGTTCCAAGGCAGAAGAGTGGTAAGGGCTAGGCAATAGGGGTCAAGTGACTTGCCCAGGGTCACAGAACTAGGAAGTGTCTGAGTCTAAATTCGAACCCAGGACCTCCCATCTCTTTGCCTGACTCTCAATCCTCTAAGTTACCCAGCTGCCCCCAAGAATAGAATCTATTAATTAAGAAAGTATTAAAAAATAGGAAACAGGTGAAATGAGAGAAAGATTAAGCTCATAGAGTGGGAAGAGAAGATGGTATTAAGGCCATAAGAAGAAGATAGGCAAAAAAAAAAATAAAGGAAAAGAGGCACCTATTCTTCTGAGATTACAAAATGGAAATTTTGAATATATAAAACTTAAAAGTGCACAACTAAACTTAAAAAGCTAAAATTAAAAGGAAGTCAGGGATTGAAGGGGGAAATCAATGCAATAAGTTTCTCTGATGATGTCTCATTTCCAAGATATATAATAAACTGATTCACACTTAGAAAACAGTCATTCCACAACTGATAAATAAAGAATATGAATAGGCATTTTTCAAAGGAATAAATATAAACTATGAACAGTATATATATAATATAAATTTGAAAATAATACATTAATATTAGAGAAGTTAGATTAAAGGAAATCTAAGTTTCCAATTCATTAAAAAATAAAAAACCAGAAAAAAGGCAATTATAGTGGCTACATGAAAATAGTCATGTAAATGATAAGATTGTTGTATATGGTCAAGACATAGGTATATGGTCAAAGTGGGAAGTACACACATACATAAAAGTATATGTTCATATACATATACATATATGCACACATGTATATTATATGAGTGTGAGTATATATATGCTATCATCATTTTTCTATTAGAATGTGGATATCTTGCTACATCACAGGTCCTCTGGAATAGTCATTACATTCATCAGGGCTCTTTAGTCTTTCAAAATTGTTTGTCTTTACAATGTTGCTATTATTTAAATTCTTCTCCTTGTTCTAGTCACCTTACTTAGATTTGTATCAGTATTCCCAGGTTTCTCTGAAAGAATTTATCTTATAATTTTTATAACACAATAATACTCTTACATTTACATATCATAATTTGCAGTGTGTGTGTCTATAAGTATGTGTAGTACGTGACTAATGTGGAAATGCATTTTGCTTGACCACAAATATCCATAATAAGGTGGGGAATCAATGAATTATGAAATAAAATATCTCTCTTAAAAGGGAGAGAATCATCTAAATGGCTTGAAAATTAAAGAGGATGTTTGAACGGAAGGCATGAGGAGATGAAAAGAGATAATCAGGGGTGATATAAAGCTTGCCATATCAGTGAGGGCCCAATTAAGATTATATTAGAAGCTGATAGTGAATCCAAACAAGAAACAGTTGTTCTGTGACTTTTCCTTTTGAAATACAGAAGCAGAAATAGAGAAAGAAAATGGTTAAGGTAATCTAAGGATAGTGTTTAGAAATCAGTGGATAGCAATAAGACAGTGTGCCTGAGACTCAATGGAAGACAACATTGTCAGTCTTACATAATTAGATATAGAGTCACGATTTTGAAGGGCAAAAAGTAAATCAAGAGTATACTGCTATTCATTGAGTCATGTGGCTCAAAATGGCAGGAATGATGAAGAATGGAATTAAGAGGAGTGAGCCATAGAGAGGAGGGAAAGAACAGAGAGATGGAGACATCATCATGTGCATTTTGAAATAGACCTGAGCCTTGGGAGCCTGCATCTCTCAGGACTCTCTACTACAACTTCCTCTGACACATCCCACTTCCTTTGTGGGAGGTTTCAGAGGGAGAATAAAAGAGCAGAGGAGCCTGGGTTTTTCATGCCTTTTTCCCCAAACTGAGGTGGAGAGCTTTTGGTCCTGCATAGCTGCCGTAGATGCTGCAAATCAAATTTCCCCTTATTTTCCCAAACTTTCCTTTTCCTAACTCAAATAAACCTATCTAACTATGCCTAGAGTCTGGCTTGATTTAATTTAATTCCCTAGCCTGCTGACAAGAAGACCTTGGTAAATGTCCCATACCCCTAGCCAGCAGCAGGGGGAAGAGTAGAGATCCTTTTTCCCTACCTTTCCCACTTTTTCCCACACACATTCTGGTGACCATGAAGGGACCGCCCACACACAATCAAATAGAGAAATTTTAGAATCCATCTGAATGTGGGAGTTAGGAAGGAATATATGAAGGTAGAGCCATTATAGATGGGAGGTCATGCATTGTAAAGAAGAGAGAATATCAATAGGGAATAACAGAAGTGCTCTGTGATTGAGAAGGCAGAATAGGCAATGTAATACATGGGTATCTACACCATACACACTGCTAAAATTTAGTGGGAAATGATTTGATTATGCCCCAGGGATGTGCTATTAATGTGTTATTGTGTTATTAAAACAATAACAATAATAGATTCTATAAAGTGGGTAGAATCTCATATATTAAAAACATAAACTGTTAGAAAACATGCAAATAAAAGGGTGTGTCAATGGATAGACTTCTGGGCTTGGAATCAAGAAGACTTGAGTTCAAATCCCACCTCAGACACTCATTGGCTATGTGATGCTGGGCAAATAACTTAACCTCTGTTTACCATTAAATAGGGTCACGATGAACAACTCCTCTGAACTGACTTCAGAATCAGGTCGAACAAGTGGGAAAAAACAACAATAATCACAGTGGGGATCATTTGGATGAAAAGGTCTCCAAGCTGAGACTAGATGGTCATTTATTTAGGATGCCATAGATAGTATTCTCATTTAGAGAAGTTTTGGATTAGTTGACTTCTAAAGACGCTGATAACTCTGATTCTGTGAATCCACACTCACCTAGAAGTATATGAGTTCTGATTTTAGTTCATTGCTTCTAAGCAATCCATCTCTATAATCTGCTACATATAGCTTGACTCATGGCAAACACATTAAAATGGGAGTGAAGGGCTGAGTTAATGGAGTTGCTACTTTCTTAAAATGTTTTCTGAGAGAGTTTGACATTAAGGATTATAACTTAAGTGGGTAATATATTTTAAAAGTACACTTAGATTAGATGTAAGCAGGCATTTGTTAGTTCTGGTTTTTTGTATGTTACTTCATTAGAGTATTAAATTTCAATAACCTGCAACTAATTTTATATTACTTCTTATTCCTTATGGATATGGACCTTTTCTGTGGTACTCTAGTTTTCGCTATATCAGTTTTACCAGAAATTCTAACTTCATTTAATATTGCCCTTCAGTGTTTATAATGGCCTCTTAGAAGCTTATTGGAGCTTCAAGTTAGCAGAAAGGGTGATAGGAGTTGGAATGAAAATTAATGTTTACAAAGTATGAATGTTGAACCTTAGCTTCATGTGAAGCATGACTTCCATATCATAAAGAAGAAAAGAGAAGAATGAAATAGTCACCCCAATATAGCTAGACGTAAGGGCTATAGGAAGGACTTGAGAAGGGCAAGTTTAGAAGTCTTTAGAGCAGCCTGAATAATCTTTTTTTTTATGCTTGCTGGTGAGAACATCAGGCTAATTAAAAATAAAGCCAGAAATGGGTTGACTAGTCCTAAGGCACATTGCCCTGACCAATCTCATTCTAAAAGAACAGTGTCACTCACTTGATGGAAGAAGTAGCTACATCAACCACAACAGTAATGACAGGAAGGCCAGCAGCAGCAGCAGGAAACAGATTGCATACTGGAATACAGGTTGAAATGCATTAAAAGCAGCCGTGAAGCAGAGGCTTCAAGTCACTAAAGGAGCAGGTGGCAGGTGGACCAGAAGCAGTGAAGTGGCAAGGGAATTCCTGCTCCACAGTAAAAAAAAATGAAAGAGACAGAGAAAATGACAAGGAAAGTACAAATCATAGTTTGAAAGAACGACAAAAGAGTTTGCCCTTCAATAGCATTTTGAATAATGAGACACAAATATTTCCCAAAGCAAAAGACCAGAGGGGACTTATTAGCAACCCTAAATTTCTGTCATACTCCAACTGCTTGAGAGGGCTTCAACTCCTATGTAATGCTACATGTCTGGAGTGGTTATTTAGCTCCACAGGGAAAGCAGAGATCACTGGAGGGGGAAGTTTACTTCACTATATATGGACTCAAAAATGAATCCCTTTTAATATCCACCACCTTAAAAGGAAGAGTCCAAATGCAAATTGAAGTGCACCATTCTTCACTTTATTTCCTCCTTTAATTGTTCTCCAGTATAAGCAATATGTTTCTTGTTTCACAACATGACAGAGAAATATGTATCATCTTACCTGCCTTCTTTGTGGAGAGAGAAGGAAATATAGATTTTTAGAAATACCTAATGTGAGAATTTGTTTCTCTTGGATAAGTATATGCATTATAATTTATTGTATATTTATATATTATTTTATGTAATAAATGACATATAGTTCATCTTTCTAGATTTTTACTAGCAAAGGAACTAGAGACATCAAGATGAGAATAACATACGGCCAAAACTGGAAGCTCTGAGGCTAACTTGGATACAATTACTGAGACAGGATCAAAATGTGAATCCAGAATCTTTTAACTCAGTGCTTTGCTTTTGGTATATTCCTGAACTATGAAAGCTGAAGAAATAGATGGTAACATAATTCTTCTGAATTGGAACAAATCAAACTAGTAGAAGCATGGAGTAATCTTAAATGGACTTGTGCATGTCATAATTATTTCATTTTAACTTTATTCTCTTATGGTACAGGATAGAAAGGAATATTTTTAAAGTCCAAAGGGACTCTACATAGTTCATTTTCCTTCTGCTGCAGGTACACTATAAATGCATCACATTATCGAAACCTTCAAAACATTTTAAGCTTCAACTGAAAAGAGTAGAAGATGAATTAGTAATGAAAGCAATTAGTAAAGATTAAATAATAATGAAACTCTCTGATATGAACCAGGGGGAAAAATGGCTTTTCTCTGTCATACATCCTCATAATTATTATCATATTTAGATGTTCTTTACTTTACTTTCAAATAGACTAAAAATAAAAGATATTAGCCCACTTCAGATGTAAGAGATTATCATCTCATCCTTTCAGGCAGTACTGTGTGATATTCAAAAACACAACCTTCTAACCAATAGAGTAATATGTCAAAGGTGTAGTGTCTATCTTAAACACTATCCAGGATAAGAACATCATTAGTATAGAGGAAGCCAGCAAGTAAGATACAAGATATTCTCAACAATAGAGTTAAAGGTGTTTATCTCTTAATGATTTCATATGCAATCTTCATGCCTTAGTTTATATCAAACATTTGTGATTTCATTCATCTGGGCATTCTCTTACAGTCTAAGGATTGTAAACGTTCTATACCTTAATTGACAGTATTCAAAATCTCTGTCTGAGAAGGGAGGGAAACCACTCACTCTGTAACTAAATACAACATAAAATCTCCATCCCTTGTTTTGATAATTTGGTTCTCAGAGGAAATACATATAAATCATCACAGTAAACATTTTAAAAATCTTTTGATCTATATAAACAATGAAACTATATCCTCATATCCCCATATAGTGGGGAAACTAGATTGTATGATGCCTTAATTGAAAATAGTCCTTTTTTAAACTGGCACAATAATGTCAAGAAAAATTAATATTCAATGTTGCATTTTTTCAGGGCGATACTTGAAGCTCATTACAATTCTATCTAACCCAGAATTCATTATCAATTCTCCTAAATAGAACTAAGTATAACTCCTAAATTAAGGAAAATCTAAACAAAATATCTTACAAATCACTTGATGTATTTGGATGACATAAAGCTACACAGCTACAGGAAAAAAGACAGTAATTAGCTCCTGGATGTCATAAAAACTTATTTCAATGATATTAAAATGCCCTTTGGACTTAAATTAAAATTTCTCAGCAAATGCAAGGAAACAATAGAGACTGAATACTTCAGGTTTGATTTGAATTTGAACTCATTTGATTCTAGGTCCTCTGAATTACCTAAGATAAACTAAGCAATATATCAAGGAGAAAGTTGTGACTAATTACATTAAGAAATATTCTCAAATCAAAGCTAACTAGGGAAACAGGTTTATAATGTAATACTAGTCATTAGCAAAATCTTCAGAGCTATAAAACAGACCATAGGAAATTTGGAACTTTTCCTAATAAATTTATACAATATTAACCAAACATCATTTCCATCTCTCTGCTGGACTTGATGGCAATTCTTTGTCAAAAATGAAAAGGAGCAAAGTGGGTGAAAGATAAATTAAAAGAAGGAAAGAAATAAGCATTTATTATGTAACTATTATGTACCAAACACTGTACAAATATTATCTCATTTGATCCCTATAGCAATTCTGGAAGATAGATGGTATTATCCCCATTTTCAGATATAAAACTGAAGGAGGAAGAGATTAAGTGATTTGTCTAGTGTTATACAGCTAGTAAGTGACAGAGTCTGGACTTGAACTCAAGTCTTTTTAACTCCAAGGTCAACACCGTATTCATTTTGCCACCTACCTGCCACTAGAAAATAGGTTCAATGGATAGAGAACCAGGCCTGGAGACAAATTCAAATTTGACCTCAGAAACTTCCAAATTATGTGCCACTGGCCAAGTCATTTAACTGCAGTTGCCTAGCTCTTACTATTCTTCTGTCTTGGAACTGATGCTTAGTATTTATTTTAAGGGAAAAAAAAGCAAAGATTTTTTAAAAAATCAACAAAAATACTTTTAGAACAAGGAGATAGCACTTCACCTTGTAATAGACTTGGAAAAGGTAGAAGCCACTGGATTTGTTGAAGATAACCCAAAACAATTTATTTTTACATAGATCCTATAAAATGTCTAACATCTAAGAATAGCAAACAGAAGGCTCTCTAGGGGCAATATGCTCAAAAACTGAGCCAACAACAACAACAAAAAAAAAAACCTAATGTATATTTGCTTATGGAAACTGTGGGTCTGTGATGTCAGTTTCAGCACTGGTTGTTACCCTCAGATCCTGGAATTAGTGATCAATGTAGACTTTGCAAGGAAATGGTAGAAATGGTACATATATATCAACAAAAGTGACAATAATTTAATATAGGGGTCGGCAACGTATCGCTCTCCAGCCATATCTGGCTCCACCTCCCGACTGGCCAGTCAGGCAAAGCCCCAGGATGTGCCCCAGGGGGTCCTTCAGCCCCTGCCCTATATTCCAGTGCCTTCCACCTCCATCCTCTTCCTTCTGCAAACATTTATGGCTCTCATGGCCAAAAAGGTTGCCGACCTTTTAATTTTTGGCAGCTAGAATTACATGAAAAGGCTACTATCTCACATGGAAATGCAGATGACCAATCTCTGTATTAAAAAATATAGTCAAAAAGTGTCATTAAGAAATCAATATATAAATAGTGTCCAAAGTTATACAGCTAAGAAGTTTCAGAGGCCCTATTTGAACCCCTGTGTTCTGGACCTTAAACATACCACTATATGACATTACTTTTTGAGCAACTGATCAAAAAATTTATGCTGATCAATTAATCAATTAATATGATAGGTCACTTTCCAATATTATATAAGTAGGTGAAATACCCTATATATGCACTACTGATTCACCCATAAGGCATGGGAAGGCTTCAAAACAATCTTATACTCTTCAGGTCAAAGAAAAGTTTGAACTAACCATGGTATAAGAGCACTGAAACTAAGAATTTAGAACAGAAATGTTGAAAAATAAGCTCTAAGTAGATGAGTTTTTCTAAATTTATTTTCAAAAAAGGTATTTTTGTTACAGTTAATCCTAGTTATTGTTTTGATGTTTAATTTGTAGGATTAAGGACTGTTATTTAAAATAAATAACAATGAAATTTAATTTCTATGGCCAGTACTCTGTAGGGGACTGGCTATATTAGAAGAGTAGAAAGTCAACAAATTAAAAAAAAAGTTAGAGTTTATTTGATACAACATCATGGATAAACATGTTGAGACTCCATTAGTTTTGTTTTATTCACAATATGAAGTTATCTGATATCTTAGGAATTTTGTTTCAAAAGCAGTGAAACAGTTAACTAATAAATCATGGCAAATTTCCAGTCATAGAGAAAGATTAAATATCCATACATTTAACCTAAAGAGACAGAGAGAGAGATAAATACAGAAGGACAAAGAGAGAGAGAGATGGAATCACATAAAAATCACAGAAACATCAATGCTACATGTAAGTTACAAAAACAAAATTAAGGAATTTCATTAAAATTAAACAAAAACCTTTCCTGTTATTCCCCCCTTTCATTTTGCATTTCTAAATTTCATTAAGAAAAAAATCATTGATCAATTACTTAATGGGCAAAATTCTTGCCCTAAATAAGAGCTAATATTTGTAAAGCAGATAATGAGTTTAATGCACAGAGTAAAACACTATAGAACAAATGGATTGTTAGTATGTTTAGATTATTTGAATAATCTATATCCCAAACTACCCCAAAAGTAAAAAAAAAATGTATATGGATCATTTTCTCAACTTTCAATATCATATTGTGTAAATAAACACACCATAGTTTAAATATTAAATGGATTATATTTTTTTTTGCCTAATTTATTCCTTATATTTAAAAAGGATCATTTTGTTTTAGTAAAGTCAATTTGTCACACATCTACTAAGTACCCACTATGTGCCAGGCTCTGTGTTAGATACTAGTGGTACAAGACAAAAATGAACAGCCCCTGCCCTTAAGAAGCTTAGAATATTTTATTATGTTGTGGATTTTTTCCCTTTATTATGAAGATATAATATATATTTTTTCTTTTTAAAATTTGTTTGTAACATTAAAATACCCAGTTAGCTCCTTCTGTGCCTCTCCTCCTCCCATTAAAGAAGGTGTCATTTGACAAAATAATTATACGTATATATAAAACTATCTCATTTCTATTTATCAGTTGTGTTCCTGGAGGTGGACACACACAAGATCTTCTTCGAACAATATTTCTGTTGCTATATATAATGTTCTCTTGGATCTGTTCATTTCACTCTTCATAATTTCATGTAGGTCTTTCCAGGTTTTTCTAAAATAATCTGCTCATCATTTCTTATGGTACAGTAATACTCTGTCATGATCATATACCACAACTTCTTTAATCACTCTGCAATTAATACACACCCTGTTTTATTTTTCTGCTAATAAAGGAAGACTTCTTAAAAAGTTTGAGTTTTCAAGATCTCAAAGTAAAGTAAAAATAGAAAATACATCAGGAAAACTGGGGTAAGCATACCAAATAATACTTGGCTTTAAACAGAAGAAAATCAAGTGAAGAAGAAAGGTAAGATGCACTCCATTATAGGAAATCAATCAAATGGAAGGATAGAGCAAGAAAACAGAAACTAAATAAAAGTGCCATTGTATAAGTAGGGATCTGGGTCTTTGAGCAAATCTTTCATAAATACTCTCTCTCTGGTCTTTTAATTGCATAAAAAAAATTAAATGGAATTCTTATGGCCTTCCTGAAATTAAAGGAATATTGAATTTGCAACTATGGAATTAAGTATAAAGAGATTTGGTTTGATTTAGAAAATGATTGGAGGTCAATGGGAGGGTCTTAAAAAAGTTAACTAGTGCCTTCAGATAAGAAAATAGATTTAGATAGCAATACTTTAAATTGATATTAGACTAGAAGTAGGAAATTGAGTGATATGAAGATTAAACTAAATAAAATACAGAGTATACCAGAATAGTTAGAGTTTTGATTTTCTTCAGTGGCTCATAGTACATAATTTGCCTAACACATATATACATATATTAACCTATATTGCGCTTTTGTATCTATTTATAAAGCCATAAACTATATCTTATTCCTAATTAAACACATGCTATTTTGTGTACTATTAAACTGAAGATTACATTCTTGAGAATGAGCTGTAAGTCACTGAGTCAAATAATATTGCCAGCATAGTCATTCTCAGAGTATCACTTTGTGCCAAATAAAATTGTCTTCTATGTAAGAGATACAAGTTCTACTATTTGTAGTATAATAATGTACACAAGAATGTTTGTTTCATCTTTTTGTCTCATTACTTTTTAAAATTTTTTTTCAAAATTACATGCTGATACAATTTTTAATATTTGTTTTCTGACATTTTTGTAGGCCATGTTTTCTCCCTCCCTCCCAAATCCTCTCCCTTCTCAAGAAGGCAAGTAATAGGATATAAGTCTGTGATGGCAAATCTTTTAGGGACAGAGTGCCAGGCCCCACCTCCATGACCAAGTGCTGGGTGGGCGTACCCTACCCCACCCTTTACCCAACATTGGGGAGGGAGAAAGAGCTCTCATTGGGCTGCTGGAAGGAGGGGCTGGGTGAAGTGGGGAAAGTCCTTAGTGAGTATAGAGAAGGGGAGGGGAGGGGCCTGAGTGCTTTGCTCCCCTCCAGTACTGCTACCTGTGAGCCACCCACCTTACCCACTATGCACTCCCATTGGCTATTGGGCAGGGGGGCAGGATATGAAAAAATGTCATCACCCATGGCAGAGAGGGGGAGGAGATAGAAAGCCAGTCCTGGAGTCAGGAAGATTCATCTTCCTCAGTTCAAATCTGGACTCAGACCCTTACTAGCTGCTTGACAGCCCCAAAAAAGAAAAAAACAAAAACACTTTGCCCTATTTGCCTCAGTTTCCTCATCTACAAAATGTCCTGGAGAATGAAATGGCAAACCATTTTAATATATTTGCCAAGAAAACTCCTCCAAATTGGGTCACAAAAAGTCGGACACAATTAAAATGACTGAACCACAACAAAAATGACAGTAAATTAATAAGGATTATAGAAAAATGGAGAGCTCTAGGTTACAAACTATATTGAGTCACTTAGCCTCTAAGTATCTCAATTAAGATCACTGACTTTACAAAATCTTATATATTTGCAATCTGCAATGAAGAAACAAATTCCCTACTGCAAGTTGCCCAATAAGGGCAAAATAAAATATCTTTCACACATAATTCATGTATTATATCTTGAGTTCTGCTTTTGACCATTTATGTTGTTTTATAGAAACTAGGTTCCCTTTTTTTCCTGGATTTCCCATCAGAGATGGGACATATAGAGAACTTACCCTAATTTCTGCCTCATTCTTTTTCATCCTTTGTTTGAGGATAGGAATAAGGATGGTTTCATCTTCAAATAATCATCAAAGACTCAACTCTAGTCTTTCACCTTATGAAATTTAGTTTCATTTTAAAAATTAGTGAGAGGTTATTTCCGGGTTAAGATGGCAGCAGAGTAAAAGGCAGCTCTTAACCTCTCCTGACCGAAACACACACAACTCCTCAAGGGGATATAAAAACAAGCCCTGATGAACGGAGGAACCCCACAACAGGGTGCAGCGTGGAAGGTACGTGGAATCGAGGCATTTCCATGCTATAAAGGGGTGAAACAGCTCTCACTAAATCGCGGGCTGAGCAACCACCAAACCCACCCACCCCCACAGACACACCACCTATAGCGCTGAAGCCAGTTAAAAAGAAATAGAGTAAGTTTGGGGCACCCATCAAGTCATTGGCAGCTCCGGGGCCTGTTGCTGAGAGCAGCAAGATTTGGGACCCCAATAAGCCAAAGAACGCACGCAAAATCTGAGTGCAGGAGCAGAGAGTGGATGCAGGGTGCAGAACACCAGATCAGAGCGCAGGCACAGGTGGAGGCGTGGGTGGAGGCAGACACAGCCAGGAGCTAAAGCTCTGAAACCCTGAGTGGGGAACCAGCGTGGACATAAAACTCTTATCTAACCCTTCTGAGAAAGTCAGAGGGGATAAATCAAGGGAAACAGGGGAGTGGGGAGGTCAAAAAAAGGGAGGGAAGAAGAAGGGGGAGGGAATTCATAAGGCCGTTAAAAAAAAAGGGGGGGGAAATAAGGAAGGGGATAGAAAGGGAAGTTAATCAAGGGTGGGGATAAGGGATAGGGTCTTAATAGCAAACCACTGGTTTTAAAGGAAATAGTTTAAGGAGAAGGGGTAGGAATAGGGGAGGAAATGAAAATGTCAGCAAATGCACAACTGATGATTATAACTCTGAATGTGAATGAGATGAACTCGCCCATAAAATGGAAGCAAATAGCAGAGTGGATTAGAAACCAAAATCCTACCATATGTTGTCTACAAGAAACACATATGAGGTGGGTGGACATACACAAGTTTAAGGTTCAGGGCTTGAGCAAAATCTTTTGGGCATCAAATGAGAAAAAGAAGGCAGGAGTGGCTATTATGATTTCTGACAAAGCCAAAGTAAAAATAGATATGATTAAAAAAGACAGGGAAGGTCATTACATCCTAATTAAAGGCAGTATAAACAATGAGGAAATAACACTGCTCAATATATATGCACCAAGTGGCATAGCATCCAAATTCATAAAGGAGAAACTGGCAGAGCTCAAGAAGGAAATAGATAGTAAAACCATAGTAGGGGAAGATCTAAATATTCCTCTTTCAGATCTAGATAAATCAAACCGAAAAATAAATAAGAAAGAGGTAAGAGAGGTGAATGAAGTCCTAGAAAAATTAGATTTAATTGATATGTGGAGAAAAATAAATAGGGACAAAAAAGGAATACACCTCGTTTTCAGCTGCACATGGTACATTCACAAAGATTGACCATGTTATAGGGCATAGAACCATTGCAAACAAATGCAAAAGAGCAGAAATAATAAATGTAACCTTCTCAGATCATAATGCAATAAAAATAATAATTAGTAAGGGCACCTGGACAGGCAAGTCAAAAACCAATTGGAAATTAAATAATATGATTCTCCAAAACCAATTTGTCAAAGAAGGAATCATAGAAACAATCAATAATTTCATTGAAGAAAATGACAATGATGAGACATCCTACCAAACTCTGTGGGATGCAGCCAAGGCAGTACTAAGGGGGAAATTTATATCCTTGAGTGCATATATTAACAAATTAAGGAGGGCAGAGATTAATGAATTGGGCATGCAACTCAAAAAATTAGAAAGCGAGCAAATTAAAAATCCCCAGATGGAAACTAAATTAGAAATACTAAAAATCAAGGGAGAAATTAATAAAATTGAAAGTAAAAGAACTATTGAATTAATAAATAAGACTAGAAGCTGGTACTTTGAAAAAACAGATAAAATAGAGAAAGTACTAGTCAATCTAATAAAAAAAAAGGAAAGAAGAAAACCAAATTGACAGTATCAAAGATGAAAAGGGAGACCTCACCTCTAATGAAGAGGAAATTAAGGCAATCATTAAAAACTATTTTGCCCAATTATATGGCAACAAATATAACAATTTAGGAGATATGGATGAATATTTACAAAACTATAAACTGCCTAGATTAACAGCAGAAGAAATAGAATACCTAAATAATTCCATATCAGAAAAAGAAATTGAACAAGCCATCAAAGAGCTCCCTAAGAAAAAATCACCAGGGCCAGATGGATTCACAAGTGAATTCTATCAGACATTCAAAGAGCAACTAATCCCAATACTATACAAATTATTTGATATGAAAAGCAAAGAAGGAGCCCTACCAACTTCCTTTTATGACGCAAATATGGTACTGATTGCAAAGCCAGGTAGATCAAAAACAGAGAAAGAAAACTACAGACAAAACTCCCTAATGAACACAGATGCAAAAATTTTAATAGAATACTAGCAAAGAGACTCCAGCAAGTGATCCAGAGTATCATCCACCAAGACAACATGGGATTTATATCAGGAATGCAAGGATGGTTCAACATTAAGAAAACCATCCACATAATTGACCATATCAACAATCAAAAAAACAAAAATCACATGGTTATCTCAATAGATGCTGAAAAAGCCTTTGACAAAATACAGCACCCATTCCTATTGAAAACACTGGAAAATATAGGAATAGAAGGACCTTTCCTAAAAATAATAAACAGTATATACTTAAAACTATCAACAAGTATCATATGCAATGGGGATAAATTAGAAGCCTTCCCAATAAGATCAGGAGTGAAACAACAATGCCCATTATAACTTCTATTATTTAACACTGTACTAGAAACACTAACAGTGGAAATTAGACAAGAAAAATAAATTGAAGGTATCAAAATAGGCAATGAGGAGACTAAGCTATCACTCTTTGCAGATGATATGATGGTCTACTTAAAAAATCCTAGAGAATCAACTAAGAAGCTTGTAGAAATAATCAACAACTTTAGCAAAGTTGCAGGATACAAAATAAATGCACATAAATCATCAGCATTTCTATGCATTTCCAACACACTAGAGCAGCAAGAAGTAGACAGAGAAACACCATTTAAAATCACCCTAGACAATATAAAATACTTAGGAATCTATCTACCAAAACAAACACATCTATTATATGAAAACAACTACAAAACACTTTCCAAACAAATAAAACTGGATCTAAACAATTGGAAAGCCATTGGGTGCTCATGGGTAGGTCGAGCTAATATAATAAAAATGACAATTCTACCCAAATTAATTTACCTATTTAGCGCCATACCTATCAAGCTACCAAAAAACTTCTTTACTGAATTAGAAAAAACTATAACAAATTTCATTTGGAATAACAAAAGATCAAGAATATCAAGGCAAATAATGAAAAAAAATGTGAAGGAAGGGGGCCTAGCAGTACCAGATATTAAACTATACTATAAAGCAGCAGTCATCAAAACAATATGGTACTGGCTAAGAGACAGAGAGGAGGATCAGTGGAATAGACTTGGGGTAAATGACATCAGCAAGACAGTGTATGATAAACCCAAAGAGCCCAACTTTTGGGACATGAATACACTATTTGACAAAAACTGCTGGGAAATTTGGAAAACAATATGGGAGAGATTAGGTCTAGATCAACATCTCACACCCTACA
>NC_058135.1:141989593-142004188 GCF_016433145.1 Gracilinanus agilis | reverse complement strand
CTCTCTCTCTCTTTCTCTCTCTCTCTTTCTGTTTCTATTTCTGCTTGTCTCTCTCATCCATTCTCTCCCCTATCTTTTCTTTCCTTTCCTTTCCTTTTCCTATCTTTTCTTTTCCTATCTTTTCTTTCTTCCCTTAACTATTCTTCTGTGACTAAGTAAAACCCAGTCTTCAGAATTAAGATTTGTTTGCTTGTTTGTTTTTAGTGCACCACAAAGAAGACAGAAGTTGTTTTGCTATAATAAAACCCAATTGAAAGGATGAAGCTATAGACCATGGGCACAGAACATAGCATACAACATGAGATACAAACATGCTTTGTTTATTTTTTGCTTAATTATTTTATTTGTCATCAGAAACATGGCTAAATAGCTAGATAATTATGATATTATTTTGATGTATTTAAGTACCAATAAGATAGTAACAATTTTAAAGAGAATGAAAAGCAAAATGAAATAAATTCAAGGAAAAGTCCTATCATTAGGAAAAAATAATGAATATTTCTTGAATTACCCTGGAAAGGCTATAATGTATGTACATTGATGAAATTTGCCAGATGATAACTTAACTTTCCACATCATTATGTGTTCTTATTCTGCCCAAGTCTGCCAAGCAGCCTTCCTCTTGATGTATACTTGTTCTAACACTTTGTAATCAATATAAACTCTTTCTCCATATGCCTATAAATTCCTCTAGGTAAATAAATCAACTGAGCAACTAAGATTCTAATGCCCAATGTACTTGCAACGTGCCTTGAAACAATTGATCAGCAAAGTCCAAAAAACACTCACAGAAAAAGGTGGAATGGTAGAATAATTAGATCTATTTGACTGATTAGGAGTTGAGGGCATTGAAGTTGAGTGACTTTACTAAGGCTAACTAGCAAATTATCTATGAGAATATAGTTCTAATCTCTACAGCTATAGACTAACCTATTAGTAGACTAATCTACTCCCCTAACCTATTCCATTTTCAAAATAGTATTAGAAAAAAAAGTGGAATATACTATTACAAACCTCTCATTGGGAGGCACCATTATATAGTTGCTAGAAAGTTGGCCTTAGGTTCAAAAAACCTTGTGTTCAAGTTTGGTCTCTTATACTTACTAATTTTGTGTCCCAAAATAAGTTATCTAGAAACCCTTTTAGGGTTCCCAGGCAAATCCATAAGGCTATAAATTGCAGAGTACTCACTGATCTATGTTAGTTGAAAGAATTACATCACCGAGAGTTCCCTAAACCAAAACACTAAAGTAATAAAAGGCCTATTAAAAAAAAAAAGATTGGGGACAGCTGGGTGGCTCAGTGGATTGAGAGCCAGGTTGAGAGACAGGAGGTTTGGGGTTCAAATCTGGCCTCAGATACTTCCCAGCTGTGTGACCCTGGGCAAGTCACTTAACCCCCATTGCCTAGCCCTTACCACTCTTCTGCCAGTACTGATTCCAAGATGGAAGGTAAGAGTTTAAAAAAAAAAGAGAAAAGAAAAGAAAATGAAACTATTGCAGAAGAAAGAATGCTGAATTGGAACCACTGGACCTCTTATTTGAATTCTGATTCTGCCACTTAAAATTACATTACCAGGAGTAAGTCACTGCTTTCTCTGGGCTTCAGTATTCCCAGCTGGGAAATGATAGTGTTTCTCTAGAGTCTCTTCAAGCTTTAAAGGAGAGAAGAATATATTAATTCATTTGTATTTTCAAATGTTTGACCTTCTCCCTCCCACATGTCTTAGCAATCTTAGTTGCATGTCACTCTTTGGAGCTAATAAGTATTTAAACCATACCTAAGCACCCACCCAATATGCCTGCCATTCCTGCTAGACATGTCAGAAGCACCTATATCCAAAAGAAAAAATATTTAAAGAAAAAATGAAACAACATATATGTCAATGGAGTGAATCACATAAAACATTCTTGACACATATTTATAAAGGATGCAAATCTTCACTATGTCATTGAAATCTAATTTCCATTTTGTGCCTCTAACACTCCAGCAGGTATGATTATTTTACAGTCAAGTTCTATAGGAAAGAGCCTTTTTAGGAGGCTACAACGGGTCCCTCTGATCATTGGAAAACGTTTAGAAACTCTTGCCTTTCATTTATATTCACCATCAAGATACCAATAGGACACTGAGGTTCAGGATTCCATAACAACCATCCAATTTGAACATCATGTCAGAACTGCAAGTGGAATTTCAACAACTGAAGCAACTCCTATCTTCAGAGCTGGGATAAGTCATACTGAGGAAAACTTTGTAGTTATCTAGTTGCTTTCTTTGGATCATGGCTGAGTCTAGACATCATGCATAGACATGGTTCTTGTGGCTAATTGTATCATTTCAGTAATATTCACCAGTCAGATGTAATCCTGCCAGTGGTGTAATTCCAACTGAGAGAAGGTTATAATGGTGGTGATGGGATTCTGGGGGTGAGGTTGGCCCAGGGTAGTTGTATGGCATCCCTTCTTCTGCCTAAGGCATCACTCTCTTCCCCTTTCCCTAATATTTTAGGGAAACGATATCTTACACTTCCCCCACTACCCCAATCTCCAACCCTGTTCCTCATCAGTAAGACTAAATTCATCAGCTCCAGGAAGAAATCAGTGCTTCCCCATCCACTTTGGTTCCTTAGGATAAAACTCAGAAGTTTTGTTCTAGTTAAAAGTTTGTCTTCTAAAATCACAGTTTTCCATTTATCATTCCCATGATACCAACAGCATCATTTTAAGACCCCACCTTCTAGAATCCTCATATTAATAAGGATGGGATTTGTGCAAGGGATGGGACAAAAGGAGCCAGAGAAGGAGTTGGTGACAGTTGGTGACAGTTACTGACTGTTGAGACCAGAGAGAATTCTGGGAAATGCTCCAGGGGAGAAAGGAGGAGGAGGGTTCCAGGGAAAGACTGTGAGGAGAGAGGAGGAGGACATCCTAGCTCGGATCCAGTCCTGGGGGCTTCTTAAGGATCTTTCTTTGGACATTGAAACTCTGATTCCCTGATCAAAGATTCCATCACATCTCACCTACCAAGACTTCAATCATCGAGTTAGTTAAGTTTTTGAACTCCATTTTGGGAGCGATCTCTTAAGTCTCCTTCTCCCATTACCCAACCTTGCTGAGAGACCCCCTTTCAGTTAAAACTTACAATTATAGGAAAGGATAGGAAAAGAAATCAAAATAGAAACAGGAGAAGAGGCAAAGGGAGAAGCTTAGAAATGGGAACCATTATATTTCCCACCTAAGTGTTGGACCCCATAGGAATAGCAAAGAGGGCACCCCAAAATCCCTCTGCCCTTCACCCCTTTCCCCAATCCTTGAATTGTGGATAATAAAAGCCATTCATTAGTCAGATAGCATTCCAGAGTGCCTGAGAGACAACAAGGGAGAGGGGAACCACAGCTTGGTCTGACTGCCTCCATCTTGAAGCCAGACCACATGCTGTGAAGTTGACTAACCAGGGGGGAGGTTTGTGTGAACCCTGTCCTCATTCAGAAGCGGATTGGGGTACCACATACCTCGTCTTATAGGGAAGCCTCACCCCCAACTCCTGTGTGGTGGCATGGTCATCCAGGTCACCCAGTTTTGGTGTGACACCCCCTCGAAGTCTCCCAGTGTATATTTTGCCCCAGGGAAGTGCTGGAAGAGAGACTCACTATATAGATTCTCTCTCTCTCCCTTCTATCAAACATTGGTTATTGGCTCTTATTATTATTACATGAGGATACACTTCATTATAGAGTAGCATCCTGTAGAGTTCCTGAGTGTCATGGAAAAAGTATATAGAGTCTTATAGAATTGTCCCTTCCAGTTGGACTATCAGTATTAAGTAGTTAGGACCAAAAAGTAACATTTATAATAAAGAATATCAAGCTGCTTTACAACACTATTATTGTGCCTCTATATCTAACTAGTCTTAAGATAATCATGAATAGTAAAAACAGACCAGTGTACCCACAATGTAGAACTAATGAGAAAATAGCAAAAAGAGTAAATTTTAGTTGGGAAGCAAAACCAAATAATGTGTGTTTTGTTTTATATTGATTTTCTATGGACTATGTATTAGTGCTCCTGTGGTAATGATGTCTGGCTCCAGAACATAAATCAATGGGAAACCAAGAATGCTGATTTTCCCCATTTGCACTTTTTCTTTTTTAACTGTAAAAGTAATAAGTCTTTTTTTACTTAATCACCAGATTGGCAATGTGAAGTGTTCTTCTGAAACCATGTCTGCTCTCATACAACAGTAAACATTTTCCTTAAAACTGAATGATTTTATTTTTGAATCAGAATGATCATAATGAACCATATAAAAATGCACATGAATCAGATTTCTACTACAGACATTATACTTCTACTCTACCCTATTCTACTCTACCCTACTATGACATGCCATACCATCCTATACCATACCTTACTGTACTCTACTATATTATACCATACCATGCTGTGCCGTGTAATGCCAAGTCATGCTATAACATACCATGCCATAACATACCATACCATGCCATCATACTATGCTATACTATATTAATAGTCATGTTATATTTTTCATTCTTATGAGAATAATCTATCTGAATACTAAATCTATGAATCATGAGTTCTGAAGGCAGCCAAAAAGGTATTAAGAGGTGCAGGTTTTTTGGTACTGACTGAAAGGAAAAATGAGACTTCTTCAAATACCACTGGAGCCAGAGAAAATTAGTTATTAAACAGTCTACTGTATTTCTAACATTCACCAAAAGGTCAGAGCCAAGGTTTCATTGATATAATCAAAATAACAGATAGATTGGCAATTCACCATTCAGAGCACAATTTTTTTTCAGAATTTAAGTAAACTTGATCCTTCTTTAGCAAAGATTTGGGGGTGTGTGTGTGTATATGCAAATATATACAGATGCAATAAACATGTTGTTTTTCTTCCCTTCAAGGGTAAAAGAACTAATACAGTAACAGATTCCATAAAATATGTTAACAAGAGAAACAATAATAATGAACATCAATATCAGGAAAGGCATGAAACAGGGTTCTTGATGTCTGCTAAAAAGGATTTTCCACTTAGAGGAGGAGATCCAACAAATTACATTTTAAGGAGAGAAATCCTATAGATGGCTGAGTCTTCTAAGTACTTCTCTTTATTGATGACATTGTGCTGATTTCATCAAGTTTTAAGACATCATAGAACCTTCTTGAAGAGATGTGCAATCATACAATGGAGTTTGACCTATCCATCCATATAAGACTAAGGGAATAAAGAATGTCTATTGACTTGATTTCAAAACTCATTTGGATAGACACTGTATAAAACTTGTCCAACAGTGGATATACCTGGAAAAGACAATATATATGGATAATGAGCTAAGCCTTGAATTGAAAAGGAGGAGAGTAGGCTAGATTGTTGTTAGGAAATTTCAGAGTTCATTTACTGGATTCAATGTTCCCCTGAAGCAAGGATCCAACTTTTCAATAATGTGAAGATGGGATTAACTCTCCCTTGCCCGTTTTTTAGATTTAGTCACCAGAAACATATATACCCCACTTATTCTTAAGTGGGAGAGGTCTGTGACCCATGTATGTGATAGTCGGTGACAAATCAGAATCAACTGACTGCTCCCTGGGCAGTCCTAAGCAAAGCTTTAACTGTAATTGGTCCATGTAAAGTGGAAGGAAGGCATAGGAAGTGACAAAAGGAATGGTCTTTAAAAGTGACAAGAACTTCCTATGACCAGCTCTTTCACGATCAAACTTAAACTTGTTGGAGCTCAGGCTGGTGACCTCAGACTGTTCTTGGATTTTCCCTTAGAACTACCACATGAGTGAGTGAAAAAGGCTGCCTCCCCTTTTCTGGATTTTCTGAGAGGTTCTAGCCTCTCGAGCAGCCCCTCATCTTAGAGGAGTCCTTGTAGTTAAAACCCTTGTTTAATTTACCTCTGGGCCCCCTTTGCTGGGGCCTCCAAAACCCTGCCTTGTTCAGACCAGGCCAGAGTAATTATTTACTCTCTCTCTCTTTGATTTTCTTACTTTCACTTTTCCCCTCTATTTTATAAATAAATTGCTACAAAGTTTTTCTGACTTGAGTAATAATTTCAGCAACCACATATTTATATATTTAGTCCAACCCTTTTATTTTTACCCCTTACAATATTAATATCTAGCAGGGTTACTATAAGGCAGTGAGACTATCTTCAAAGAAGTAAAGATGATTATCATACAGAGAACAATGGAGTATTGCATTCATGGGTATGAACAGTATGCATCACATAATCAATGAGGAATTTATTAAAAAGACTGAAGGACACAATCAATGAAATATATGGCAGGAATAAATGACTACCTGGTGACTTGGTAAGAGCCAGGGATGATTTATGGGCAGATAGAGTGATCCAACTAGTGGGGATAAATGTGGGGATAAAGCTCTGACAATGTCCAGGACGTTAGGTGGATCTCCTCTGCTGAACTTTTGGTTAAAAACAAGAGTTGCACCGGGTACAAAGGCATAGATCAGTTGGGATTTGTATTTTTGGAAGCAACTCCTGAATCAAATAAATAATTGATCATTTGCATATGTCTGTATGTCAATAAAAGATACTCCATGTTGGGGAAGTATTTTTTTTTTAATTTTGCCTTCTGTTTTATTTTTATTTTTTTTAAACCCTTAACTTCTGTGTATTGGCTCCCAAGTAGAAGAGTGGTAGAGTGGGCAATGGAGGTCAAGTGACTTTCCCAGGGAAGTATCTGAGGCCGGATTTGAACCCAGGACCTCCTGTCTCTAGGCCTGACTCTCAATCCACTGAGCTACTCAGCTTCCCTTGCCTTCTGTTTTAGAATCAGTTGTGTATTGCTTTCAAGGCAGAAGAGTGGGAAGGTCTAAATAATGGGGGTTAAATGACATGCCCAGGGTTACAAAGCTAGCAAGTGTCTGAGAACAGATTTGAGCCCAGTACCTTAATATTAAAACAAAGAGAACAGTAGGATAGTGATCAATGTACTTGTATCTGAATTTAATATAAAGAAGACAAGAATGAAATAATAATGAAAATAGTAGTTTAACTCTATATAGACTTTTATGATTACAAATCACTTTTATGTCCATAATCTTATTTGGTCCACACTATAAACTTGAAAGTATTATTATCTTCCTTTTAGCAGGGAAGAAACTGAAACTATGAGCAATTAAAGAATTTGGCCAAGTTCAATTAGTAAATTATGGAAAAAAATCAATCTAAGATTTTGTGACTGAGTCTAGGACATTATTAGCATGTATCATGTGGCATGGAATTCTGTGATGCAGCTTGAACCCCTCTCAGAAACATGGGTGCCACAATCAGAAAAGAAAATTAACTTACAGCAAACATAACTGAAATTTCAATATAAACTACTAAATGTTACTGTCTTAAGTTATTGAGTAGTGCAATAATTTCCTATAGATTTGTCTTAAGGATTTAACCATTCGCATTTTCAGGTAATTTTAAATAGATTCTGCCTAAATTGCATTGACCTAGAGCATCTTAAATATTATTTTTTAATTTTAAAATTTTGGTTATGAAACACATTCACATGAGCATTACGTGGTCTTGAGGCCATCATGATGGTCTCTCTTTAAAGAAGGCTATATGCTACAAAGGAAATAGTCATGAAAAAAATATTGACAGTATTTTTCAAAAGTTAGTATAGCTGTGCCTCAATTTTGTTTAACATCAACTTGTCTTTCTGCCTTGTAATAACCCCCCAATAATATTTTACCCTGACCCCAAAATATAAATCAGGCAGCTAAAGGGGGTCACCCAAAATTAAAGTATCAGAACCCCATTCTCAGAAAAGTTCTTTGGAACCTTTCTTTAATTTCTGAGGGAACATATTTTCCTCCTGGAACCTGCTCTTCCTGCTGAATGGATCCATTACTTTGTGCTTGCTCCCCAATACCATGCCATCTTTTAGCTGAGTTATACTCTGTTTGTATACATCTTCGAGTTAGATGTGAGGTATTTTTCTTACTCACCCTAACCTCTTCTTCCCCATGGCTTATAATAAAGATTTGCATTAAAATGATTTCCATTATTATACATGTTATTCTCAGCATCTGAACTCATTGAGGGATTGTTTTCCCTAAGTCTCTGGTTATACCTCAACCCCTAGCCTCTCTTTAGAAATATATTGTTCAGTAAGACAAGGATTAACTCTATAAATAGCCTCACTTATCCTGGGGGAGGCATGGCAATGGGAGCCAAGAAATTAAGGATCAACAGGGGAACCCTATATCCTCCAAAGAGTGACTCCCCTAAATCAGAGGACTACTACAAAACATCTTATATTTTGAAGCCAGAGAAATTTCAAGTTCTCTTCAGTGGTACCAAATACAGCTGCCACTTATAAAATATTAGAAAATTAAAGTATGTGCTTTTTTCAATGTGGAAAATCTATAATCAAACTCATTCATTTTTAAAATGCCAAATGTAATAAATATAAGAGGAAGTGTGGTAAAGCAGAAAGAAGTATCAGAAAGAGCTGAATTCAAGTTCTGACTCTAATATATATTAGCTATTGTAAGGGTGAAAAGGGGGGTTTGAGGGGGCAGCTGGGTAGCTCAGTGGATTAAGAGCCAGGCCTAGAGACGGGAGGTCCTAGGTTCAAATCCGGCCTCAGCCACTTCCCAGCTGTGTGACCCTGGGTAAGTCATTTGACCCCCATTGCCTACCCTTACCACTCTTCCACCTATAAGTCAATACACAGAAGTTAAGAGTTTAAAATTTAAAAAAATTGAAAAAAAGGGGGCTTGGGGGTTCAATATATTAAAAGATGGTCTCCAGAGGATTGAACAATTATCAATCCTCAATTAAGAATAATCTCAAGTTAAAATCGACTTATTTCAATTAAGAAGAGAAAGAAGAATAAGGAAATAAGAATCTACACAGTAGGTAATTTACTAAGATCCTCTAATTAATCCAGGTAGATCTAATTAACCCTTAGCTGAGAGTCAGAGGGCCAGAGGCCCAGAGGTGAATGAAGCAAAGATATTGAAGCAGTTTCACCAAGGTCTCAGCGTCTCAGCCAGCCCTCCTCCACAGACCAGAAGAGCTCCTTCATCTGCAGTACTCTTCTCCAGAAAGAAGCCCTCTCCCTCACTCAACTCCCTCTTTTTAAAGGGGTCACTTATGGGTCACTTCCTGTACATCCCTCCTAATTTGCATGTCCAATCACAATAGATGCTTCTCATAGTACTGCCTAGGGGGCAGTCAGTTGATTCTGATTCGTCCTCACCCACTCTAGCACACCTGGGTTATGGACCTCCCAGAATTAGAGGTGCTCTCACCTTTGGTGATTAAATCTAAAGATGGGCAGTGTAGACTTAATGTAATTATCACACTATGAGACCATGGGCATACCACTCAACTCATTGGAAAGAAAACTCTCCAATAATACCCTTAGTTTTCTCATATGTAAAATTAGAGACAGGCTAGATGAACATTAAGATTCTTTTTTTAAAAAAAAATTTAAACCCTTACCTTGTAAAATTGGAATTTGGGAAATGCCATTTAAAAGTATATATATATTTTCTATGGACATGTGGGGACCTTAAAAACTACATTTCCCGTGGTCCAACGGGTTTCCTGTTTTGGATTATGTATTCAAGGTGAGGGACTGTTTTAAATAGGGGGAAGTGACTTTGAACTTCCTCTTTAGCTACCTGAGCGCCAGGAGGTAACAATAATGGCTGGGGCGGCAGTTTTGAATTCTTACAAGCACGTGGTCTAATGATTTTACCAGGATGGCCATGGCTTTAATTAAAATACTAATTTATACTATTCTCCCTTCTAATCTCGGCATCCTCATTTTTAATCATAACAACCTTCTGTCTTATAATCATTACTGTGTATTGGTTCTAAGGCAGAAGAGCAGTGAGGGCTAGGCAGTGGGGGTTAAGTGACTTGCCCAGGGTCACACAGCTAAAAAGTGTCTGAGGCCAGATTTGAACCTAGTGTATGAGACAACATGGCTTAAAGAAAAAGAGACCATTCGAGTGAACAGAAACAAGGTTTAATCTTTCCTATGAGAAAGGGTCATGCTCTCATGGCGATGCCCAACACATGGGTACAGATATGAGCATTTTATAAATTCCTGAAGCAAACCCCCACCCACTCTGTTCAATACCCCCATGGTCTGGGGGCTGAACTTCCAATCTAGGTGCAAAAGACTTCCCAATCAGAAAGCAATGTTACCTAGCATGAGCACTCTCCCCCCCCACCCCCCCCACAGCATGAGTCCTATCAGGAGTTCCACCAAGCAGGGGAGGATATGAAGAGGTAGCTGTGTCTTTAAGAGGGACTCTTCTGAGTTCTAAAGGTCAGAGGAGATAAGGAAGTAGGATAGCCTAATGGTTTGCTTTCTTTGAGATAAGAGAGCTCTCAACTCACTGGGCCTATGGCAATAATAAAATGTTCTTGAGATGTTATTCTGAACTCCTAAACAGGTTTTCCTTCTTTAATGGAATCCCACACTGAGAAGAACAAATTAGTTCTTTTCTCTTCACACACTGGGACCTCCCATCTCTCAATTCAATGAGCCACCTAGCTGCCCCCAACATTTCTTTAGAACTCTAATTTTGTAATCCTAAATTACAGATAATTTGCTCATCTTCCTTGGTGGAAAGATTTTTCATGGTAGGACTTCCCTACACTAATGAAATTATAGATCTAAAACTTCATATCTCCCCCCCGCAAAAAAAGTTAGAACTATAAAAACTATAACATATTTGTCTAATATAACCCAGCTCCCAAACTGAGATGAGCTAAATTACCCATGTCAATGGGAGATATAAAAATAAAATCATGGGATGATAGATCTAGAGTTAGATGGAGCCACTAAAGTGTACTTGATTAACTCCATCAGTATATAAAGGAGTACAATACATGCATTTCAATGATATTCTTTTGTTCTGTTGATCATGAAAAAGCTCTCAAATCAGTAAAGAATTCAGATAAGGAAAGTTTATCTATTTTTCTTCTATGACTAGAAGAAGAGCAGAATAACATTTTAAAGAGCATATATATATGTATATGTGCACATATACATATATATATTATATACACACACACACATTTCAGGAGGAAACATATTAGAAAGCCCCATGAGCATAGTTAGTATGACTAAGAAACTAATCCAGTGAAATGTTTTTGCTTGCTTCATGAATGAAAAAAAATCCCAATGTTAATAATGACTCCTGATGAATAATGTAAACAGCAAAGTCAAACTATAAAGTAGGACATTACTATTTAGAATATTAATTTCTATATTAAGTTCCATTTATATGCTTGGAGTCATGAAATGTATTGTTTTCTTTGTTCTGGATCTATACCAGTTGATATGTCTTCCATGGTTCTCTGAATTCTCCTCATATGCCATATTTTAGGAACAATAATATTTCATTACATGTAAGCAGCAATTTTTTTCAACCACCATCCAAACTACAAGCACCCACATTTGTTTCTAAGTCTTTGTTATCATAGGAAGTGCTACTCTCAATATTTTGATAAGCACAGGATTTTATTTTTGCTTTCTTGAGATATATGTCTAGGAATGGCATCCCTGGTTCAAAGGGGAGACTTAGTTTATTAGAAGTTTTGCAACACAGTAACTTTTCAGTGACTTCAAGAATTTAAAGTGTCTAAAGCATTTAAGAGCTTAGGAGAAAACTTCTCCCTCCAGGCATATCTAGAACAGAACTATTCTCCAGAATTAAGGGAATTAGGCAGTCACAAAGGTCTTATCGAAGGGGGCACAATCAATCAACAAACATTTATTTAGTGGGTCAGTACCAAGGACAATGTTGAGTGTTCAGGGTAATATATAAAAAATTCTAAATTAACTTTGTTCCTTTCCTCAAGAAGTTTTCAATACTTACAAAAGGAAGTCTAACTTTAGATGAGGTGTGGGAGCAGCAACAATCAAAGACTATACCTAGAACCCAGGGCACAGGATCATCAAGCCAAATTAAGAAGGAAATCAAGGTGAGGTCCTGAGAGGTTGCCTCTCTTGAGATTTGACACCTTCAGATTCCAGCAAGCTTTCTTTGCTCTTCTCAGTCAATGGTGGGTGGGGAGTGGTTGTAGAGGTACTGGTAGTGGTTGGTGATGTGGAAGGAAGACTGGATAACTTCTGCATGTAAAGAGAATAGGATGATTCAGTTAAAAGCCATCAGTTTTAAAGGAAGAGTAAGGGAGGGGTCAGCTCCACTAGGCTGGTTTCCCATCCCTGAGCACAGGCAAGAGAATGAAGAGGCTAGGCTAGAGGAAGCTGAGATACAGAGGAGCATGAGTGATAGCAGTTTCCAAGTATAAAATATTTCAGTTAAGAATAGAAAAGTGTGTGCAGTGTGGAAGTGGGAGAAGGTAAAAGGATATCTAGAGTCAAGACAATCAAACTAAAGGGAATCTTAGATATGTGACAGAGGACAATCAGAGTCATTGATGCATTTGTTACTGCTACTGCTTTTGTTGCTACTGGTGATGTTTTACATCACAAGCTTCTTCATCATTCTCTGTACCTTGTCACCTGCATTCAAGTGAGCTTCAAGCCTGCTTTAGTTCTCTTCACAGGAGCATTAGAATTAATTTCCGTTGCCAACTGAAGTTTTTGGCAGTGAGTACCACCTATCTATACAATACACTTTCCAGATTTCTTTTGGTTAGGTTTGCAGACAAATTTATTTGCATTCCAAATATTCCATATAAAATTACTGGGCTTCCAGTGAAAGTCACATGGTTCTAATTCCATTCTGATATGCCAGAATAAAAATAGATACTACTGAGTCTTTAGAATAGTCCTCTGTCAAGTATCTATTAGAAAGTTTCATTATGCAGCCTCAGAGATGACTCTGGGTGTCCAAGGACTATGATAATAATGAAAAACAATCACATAGCCTCATAAGGATTGTAATATTTTTAAAACACCCTATATATGTTGGTAGGATATCCTTCTCTTCAATTTTTGACAAAATTTGAGACTTGGAGTGATTTGTCCATAATCACATAGCAAGTGTCTTGAGATAGAAATTGAACCTCCATCTCCAGCATGCTTTTGATAAAAGGACAGTTTTCTGTTTGGGCTTTTGCCCTGATTAACAAGGCAAAACTCAAGACAAAGAGAATTTAAATGATTATTAAAAAGTATTTAAAGATAGCAAGATATCAATAGAATGATCACTGGAGATCAGCAAGGGATTCAAGATAGAGCTATTTTTTATTGATAATCGAAATGATTAAACATCTCAGAAGGCTGTTTATTAATTTATAATTATTTATTAGCAAAAGAGGAGAGAGACAGACAGACAGACAGATAGAGGGATAGAGAGAGAGACAGAGAGAGAGAAAGGGAGAGAGAGACAGAGAGAAAGGGAGACAGAGACAGAGAGACAGACAGAGACAGAGAGAGACAGAGACAGAGTGCCCATGTGCACAGGCAACACATACTGAGGATCGGACTAGCAGAGGCAGGAGGACAGGAGGCCCCTGAGGCACTGTGGAAGAGTGGAACCCAGAGGGCAGTGAGAGACGGGAGTGAACGTGGCTCGCCTCGGCCCTTTTTTGACATGGAGGTTCCAGGTGGAATTCCTGAGCCGCAGACTCAGGGCAGTTGTGGGAGCACTTGGTCACTGGGCCTGCGTCTTGCATTTGTCAGGGCTCCGTCCCCAGGAGGAACTGTGCGGAATCCATCATGGGCTGCTGCAGAACTCTGGTCCCGTTGGTGTCGGTCCGTGTGGCAGACAAATTCCTCCCCTGTCTCAGGAAGGGGAGCCCAAAGCAGCCGCTGGGGGAGGAGCTCCCACGCCAGAGGCTCGCACACACTGCCTGGACCCAAGCACATGCCCATCCCTCCCTGTCTTGGGTCTGGGCTGACTACATTGGATTCAGAGTGCTGTGTGCAAAGCATAGTGCTGGGCACGGAGATCCGGAGGCGGACCCAAGCCGCTGCGACGCTGGACAGGCCTTTTCGATGGGGAGCGAGGGCTGACCACGACGACGACGAGATCGGAGCGGGAAGCTGGCCGTGCCAAAGGGCTGAGGTGGGGAGAGCCCGGGGTGTCCCCGAACAAAGGCACGGAGGCGGTCATTGTCTCTTCTCTCATTGCCTGCCTTCCCCTTCTCGCCTGCTGTGTTCTTGAGAGCTACATCCGGGGATCCTCTCACTTTCCAGGCTAGGTGCCAGAAGGCAGTAGAAGGCAGGAGGGAGCCGGGGTGCCCAGGCTGCAGGAGGCATCCAGCGCCTCGCCATGGGAGCTACCGCAGGCTAGATCTAGGGAGAAATGGGGGGATCAGAGAGCGGGGGGCGGCGGAGCGAGGAAGCTGCCTTTGGAGTGTTCGACGTCACCCAGCGCCTCCCAGGGCCGATGGCGCAGGATGAGGCCTTCTTCCGCCCGCTGGCTTTGCTTCCTAGCTGGCACAGCGGGCCTGGAACTGCTGGTTCAGAACCCATCGGCAGGCAGGTAAGCGACACACCCTGAGAGGGAGGAAGCTCCCCCACTTCTCCAACACTTCCCCGGTGGTTCCTCGGCTGCTGGTGACGTGTTCGAGCCTGCTGCCAAGAGCAACGACTCGTGCCCCCCCCC
>NC_058135.1:141893263-141986047 GCF_016433145.1 Gracilinanus agilis | reverse complement strand
TGTTTATTACTAGAGGATCATTAAAGACTGTTAATTCCTTTCTGACATCTTTCAATGATTCTTATATAAATTTAATGTTATGCTTAGAAAATAATTTCTTGGATAACAGTTTATATGTAGATATTTTGCTTTATTGGTCCTAATACCTCATTGACAAGGGACATTCAGTAAGAACAGTAGAATCACAGATTTTCAAAGCATTCTTTGCACCTTTCATTCAATTGCATTACTGTCATATTGCAAACTATAGAATTTCATTTGTGAAAACCTACTTCTTTGCTTCTGATGTATTCATCAAGGATGACATCAATACATTTGGAGTTGTTCTTATAATGATTTTATAAAAAACAGAAAATGGGGATATGAATTTATAGTTATGAATATTTATTTGATTACTAATTTTTAATAACAGTAAAACATATGGCTTTTTCTCAGAATATTTGGAATATTTGCTACTTTCACATATCCTAACAATCTAACATTAATGCTATGGAAATTGTGCTACCTCCAAAATAGATCTGATCTTTAAATATTTAGTCTAGCTCAGCTGCTTTCCCCTTAGATTTTTTTTACTAATGTCTCTACTTCTATAATATAAGATTTTAACATTGCTATGTTGGCTTAGGGCAAACCAATCAGTTGCCCTGGATGGAATGTATATTCCTATATTATACTTCCTATAAGCTTTATACTGCCACATTAAGAACCAAGTATAGTAGATCCACAATAATTGTGGGAAAAGATTGTCCTAGAAATCTTAACATGCCATCTCCATTTTGCACATACATATTTTCATTTTTAGAGTTTCATCATTAAATGTCCTCAGTATGATCTGACTGAATTGGGTTTCTCATGAAGGTTTTTTTAGTAGTTCTCCTCCAATGCTTGTCACCCTTGTATTAGGCTTTATTGCTCCTAATCTTCCTCCATGAGATTAGATTTTAAACCAGCATTATCTTTACCTGCCATATCTCTACTTGGTTTAAAAAAGATTACCATATCTATAGGATGCCCAATAAATAATCCATTGTTGGAGGTGGGGTGGAGGCATGCATGTGCTAACATTGAATTTTTGAATGAATGACTAAATGGTTCACTTTTTAAACTTCTTTACCCTAATATTAATCCCAACTTACAGAGAGATATAGATATATGGAGATATAGGTATGTCTGTCTGTCAGTTTGTCTATCTGTCTATCTATCTATCTAATCTATCTTTCTAAAACAGTTATTTGCTCATCTCTCCCATAAGAATGTGAGATCCATGAGGGCAAGGACCATTTTATTGCCTTTCTTTGTATCCTCATTGCTTAGAAAAGTGTTCAGCATACAGTAAAAGTTTAATAAGTGTTAGTTGACAGGCTAGCCTGTGCTCATGTCTTATAGATACTGCCAATTTAGAGCATTTTGGACAACTAGATATATTATGCATTGGAGAAAGATGAAATTGTAAATTTTATGCTTAATTAATGACTTGTAAGAGTTTATTAATTAACTAATGACAGTAAATACAGTTAACTTAATTAGGTAGTTAATTAAGTTAGTTTGTTAATTTCATCAGGTATTAATTAGTTATTTAAAGTTTTCTTGCAGTTAATGATGACTTTGCCATCATCTAAGCAATAAGGAAAGAATTAAAGCAAGATATATAATTTTTCATTTAATTGAATATTCTTAGAGAACAACTTAATACTTCCCCTGCTTTCCAATGGTTGTGGTCATCAACAAGGTCAGATTACAAGAAATAGCATTTGGGTAATATTCCACTAACCAAAAATGGTTTACTATTAAAGGGCCACGGGAGGAGAAATCAAAACAACTAGATATCTAGTTGAATCTCCAGTAACCATTTACTAATATAATAGATAATGACATTACATAGGGTAACCCTGATACCCATAAAGATTCCCATAAAACTCTAAAAATCTCCTACCAATATTTGTTGATTTGGTGTTAAAGGCAGCCCATCATGTCAACTAAAGCTTCTATTACTTTTTAAAAAGGACGTTACTGACTTTTCATGAGGTATAGGCTGAAGAAGTCTTTCTGAATGGGGAAAATCTACAAATATCCGCAGCTGAGTTGGGTAGAAGAGTGATTGGGGGACCGAAGCAGAGAGAATGATGTAACAATTGAAACATATAACTAGTAAATAGCTCTTCTTTCTTTTTCTGCCTTTCCCACCCACCCCACCCCCAAATCACACATACATTATTTGTAGGAGTAGAGAGAAGACCAGATGTGTTAATACTAGGTTGACTTACAGAAGCTTGACTCAGAATTGTAGGCTTTTGAGAAAATCCTGATGTATCCAAACTCAAGTATTACCAATCTACAGACAAGTGCACTCCAATGGTAAAACCAATAGCATATTCAGTGGCCCACCAGCCATGAGTACAATCATGGGAAAAATTCTTTCCTTGGCCACTTCCAGTCTCTTTCTTCTTCCTTGTCCCTCACCTGTCTAGCCTCCTCATATTGGCTTTACTCTATGAAAATAGAGTTCTTCTGTATTCCTGTATTCATCCATAAGCAAGCATTTATTAAGAATATTATTAACTTTTTAGTTTCTAGGCACTGTTCTGAGTATCAGAGATTTATAGAAAGGCAAACAATTCTTACCTTCGAGGTGCTTATATTAGTTGGAAATACGTATAAACAATTAAGTATATGTGATACATATTCAATAAGTGGAAGGTAATCTTAGGGAAAAAAACTTTAGCATCAGAAAAGATCAGAAAAAATCTTATGCTGAAGGAAGTGTTTGAGCTGAGTTTTAAAAGAATCTAAGGAGTCTAAGTATAGTGAGGCAATCTACCACATGTAGCACAAGGCTATCATAACATGGCTCAAAGGGAGGCAGAATGAACATCTCTAGCCTCTTCTTTCCTCATCCTTCTTCAAGGAAAATTTTATTCACTGCTAGAAGAGGATGCTGAAAGCCAGAAGTAGCTGCAGAGCCTAAAGAAACTGAAGAAGTTTAGAGAAAGCCTGAAGAGAGCAAACTCTCTCATTCCCCAATTCCACGCTGCTCCCCAACTATCATCACCACAGTACCGAACCCTGTTCTCTGGCAATAAGGACAGACTCTCATACATCAGTTTTGGACTTGAGTTACACAAGCGGGAAAGGAGGCAGAACATTCTAGGCATGGCAATGTTAGTGCAAAGAGACAGACAGAAAATTTTGTCTCATGTATAAGGGGCGTCAAGTGTGTTGATAAATCTGAATCAAAAAATGAATAGAGAGGGGGCAGCTGGGTAGCTCAGTGAATTGAGAGCCAGGCCTAGAGATGAGAGGTCCTAGGTTCAAATCTGACCTTGGGCACTTCCCAGCTGTGTGACCCTGGGCAAGTCACTTGACCCCCATTGCCTACCCTTACTGCTCTTCTGCCTTGGAGCCAATAAACAGTATTGACTCCAAGATGGAAGGTAAGGGTTTTAAAAAAAAAATTAAAAATGAATGGAGAAAGATAAAGCATAGGGAACCTGGAAGGGGAAGAAAGGTTAGGTTGTGAAGAGTCTTCTGTCCATAAAAAGTGCTCCCTAAAGTTATCCCAGGTTCAGTTCATAATTTGCCTGCAGGGATAAAATACAAACTTCTTAGCTTTTCATTTAAAGCTGCTGGTAGTCTCATTCTAAGTTTATTGAAAATTATGACAATTAATATACTCTCTGTCCTAGAAAAACTGGCCTACTTGATTCTCCTCCAAATTAGGCACTCCATTCATAACTTTCCTTCATTTTCCAGGTCACATATCATCATATATAATTACCCATAGGAAGAATTAACCAAGAGTTCATAGAATTAAATATATGCATATGTGTGTAGATATGTGTGTATATATATATACATAAATGCAAAGATTTTGCATTGATCTCAAGACACATAGTGATGATAATATGTATATATACTAATGAATGAATCCTAATATAGCCATATATATATATAATGTGTATATATATATCCTAATGAATGTATTTAGATTAAATTTTTCCTTTGGTAATACTATGCATTTAATTTTATGCACATAAGAATATTAATCTTGGGAGATCATAGTCCTCACCAAACTACCAAGGATTCATGAAACAAGAAGGTAAAGAATTCTGTTATACAGGAAAACATTTCTGATCTCTAGCTATTAGTGCCCCTCCATCAAATTAACATCTGATTTATTCATTTATGAAACTTATGACATGTCTAATAGAGTGTCCTATACATAGTCCATTAAAAAAGTACCTATTGGATTTGATTTTATTGTTTAGTGGTTTCAGCCATGCACGTCTGACTTTTTGTGACATCATTTAAGGGTTTTCTTGGCAAAATGGTTTGCGATCTCCTTCTCCAAATCATTTTACAAATGAGGAAGTGAGGCCAACAGCTAAGGTCTTGCCAAGGTCTCCATAAATGTCTGCGGCCAGATTTGAAGTCAGGAAGAAGAATCTTCCTGACTTATGGCCTAGTGCTTTTTCTACTATACTGCCTAGCTGCCCTTGATTTCATTTCATTAATCTATACGTGCAGCTACGTGATGCTATGGATAGAGAACTGGATCAGGAGTCAGGAAGAACAACATTCAAATCTAGCCCCACACACTTGCCTCAGACATTTGCTACCTCTTTGGCACTGAGCAAGTCATTAAACATCTGTGACCTCGGTTTTCTCATCTATATTATAAGGATAATAATACCACATGGCTCCTGGAGTGACTGTGAAGATGAGATAATATTTGTAAAGTATTTTGCAAACATTAAAGCAGTGTGTGTCTATTATATACACACACACATATATATAATATGCACACCATTTTATGTCATTTATCATTTATATAATAACTATCATTATTATTTTATTTTATTATTATTATTTATTATACTTTTTTTGGTGGGGAAGTTATTCAAAACTGGGGACGCCTCAAAAGCAAGCAGCAAAGAATTTCTTCAACTCTAAAAATATTGAACTTCGCTGTTCTGATGCCAACAATAGCTGCTGTATGCTTGCATGTGTGTATGTGTGAGCTCGAGGTGACTTTACATCAGCAATATCTTCACAGCAGTGATTTTGCGACTATTTTGATTTTTTTTCCCTTTCCTTTTCATTGCTGGCATTTTGCTATTGTACAAAATGCTAACAATTTTGGGAAACCCTGGCAGATCTTTACAGAAGATATGATAGCTCCAGCACAAATGATCAGTTTGCCACACCTATGTCAAATTAACACCAAAGATTTTGCATTCATCTCAAGCCACATAGTGATGATAATAAGCAGTGTGAATAAAAATAACGCAATTAGATCTTTCCCTTGCAACATTCTTGTCTTGAAGTGCCTCCGATATTTTTGCAAATAATATAAAATCAGGAACTCTACTTGCTGCTGAGGTGGAGCTCCTGAGATGGAATTTCTTGGTAACCATTTCAAAAAGTTCCCCACAAAGAGGGAAAGAACAGAAAAGAAACTTTTCAGGAAATTTCATTTTTGTTAAATCTTTGAAGAAATAGGTTCAAAAGAAGAAAAATTAGACCTCTGTCAAGACCATAATTAGCTTTCTGGTTCTTAATTGTGAGCTTATCCAACATAACCTGATTGGAGAACCCTTAAACAATTCAATCCAGTTCAACAAGCTTTTATTAACTTTCTATTATGTGGCAAGAAGTATGCTAGGTGTTGGGGACAGAAAACCAGAAATCCATGCCCTCAAGAAACCTATAGATTTATTAGATAGTCTTGAAAATTAATAATGTTTACATTGAGTTTGAATATTAGCTCTTTTTGCCTATATGACCCTGGGCTTGTCACTTTAACCACTGTGGCAGGCTAGGCCCTTTCTAATTCTAGTACTCCAATTCTGTTTGAATTTTCACCCTACACCTGTTTTTTAAGAGACTTCCTTCCTGAGGAAAAAACTCTCCTTAATCTCCTTTTACCCTATCCTAACTTGCCTGCCACAAGAGTCTTAATAGACACCTGCTGTACAACGATATGCATTTTGTCTCTCTATGGAAAAATGAGAGAGATTAAAAAAAGAAAGAAACAGAAAGAAAAATCACCCAGGAAATAACCTTGAAAAAGCCGGTTTAAACTTTTCTCTTAGCTGAGTAATCCTGTATATTTTTCATTCCTTGTCTGGTCTCAGTCAGATCATATACAAAATAGATATAGAAAGATGAATTACTAAAAGTGATGTTGTTTTTTGTCAGCTAAGAAAATCAAAGGTCTTTGGGGGTTTCTCTTCTCTCTCTCCTTGGCTGCCTCTGTCAGATCTCATAATAAAATAAATCACTAAAGAAAAAAATACACTCTCAGCTTCCTCCGATTCTTTAGAGAGAAAAAATACCTTAAATTTATATGCTGTGTTGAGAATTATTTTTTCACATATATAATGTCTTCTGTATTTTTAATGGATTTAAAAAATGTACCAAATCTTCATTATATTAAAGGAGATAGAATCAATTTGAAATCATTGTATTTGGGACCACACTATTAGGAGATTTATTTATATAAGAAGGAACTCATTTGTAGCATATTCTGTGAAAACATGGATCCTTGGGACAGAGTTCAAGAGTGGTCCAGCCCTTCCTATGGAGCATTCTTCCCATTGTGCCTTTTGCTTGTTGAGTCAGTTGTTATATTAGGCTTCCCTAATCAGTCTCTTCTTTTGGGGGAGAGGGAGGAACATCTCAACACACTCACACAAACAGTCATACATATGCCCCTCAATTCCCTTTTCATCTCATTATTCAGAGAGAACATTTGAATGAGAGATATTGACAGAAATTTAGGAATCAATAAATATTTCCATCATTATGGCTCTTTCTGACACAGCCAACTAAAACATTCCACAAACAAGTCATGTTCTGATACAGAATCAATTTCTCTCTCCACCCACTTTTTTTTAAACCATGATCATGAGCAACAAGATGCAGTGATCTCATTCAAAAAAGTGACCTTTCATTTTCAGCACTTCTGCCAACTACTAGTGCTTGCAAGAAAGTCCATTGTCCCGGTAGTACAATGAACCATTTTTAATATTCTTGTCAGCCTCAGAGTTCTATCTAAAAACTAAAAGCAATCCCATCCTTGCAATTGGCAAATAGGTTACAAGACCCTCCCCAAACCTGTTGACGTGATACATCTGGAGGGAAAACCATTGGCTGAAGTATTTTCATCACTACAGAAATTTCAGATATCTTCCTTAGCAAAGGACTGTTTTCCCTTAAAAGTTTATCATCAATGACCATTGTACCTTTATCTCTGAAAATTAAGAGGTAAATTCATTGTGCTATGCTTTCGTTTGTGATAAGTACAACTACAGATACTCAATTTCCAAAAAAAAAAAATGATTACGATTAAGGCATAGCGTTATTCATCTCTCGTATTTTAAAGAGAATCACAAAGAAATGGATCTTAGGAGGAAAAAAGGAAGAATTTCTGGTTTGGGGAAAGATGATCTTGATTTTATTTTTAAAAGAGACTGTGTATTCCTTTTATTTTAAGAAAGAATCTCTGAAATATTTCAATGGACTTGTTATATGTAGAAAGGATTCCTCTATAAGCTGTTAATGCTGATAAAAATATTCAAAATTATGATAGCATATCATGTAGCAGAATTGATATGCTTCACCATCATTCTCTTCCAACTCTCCAATGAGAGGCTTCAATTATTCAAATAACTCTTTCCTCCAGCACTTGCCCAGTTATGCAAGATAGCAGTCTGACTTCATATCACTAGGTGTCTTATCAGCAGGCTATACAGTAATAAAATATTAACCAAGAAAAGTATAGTATCAATCAGTCCAAAGCTATGATGTACTTGTTAATAAGTGCCATTCTCCCAAATGATCAGGAATGTCATTATCACCTTTAATGGGTTTTTTTCCTAGAGACACTTGCGAAGATATTTTAACTGACCTACACTCCCAATAATTTCCCAGAACAATTCCTCAAGATGCCATTACTTTTGAAAATGCCATTCTTGCTCATGTATCATAAATGCTGCAGAGAGGAACTAGACAGTGTATAAGAGATCTTCAATGAAAGTTTCAATGATGCAATGCAACAGGAAGGCTGTCCATCTCTAATCTCTTACACTGAATGCATAACCCAATTATTGCACTTCCTTTTCATACCTGCCCTTTACAATATCTTTTATACTGTTTTTCCCACCCAAATAACTGATGAAAATATGCTGAAGCCTAACATCTGTCATGCATCTTTTTTTTAATAATTTTTTATTTTTAGAAAAATTTTCCATGGTTACATAATCATGTTTTTACTTTACCCTTCACCCCCTCAACCCGCTCAACCCCCCCTGTAGCTAATTTGCATTTCCACTGGTTTTTATATGTGTGGTCAGTCAAGACTTATTTACATATTATTGATAGTTACATTGGTGTGGTCTTTTCAGGTCTACATCCCCAATCATGTCCGCATCAACCCATGCGTCCAAGCAGTTGTTTTCTTCTGTGTTTCCACTCCTGCAGTCCTTCCTCTGAATATGGGTAGTGTTCCTTTCCATAAATCCCTCAGAATTGTCTTGGGTCATTGCATTGCTGCTATTAAAAATTTATTTTATTTTATTTTCAACTCCGAATTCTCTTCTTCTTTCTCCCCCATCCCAACTCCACTGAGAAAGCAAGAAAAACAAGATCTATAACATATTTAATTAAGCAAAACAAATTCCCACATGAGCTAGAGACAGGAGGGAGAGGCATATGTCTTTGTGAGCATGTGCATATGTATATATATATATATATATATATGTGTGTGTGTGTGTGTGTGTGTGTGTGTGTGTGTGTGTGTTTGTGTCTTTATAATATTTTTTTATCCTATAAATTGTTCTCCTAGTTCTGTTCACTTCACTTTGCATTAGTCCATACAAGTTTTTTTCCAGGTTTCTCTGAATCTATCCCCTTCATCATTCCTTACAGCACAGTAGTATTCTATTTTATTCATATACCATAACTTGTTTAGTCATTCCCTAATTGACGGACAACCTCTCAGTTTCCAGTTTTTTACCACCACAAAAATAGTTGTTATAAATATTTTCTGTACATATGAGTTCTTTCTTTGCTTTCTTTGTTCTCTAGAATTTAGAAGTTAGCAATATCCAATCATGTATACTTCCTTTGCATTTCAGTTGATAACTTGAAATTCATTTCCCTCTGGCATTCCATGACTCACATACAGGCAAAATAGAACATTAGCATCACAAAAACAGAGTTTTGTGATAGGGAACAACTTGCAATTATTGACTTTGAATATCCTGTACAATTTCCCATGTGTAATCTAACTTGTTTTTTCAATTCAACTCCTAGTCCAGTTATGTTTCCCTCTTCCATTTCTCTTTAAAATACACATTTTAATGCATTAATTCATCAACTTTTCACTTTCAATTGCAAGTAATAATCCAGGCAATATACAAATTTCATCTACAAATAGGAAAAATATTTGAATGAAATGGTTGATCACGTTTGTGTAAGCAACTGACTTCAGGGAATGTCTCTAATAATATTTTGAGGTTCAAGGAAATCCATAGAATCTCATGCACAAATTAGAGCATCTGGAGAATTTCATCATGCATCAATAATCATTCTTCTATCTGGACTTTTCACAGGATAGCCTTCATAACACTATCAAATGCCTTTGGAAAGCATATGGCTTCCTTTTTCATGCCTCCCTTGAAGCTGAAACTCAGGATCCTTGAACATTATCTCTTAGGTTATATCTGTAATCCTTGTGACAGAGGCACATGCATAGCACAAAGGTCCAGGATAGAATTTAGGAGATGTTTTTATTCTCTAGTATGTTGCCATGACTCAGACAATCTAGAAACTTTCCTATCTGAAATTGCCCAGGGTGCTGTTATCAACTCTCCTTGAAAGCACATAATTTGCAAAGTTCAAAGAATAGAGTTTTGTTTACAAATTTAGGAAAGCAAGTAAGGCTCATAACAGTTATTTTGGCAAATGGAAAATTACTCTCCTGCTCTCAGTCTCTGAGGACCAGATCTATTCAGTGTTCACCTTCAGGATACTCAAGTCACCTGAGGAGACTGCAGTGTCTCTTCTCTCTGCCAATGTCTGGATATGTTTCTCTCGTTTTAGGGGGCTAGTGAATAACATCCAAGTTCCATTTAACCATAACCTCAATTGGTTTTTAGAAAGGGGAATTTACTGTGCAGAAACAGAAAGAGGAAGTATATATTTCCCCCAATACTTAGAAGGTATATAATCCCCTCTACCCTGCCTCAGTGTCTGAGGGTGGACCAGGCTCACAATTTAGCTTGGTATCTACATAGTATTAGTGCCCCAAATATACATCCAATGGCAACTTTGCAGCTGGTTTCTGTTGAAATGAAATCCCAGAACTATTCTCCTCAGGGAGTTGCTTCTCAATAGGCTGTAACATTGGCTTGGATCCCTGGAATACCAAACCCATATGTAGCAAATTCTCAATCCAGACTAGAGGCTCTCTTCCCTGATTTAGAACAGAAAAGAATGGATAAAATTGCCAAAGTCCTAGGTTCCATTGGCAGAGGGCATTTGGACTCGGAAGAGGAAGAAGCCAGGCTTAAGTCTCTCTTCCAATTACTGCATAACTACTAGTGAAGGAATTGCCTCAAAATTAATCATTTTATATATTGTAATGTGCTTTATCTCTTGTTGATCATAAATTCTGACCTTCACCTTAAATCTGTCAGGTAAACTTCCTATGTTTCCCTAATTTACTTAAGGCATCAACCTTTATGTCTAAATCACATATACATTTTGGCCATGTATTTATATAGACTGTGAGATATTGGTCTTTACCTAGTTTCTTCCATACTGTTTCCCTGCATCCAAACAGTTTTTATCAGATGGTAAGCTCTTGTTACAAAATCTGGGGTCTTTGGGTTTATCAAACACTTTGTTGATAGAGTAATTTATTCTTGTATATTGTGTATCTAGTAAAATCCATTGATCCACCATTCTGTTTCTTATCCAGTAAAAGACTATTTTGAAGATTACTGTTTTATACTACAGTTTAAGATGTGCTATTGCTAAACCACCATCCTTGACATTGTTTTTTTTTTATTAATTGCCTTGGTATTCTTGACCTTTTGTTCTTCCAAATGTTATTTTTTTTCTAATTCTATAAAATAATTTATTTTAGGTAGTGTAATTGTAGCAAGGACAAAGGTCCTGGTTTGATGCAGTTTGTGAGTCACTCTGGGTAGCTGTAGACCCAAAGCTGGGACCCTGTATTCCCATCAAAGACAGTTCACAGGGTGCTGGCCTATGGGGGCCTAGACCTAGCTAGGATTTACCAAAGCATTAAGACATAGCTCCAGAGCAAGGCAGTCCACAGTTTCTCTGATCTAATCAAGTCCAGAATGAGAAAAAGATTCTAGTCCTGGCCCAAGTCAAAGAATTTGAGCCATCAACATCCTGAGGGGGTGATTGAATCAGCAATGAGAAGTACTTCTCAGAGCCCAAAGGTTATCATATCACTTTAAAAGGACAGAAACGTGAAGAAACCCAGAAATAAGTCTAAGAGTAGCATCAAAGAAGAACTAAAGTTGAAAAGAGTGTCCTATCCTCCCTGAGAACAAAGCCTATCTTTAAAGTAAATGTGAAAGTCAAGAAAAAGACAAGGAAAATGAACAAACACCAAAAAACAAACAAACAATAAAACACCTAGAAAATTTTCATGGAGACAACAAACAAGGCACAGATACAGAAGGGAATAGGGATAGTGAAAGCAAAGCAAAGTCATACAAAGCTCCAAAGCAAAATAAGAATAGGGCTCAGAATCTAGAAGAGTCCAAAAAGGATTTCAAAAATCAAATAATAGAGACAAAGGGAGAATGAGGAAGAGAAATGAAGGGAACACAAGAAGAAATGAGCCAAACAAAAAAGGACCCCTAAAAGCTCATACAAGAAAATCACTCCTTAAAAAAGAATATTTGGTCAACTAGATGCTAATGACTTCATGAAACATCAAGAAACAATAAAACAAAATCAAAAGTATGAAAAAAAAAACAGAAGAAAATATGAAATTTCTCATTGTAAAAAACAACTGACCTGGAAAATAGATCCAGGAGAGACAATTTAAGGATTATTAGACTCCCAGAAGGCTATGATGAAAAAAAAATTAATAAAGCCTGATCATCATACTACAAGTCAAAGGAAACTGCCCAGATATTCTTGAACAAGACAGTAAAATAGTAATTAAAAGGCACAACTGAATGAATCAGTGGTTTAAAAGCCACGTCTAGAGACAGGAGGTCCTACATTCAAATTTGGCCTCAGATGCTTCCCAGCTGTGTGACCTTGGAAAAGTTACTTATTTCCCATTGATTAGCCCTTATTGATCTTCTACTTTGGAACCAATACAGAGTATTGATTCTGGGACAGAAGGTAAGTGATTAAAAAAAATAGAAATTAAAACAATCCACAGATCACCTCCACAAAGAAATCCTCAAATGACAACTCACAGTAATAAAATAGCTAAGTTTGAGAGCCCCCACAAAGGCAAGGAGAAAGTACTGCAAACAGCCAGAAAGAAACAATTCAAATACCATGGAGCTACAATCAGGATTACAAAGGACTTAGCAGCCTGCATATTGAAGGATCAGAAGGTGAGTAATACGATACTTCAGAAGACAAAAAAGCTAAATTTACAACCCCAAATCACCTATCCAGCAAAATTGAGGATATTCTTTCAGGGGGAAAAATGATCATTTAATAAAATAGAATATTTCCAAGCATTTCTGATGAAAAGACAAGATCCAGACAGAAAATTTGATGTCCAAACACAAGACTCAAGCCAAAAAAGCTCCAAGGAAAGACATTTCAAAAATTAATTGGAAACTAAATAATCTAATTCTAAAAAAAGTATATGTTATATTTATTTAAATGTCTACTTCACTAAAATGGAGAAAATGCAGCAATGAATTGGCCATGCAACTAAAAAAACTAGAAAAGGAACAAATTAAAAATCTTCATTAAAAACTAAATTAGAAATCTTAAAAGTTGAAGAAATTAATAAAATTGAAAGTAAGAGAACCAATGAACTAATAAATAAGACTAGATGTTAGTTTTATGAAAAAATAAAATAGATCATTGGTTAATTTGATTAAAAAAAGAAAGAAGAAAATCATATAATCAATATCAAAAATGAAAAAGGCAAAGTCACTACCAATGAAGAGGAAATTAAAGTAATTAATTAGTAGCTAGTTTGCCAAATTATGTGAAAATAAATGTGATAATTTAAGTGAAATGGATGGATATTTACAAAAATATAAGTTGCCCTGATTAACAAAAGAAGAAATAGAATATTTTATAATCCCATCTCAAAAAAAGAAATTGAACTAACCATTAATGAACTCCCTAAAAAGAAGTTCCCAGGACCAGATGGATTTACAAGTGAATTCTATCAAACATTTAAAGAATGATTTATCTCAATACTACATAAACTATTTGGGAAAATAAGCAGAGAAGGAATCCTACAAAATTATTTTTATGAAATAAATATGGTACTGTTATCTAAGATAGGAAGAGCAAAAACAGAAAAAGAAAATTATAGGCCAATTTTCTTAATGAATATAGATAAGTTACTAGCAAGGAGACTATAGCAATTTATCTACAAGGATAAGTCACTATAAGCAGTTGGGATTTTTACCAGGAATAAAGGGCTGGTTTAATATGAGGAATGCTAGGCTGATTTAATATGAGGGAAACTATCAGCATAATTGACCATATCAATAACCAAACTAACCCAAATCACATTATATCTCAATAGATGCAAAAAAAAAGCTTCCCACAAAATACAACATCCATTCCTATAAAAACATTTGAAAGAATAAATATGTCATTCCTTGAAATAATAAGTAGTATCTACCTAAAATCTTCAACAAGTTTTATCTAAAATATGGATAAGCCAAAAGCCTTTCCAGTAAGGCCAGGAGTGAAGCAAAAATGCCCATTAACACCCTTATTATTTAATATTGTATTAGAAATGCTAGCTTTAGCAATAAGGAAAGAAAAACACATCGAAGGAATTAAAGTAGGCAATGATGAAACTGAACTATCTCTCTTTGCAGTTGATATGATGGAATACTTAGGGAATCCTAAAGACAGAACTAAAAAACTAGTCGAAATAATGAATAACTTTAGTTAAGTTGAAGGATATAAAATAAATACACACTCATGATCAGCATTTCTAAATATTACCAAAAAAGTTCAGCAACAAGCATTAGAAAGAGAAATTCCATTTAAAATCATTCTAACCAATATAAAATACCTGGGAATCTATTTGCCAAGGCAAACATAGGAAATATATGAGTACGATCATAAAACACTTTTCATACAAATAAAGTTAGATCTAAACAATTGGAAAAACATTAATTGTTCATGGGTAGACTGAACTAATGTAATAAAAATGATAATTCTAACTAAATTAATTTACTTATTCAGTGCTATACTAATCAACCTACCAAATAATTATTTTATAAAATTAGAAAAAAATCATCTGGAAGAACAAAATGTCAAAAATATCAAGGGAATTCATTGAAAAAAATGTGAAGGAAAGAGGCCTAACAGAACCAGATCTCAAACTGTACTATAAAGCAGCAATCATCAAAAACAATGTGGTACTGGCTAAGAAATAGAATGGTAGACCAGTGGAATAGAGTAGATATGCAATATCCAAGAGTAAATGACTTTAGCAACCTAGTGTTTGATAAACCCAAATGTCCAACAGATTTTGGGATAAGAACTCACTCTTTAAGAAAAAACTTCTAGGAAAATTGAAAAACAGTATGGCGGAAGCTAGGTATAGAGCAGTGATTCCCAAATTGGGACCTACTGCCCCCTGGTGGGTGCTGCGGTGATCCAGGGGAGCGGTGATGGCCACAGGTGCATTTATCTTTCTTATTAATTACTATTAAAATAAAAAAAATAATTTCTAGGGGGCTAAGTAATATTTTTTCTGGAAAAGGGGTGGTAGGCCAAAAAAGTTTGGGAACAACTGGTATAGAGTATAGACCAATATCTCACATTCCCAATACCAAGATAAGGTTAAAATTGATATATAATTTAGATATAAAGAATGATAGCATAGCTAAATTAGGGGAAAACAGAGTAATTTACCTGGCAGATCTTTCAAGAAGGGAAGAATTTGTGGTTCAAACAAGAGATAGAGAGTATTATAAAATGTAAAATTAATATTTTTATTACTTTAAGTTAAAAAGCTTTGGGTCAAAGAAAACTAATGTAACCAAGATTAGGAGAGAAACAACAAACTGGGAAAAATGTTAACAAATTTCTCTGATGAAAGTCCTATTTCACGAATTTATAGATTATTGAATCAAATTTATAAGAATATAATCCATTCTCCAATTGACAAATGACCAAAGGATATGAACAAGGAATTTTTCAGATGAAATAATCAGAGCATCAATAGTCATATGAAAACATGTTCTAAATCACTCTTGATTAGAGAAATGCAAATTAAAACAACTCTTAAGTACTACCTCATACCTCTCAGATTGACCAATATGGCAGTAACATGGTAAATATTGAATGGGATGTGGCAAAATTGGGACACTAATGCATTCTTGGTGGAGCTGTGAACCGATCCAAACATTCTGGAAAGCAATTTAGAACTATGACCATAGGACTATAAAATTGTGTATACCCTTTGACCCATTAATATCACTACTATGTCTGTGTCCCAAAGAGATAATAAAAAAGGAGAAAAGACCTACTCTACTTGTACAAAAAGAGATTTATAGCAGCTCTTTTTCTAGTGGCAAAGAATTGGAGATTGAGGGGATGTTCATAAATTGGGGAAGGACTGAACAAATTGTAGTACATTTTGGTGATGGAATACTATTATGTTATAAGAAATGATAAGATGATTTCAAAAAAACCTGGAAAGATCTGTAGGACCTGGTGGAGAGTGAAATAAGCAGACCTGGAAGAATATTACACATAATAACAATAATATTATATGATGATTATCTGTGAAAACTTAGTAATGTAATGATCTGTAAAAATCTGGAAAGACTTATGATGGAGAATGCTATCTTCCTCCAGAGAAAGAAATGTTGGAGTTATCTTTCACTTCAGTGTATTTATGGTTTTATTTTGGGGTTCTGGTTATGTGTGAGTTTGTTCTTACAACAATGACCAGCATTGAGTAAAAATAAAATAAAAAAAGAAATTAAATTAACTTAACATACAGGTGTGCGTGTGTGTGTGTGTGTGTGTGTGTGTGTGTGTGTGTGTGTGTGTGATAGGAATCTGGTTCTCTTACACTCGGCTATCTGCTTCCATTTTATGGATGAGTTCGTACTATTCACATTTACAGTTGCGATTACTAAATTTGTGTTCTCCCCTCCATCTTATTTTCACCTTTTGATCCTGCTATTTTTCTCTCCTTTGACTGTGTCCCTCCTCACAAGGGTTTTGCTTTTGATGACCTCCCACTTCTCCCTTCCTTCTAGTACCCTTTCCTTGTCTTATTACCCTTCTATTTCTCTATTGGGTAAGATAGGATTCTATACCCAAATGAGTGTGCTTGTTATTTCCTATCTGAGCCAATTCTGATGAGGTTATACATTGCCTGTCACTCCTCTTATCCTCCCCTCCATTGTAATAGTTGAGGTTTTTTTCCACACCTCTTTTAGGCAAGATAATTTACCCTATTTTCCCTTCCTTTACATTTTCTTTCAGTGCAATCCTCTTTTTCACCCCCTGATTTTTTGTGATGTCTTCCTAATCAACTTACTCATATACCTTCTATGTATACTCCTTCTAACTGCTCTAATACTGATAAAATGTCAAGTGTTACAAATAACATCTTTTCACATAGGAGTATAAGCATTTTGACCTTATTGAATATTAAATTTTCTCTTTCTTATTTACCTTTTTATGTTTCTCTTGAATCTTCTATTTGAACATCAAATTTTCTGGGTAGGTCTGGTCTTTTCATCAAAAATTATTATTAAATATCCATTTACATTCTTATAAATAAAATTGATATAGATGGATATATTCAAAATATTTAATAGTTTATTTAAAGCCATATTGGTAATTAAGAAGGCCACATGCCTGCTAAGATCTAATTCAAATGCCCCGCCATTACCTCTGCCCACCTGACTTTTTCCACAGGAAAGAGAGCATACCAATCCCAATCTCCCTATTTAAACTCTGTTTAGGTTGTCTTATTTCACCACGAAAGGGCAGGAAGCCTGTTGAATCATGAGAAATATAGTTCTCAAGTTCCCTAAGCGTCCATAGGAAGTTTATATCATGGATCTTGATATTAAGACCAAGGACCCCAAATTTCTACTAACACAACTCCTGAAAGTATTTACTCATTTGCTGGGAAAGGGATTTTGTGTTATAAACCTAGCTCCTTTGACTTCTGATATATTGTATTCCAAGCCTTCTGCTTCTTTAATGTGGAAGCTGCTAAGTACTGTGAAATCCTGACTGTGGTTTCATGATATTTGAATTGTTTCTTTCTGGCTGCTTTCAGTATTTTCTCCTTCATCTATGAGCTTTTAAATTTGGCTATAATATTCCAGGGAGTTGTCATTTGAGAATTTAACTCAGGAGATGATTAATGTAGTCTTTTCATTTCTATTTTATCCTCTTGTTCAAAAATATCAGGAGAGTTTTCTTTGATATTTTCTTGAAATATGAAGTCAAGGATTTTTTTTAATCATGACTTTTAGTTGTCCTATAATGCTTAATTTGATTATCCTGAATCCATATTCCAAGTTAGTTGTTTTTTGCTTTTTTTGTTTGTTTGTTTTTTCTATGAGACGTTGGAAGCCATTGAGAGAAACAGGGTCTATAAAAGATATTTTTATCTGGACCCCATCAAAGTCAATGTAGCTGACAGAGTCATACATTGTCTCATTTTGACCTGAAAGGATTGGGTCAGACAATGGATGGCATATCTGAGATAAAAGGCCAGACCCCTCCCAATGGCTCCTCTTTATTATTAAAAACATATTAATTTAGTTTTTAGGTCAGCTTCAAGTTCATAAAAAAGCCTGTAAGTACCATATAGTAAATAAACATTTAATGAGTTAACAGCCTTATTTTGCTCAGCAGAGGACAGCTGAAGCTGTAGGTATATCTTTCTTACTGCTCGAGACATCCCAAGGTCACAGAGTGGGAGATTCAGGCAAAATTCCACTTTAGATAAAGCGAGGCTCATTTTTAACTTTGGGACTTTTTCTCATCCAGGCATTATCTTCATGAGAAAATTATTTGTAAAACATATACCAATCATGACATAATTCTCTAACCTTGGCATGTCTGTGCAGCTGTGAAAATTCATTGTGCTTTGTGTGAAATGGGTTTTTGAATACTGTATAAAATAAATCTCAAGCCCATTGTTGGTTGGAGGAGTAGCTATGAGCTAACTAACAGTCCCTGACTTCCATCTCATTCTTTCGCACCTAAACTGTCCACTTATCAGATTCCTGGAGCTGTTGAATAGCTTTCAACAATGAGATATTTCATGTTTTCTTCTATTTTTTCATTCTTTTCATTTTGTTTTATTGTTTCTTGATGTCTCATGATATCATTAGCTTCTATTTACCCAATTCTAATTTTTAAGAAATTATTTTCTCCTGTGAGCTTTTGGACCTCCTTTTCCATTTGGTCAATTCTACTTTTTAAGAAAAGTTTTTTAATTGTTGTTTTTTGTGACTTTTTCATTTGGCAAATTCTTCTTTGCATTGATTTTAAGTTCTGTTTCCCACTTTTCCTCTGCCTCTCTTATTTTATTTTTGAAATATATTTTGAGTTCTTCTGGAACCTAAAACTAATTCACATTTTTCTCTTAAGTGTTGCAAATAGTTGATTTGATCTCACTGTACCCTTCTGAGTCTGTCTTGCTCTTCTTTGTCACTGTAATAATTTTCTATGGGTAGTTAATTTTGCTTTTTTTTTTTGTATACTCATTTTCATAGTATTTTTCTTAACTTTTTTTTTTCCTCTTAAAGGTGGGTTCTGTTTTCAGATTTGAAAGGACACTCTTTTACATTTCAGTTTTTCCTTGCTCTTACCTTCAGCCCTAGTTCTGAGTTTCTACAAGTTTTAGTTCTTCTAAGGTAGTATGAGGACCTTTGATCTGGGAGCTCTGTACACTCCCACTACAGATTCTGTCTTCCCCTAGGATTGCTGATGGCTTGTAGTGCTCAGAGCTTTGTGACTTACTTTGAGCTGTGGTTTGGGGCCTCACCTTGGGTTGGGAAGGGATTCCAAGTCTTACTCTGGACCTACTGCCTTGTCCTGTGATTCAGGTCCTCACTGTGGGCTTGGGTTCAGTCTCGCAGAATCCTCTCTGGTCTCAACCATCAGCAACTGTCAGCAATTCCTTCTCTGTCCCATCCCCCTTGCATAACTCCCATCCTTACAGTATCCCAGTTTTGTGTGGTGGGACTTTTTAAAGTCCCACTTAATTCATTTATCACTATTTCCTATTCCTATCTTATGTTACCCCTCCCTCCAAAATAATAAATCCTTATCTTGTCTTATCATTATACTAATTATCTTATCTATTCCTATTCTAAGACTTAGGTTGTGGAGAGGTTGGTAGGGGGATGAGGGTTGTAATTTATATAACAATATGTACAGTGTGTAAAACAATTTTATAACAAGAAAAGATTTACTATTGAACACAATGTCTAAGTTTACAGTGTAACAAATTTTCTTATCCTTAAATTCTTCTAAGTTATTATGTAACCCATCTATGATTTTAACAGAATTTTAACTTGTTTCTACTTTTAATATATGTCTATCAAGTAATGCAATACAACTATCTTATTATTCTTAGCTGTTATTAAATTATGCTTAAATTACCATTGTTTTAAATGAAATGTTAATTTTTATACTGAGAATCTAGTTTAATATGTTAGTATTTTTAGTTATCTATCCAACAACATTTATATATTTTATTCTTATGCTTTCATTGCACTAGCTTGTTAAAAATTTTTGAACTTCCCTAGCCCGTTCTGCACTTTCCCTATGTCTAATGTCCAAATTATCTGCTCAATTGTCAGTATACTACAGTATCTACATGGTTATGGACTATTATTTACAATTCTATTCTACTTTTCCAACCTATGTTACAGGTATATATAAAATTTACATTATTTACACTATTATACCTTTGTACAAGAATTAATTCTGCATATCAATGTTAAACAGACAAGAAAACTGCTCTATCTTCTTATGTGCTTAAAATCTTATTTGCAACTTACTTGCAACTATTTACATTGTAGATATATAGACATTTTATATTTACACAATCTTCAGACACTCGCTTATTTACATGAGGTCTCGACTAGATATCAGTTTCATGTTCTCTTTATGTACTATATATGCAAAATACTCTTGATTTCAAAGTTGTCAGTTTTCTTCAAGTTGTCTGTAGATTTCTCTTGTATCTTGATGCTATGTACTGTGGTTTCATTTTCCCTAAAATATGAGATTAATTTGTGCTATCACCTCACCATAGTCTTGCGTAAACCATTTCCTTCTGTCTTCTTTGTGCAATTGTCCATTTTTTGCAAAGCTCAAAGTTCAAAAGTTTTTTTCACAATGTCTTTTCAAGTACTCTTTTCTTCTTGATTTTCCCAATTTCCTTTTCTTCTCTTGATTCTTTTCCCCTTCTCTGTTTCTCTGTCACATGTTGTCTGTTGTCATACATGTTGTTGGACAGGCTCTCTGGTCTATATGCAGGAACAGTGTGGATTATGATGCTTTGTCAGTGATGTTAATCATTTGTTTATGTGTGTATGTTATATGTACTTTCAGATATTTTTTAATGATTTTGTGTTTTGCAATGATTTTGTTTTTCACTTCTCAGTCCTGAGCACTTTTTTTAATTTGCCTATCTTGAACTGTTTCTGGGTGTTTTGCATTTGTGTGTTTCTTTTCAGGTTTCATGTGGGTCACATGGAATCACGAATCTTTTCCTTCTACTTTTACACTTGTAGGGGTAGTGAGCAAAATTTCATAAGGTCCTAACCATTTGGGGTCTGTTAATGATTTTCTTATGAAGTTTCTCATGTACACTATGTCTCCTGGTTTTAAATTATGCAAATCGTAATCAAGGGAAACTCTCTGTTGAATCAAACTGAGTTCATGGAATTCTGTGAATCTTTGTTGCAGGGCCTGGATATATTTATGCAGTTCACAATCTGCACCCAGCATTGAGACATATGGGGTTTTGTGAGCTCTCCCTTGCCAAATAGGTTGGCTATATAGCATTTCAAATGAGGAAAGATTTAAGTCCCCACTAGGTTTGCTTCTCAGGTACCATAAAACTATTGGCAAAGCAGACTTTGCCAATAAGTTTCTTTATTTCTCTTTTGAATCTTTCCACCTGCCCAATGGCATGATAATTCCCTTTTATTCTGTAAGGGGGGAAAAGGGGCTTTCATTGGTTAAATATTAAAAGGTTAGTTGCCAGGAGATTGAACAATTACCAGTCCCCAATTAAGAATAATCTCAAGTTAAAATGACTTTTATAGAAATTTAAGTAGAAATAAGGAAATAAGAGAGAAGATAAGATAGGATAAGTAATCTAACACAGTAGGTAATTTTCTCTGATCCTCTAGTTCAATCCAGGTTGATCTAATTAACCCTCAATCAAGAGAAATCCAGCCTTGATCCCAAGGCAGGAGACTCAGAGGGCCAGAGGGCCCCAGAGGCAAATGAAGCAAAAGTTTCAGTCACAAAGTCTCTACTAAAAGGAAAGTTCCTTAAGAAAAGTTCAGGAAGATTCAATATTTACACTCACCATGTGGAATGCTCCAGTCATGAACCAGCAGAGCTCCTTCTGGTCCCATTCACAAACCAGAAGAAGAGAGCCCAGCTGACTGAGGTCTCTTTTTAAAAGGGCCGCTTTTGCGTCACTTCCTGTGGCCTCCTCTTAGTTTACGTGTCCAATTACAACAGACACTTTCTTTTTAGGATCACCCAAGAGGCAGTCATTAAATTCTGATTTGTTACTCTAGCACACGTGAGTTAGAGACCAACCAAGTTTTAGGTTAAACGGAGATTTTTTACCTTTTGTGATTAAATCTAAAGATGGGCAGGGTAGATTTAATCTCATTGTCACAATCCCCCTATGATCATTTGGGAGATCTGTCTCCCAATTGATCATTTGACACAATAATCTTGTACCCCTAAAATTTTAACTACAATAGTTAGAGATAAAAGGTAAGTAGAAGAGATAGAAAGAGCAAAACCACTAGGCACATTGACAAAAGACCAATTGGGGGCAATCCCCTTTGGTATAAGAGTTTACAATTCAAAATAATTGTGTTCAATCCCCTTAACTTCAATCAGTTGCATTCCACAGTTCATTCTGGGTCGTCTTGATTCGATGTAGGTTTCTGCAGGCATCTTTTCTGGATCATCTTGATTCAATGTACGTTTCTTCAGGCAAATAATCCATTTTCTGGTTTCAAAGTGTTAGCAGACTTCTTTTCTGAAAAATTTTCTCAAAAAAAATTTTAAAACTTGGATTTTTATAAAAATACAATCCCCCCTGAAGAGGATGGTGACCAACACCCGAATCAACTCAGAATACATCGTTGAATTATGGGTGTATGAGTCAGTTATCAAAAGAAAAACCAAAAACATAAAAAGAAAAACAAATAGAAGAAAATTAAACTTTGGGAGAAATAAAAATTCAAAATGAGCATCAAAATATCAAAAATCTATCTATATAAAAAGTTTTAAGTAAAGAAGAATAACTTCATAAAATGCCCTTGTATTAGGGTCCAATTAAAATAAATTCTGTCCCACAAATCTGGACAAAATGCAGTAATATTGCACTTACCCGTTGGCATCCAAGACTACAGCAAGTTGCTATATCATAAGAGAGAAAAGGGGACTAGATTTTTATGTAAAAGGGAAGTGTCATTCCCTAGTCTGATTTTACTTCATTCTCGGGGATAGGGGAGCCAGAATGATGGCCAGCCTTCAGTACTTGACTGGCAGTGTTGTACAAAGTGGCTATCTTCTTAACATAAGTCAAGCGTCACAACTTCGAGTCTCACACTAAGTTTAAGTCCTTTAGTATTGGCACAGAAGTTCAACAATCCTAGTTGTATTGGTATGGTCTTTTTTTTTTTTTTTTTTTACTTTGTGCTCCATGGCACTATTAAGTTTAAGTCTGTGCTTCTGTGGCATTGTGCAGATGAAGTCTGTGCTCCTTTTTGATCCCATTTCCTAGAATCAGGCATAAACATTAATCATAGCCCCATAACATTTATAAATAAATGACAGGATTCTATAGTCTAAAGCTTTTGGGTATGAATTAATAGTTGAACAAACATATTTTAAACTTATATTACTGCAGAATCAAAAATTAATATTGAAGATATGTATTTTAAGAAATAAAAAAGAAGAAAATCAAATATTCTATTGGAAAAGTAAAAGGCAATAGCAAAATAAAAATTCAGGAATTCAATGTGTTCCCAAAAATGATGTCCCCTTTTCTATAGATTATTATCTTCAATGCTTGCAATAGGATACAGTCAAATCAGTTTCAATAGAAGGTGCTCTCTCTACATGTGAGCAATGAATCCAAGTCTTTTTCTCCAATTTTTATGGCTGTTGGAGTGGTTAATAATGTTTGAATTGGACCTTCCCAGGAAGGCTGAGTTACTCCTGTGTGCTGGAAATTCTTTATATACACCTTGTCTCCTGGGTTCAGGTCATGAAGTGAAAAATCTATTGGTCCTGATTATACTGCAGTTCCGGATTTATGGAGTTCACGTAGTTTATGCTGTAATTCCTGCATGTAGGAAGCAATACAAGTATCTCCCCCTAATAGTGATGTATATGCAGGGGAAAAAGGGCTTAGCCTGTAGAGGGGGATGTCCATTAACAATTATGTGCCCACATGACATAGAAGCACTGTTGCTAAGACATAGAACACAGGCATTTTCTGATCAAAGAATTACAAAGTATGAAATAACCTTATTAAATAATGAAAATATTACCTTAAAATGTTGTACAACTCTTAATACTGCCACTTTGCTTCCTGATTTACCAGTGTCAGGAGAACCATTACAAAATTGTGAAACACTAGTGTCCATGGCTGAAAAGCCTTGAGATAATCTCCTGTTCACTCCTTTAGACAATCCAGATATAGTCTTATTTACTGATGGTTCCTCTTTTATGAGTGATGGCATATGCTACATTAGGGGAGTGTCTGTCAAATCCTCCCTAGTCTTTTGCACTAGTTCTAATGTGTCTTTGTGTAATAATTAAAAATAATATAGACTAAGAGTAAAAAGACAAGTAATATTTTAATCAAGGCCATGTTGGTAGAATAAAATCGACCACTCGCCTGGCTAAGATCTATTCAAATTGACACCATTAGGCATTACCTTCTCTCACCTCTCCTATGTAAACCAAGAGACAGCCTCAAGCCTGACCTCCCAATTTAAGCTTCGCTTTTCCTTGGTACACATCATCACGTCAAAACCAGAAACCTGTTGAATCATGGAAAATGTAGTTTCCAAGTCCCCTAAACATCCACAGGAAGTTTGTCATATATCTAGCTATTTTAAGGCTCAAATGAGCCCCAAATACCTCTCAATGGAACCCACAAAATTCCAAGTAACACATTGCAGCTTTGTACTGGCTCTTTTATTGGCAGATCTGGGATCAGGGTGGCTGGGTTAAGCTCTTTGAAATGTTTCAAGGTTATATTCTTATTGCCTAATAACCCAATTTCATATTGGGATAGCCTTTGAGATGTAAAGGCTTACAAATTGCTGTTTTTCTTAACATTGTTTCTATTTGATGTGGGGAGCACACTATTATCTTGCATCCAAGAACCAATTCTGATGACTTTTTATCATGAGGGCAACTGAGGCTATTGCTTGGAGACACTGAGCCGTTCCTCTGGCCACCACATCTAATTGATAGATAATAAGCCATGGGTTTGATTTGTTGTTTTAGAGTTTGTACCAATACTCCAGAAGCTACTCCTTTATCCTCATGGACAAAGAGATGAAATTCTTTGGAGTAATCTGGAATTCCAAGAGTGGGCAATATAAGTACTTCAGTTTTTAATTTTTCTATTGCATGGACATGTTCTCTTGTGAGTTTCAGAGGCTCTGAGACTGTTTTCCTGGTTAAATCTGTTAAAGGTTTAGATCCCAGGAACCCATTTCCCACAGAACCCTGTCACTCCTAAGATTGCAAGTAGTTGTTTTTTGGTTGTTGAATTACACAGCTTTTGAATGTCTGCTACCCTTTTTTGGGAAGTTTTTCTCGTGCCATTTTCCAAGACAAACTCTACAACCCCTAGGTACTCTACTCTTTGCATTAGCCACTGCAACTTGGCTTTTAATACCTTGTCCCCTCTCCTGCAGAGTTCTTGCAAAAGGATTTTACTATCTCTTTGGCACACTTTTGAGTTTGGGGATGTTAGAAGTATATCATTGGCATAGTGTAACATTTTGCTTTCTTTGAATTTGATGGTTTCTAGGTCCTTTTTTAGAACTTGGCAGAACAATGACCCAGCATCACAGAATCCTTGTGACATTCTTTGCCATGTGATCTGGGCATTTTTCCAGGTAAAGGCAGAGATTTTTTTACAAGACTTATCGAGGAGTATGTAAAAATAGGCACTACAGAGGTCAATGACAGTAAACCATCTGAGACTGCTAGGGATTTTAGAGATTATAGCAGAGGGGCTTGGAATCACTGCATGGCATTCCTTTAAGATGTTGTTTATTGCTCTCAAATCCTGGATGAATCTCCACTGGATTTTTCCATGGGCATCTAATTTTGCTTGTTTGATGGGCAGGATAGGGGTATTATACTCTGAGATAGTTGGTACTAGTATGTTTTGATTGAGGAGGCTTTGTATGATTGGTGTTATACCCTCAACAGCTTCTTTACTCAATCTATACTGTGGTATTCTTGGAGGGGTATCTTCTTAGACTTCTATTCTCACAGGGGTTGCTGACTCTAAAATCCCTATATCTGTGGAGTGTTTTGCCCAAAGCTCTTCAGGAATATCTTTGGGGATTTCAAGGATAGTTCCTTCAATAAATTCTTTCTCATCATCCTCCAACTGCCTGAGGAATAGCAATGGATGATGTTTAAGAGATTGTTTTGGTAGATGTAGGAAGATTTGCCCTGATTAATCACATTGTATAGTTGACCTGATTTTTAGAAAAAAATCTCACCCCAAAAGGTATGAGGGACATTCAGGAATTAAGAGAAAGTATGATCTATGGTAAGAGGATCTAGCTTCACCATCTTTGATTTCAATTTTGGGACTCTCTGTGTTTTCCCAGTTGCCGCTTTCACCTGGATAGAACCTACGATGGTGCTGTTCTCTAGTAATGATTTGAGAACAGAATGCGTGGCACCCATGTCAATAAGAGCAGGGTAAATTTCATTCCCTACTTTAATCATTACTTGTGGTTTATTATTTTCTGTCTCTTGATTTACTTGTATCATTAGAGCCTCTATCTCTGTATATCCCATGTCCCCTTCCTGTTGCAAAGTGACCACTGTTTGTTTTGGCTTTGGACTCTCAGATTGCAATACATTTTGATCTTGCAATGCATTTGCTTCCCCTTCATTGTTGTTTTTGTATGGCATTAACATGTTGTTATTTTGGTTGCTATCTTGGCTTGGCTGTATTATTTTCTGAATTGATTTGTTGTTCTGTGTGAGTGATTCCTCTATTTGGTTATCTCTTAAGCATTTAGTGTTCTCTCCAGGTGGAGGCATACCTGAAGTAACACAAGCTTGTAAATTTGGAAGTTTTTGAATCAAGGTTTTTCTCAGAGATTTTTTTTTGGCTTAAAGTCTTTTACTGTTGGGTTTAAGTTTGAATTTCCTAGTGCAATTCTTTTCTTTGTTAACCTTTTCATGTGCCAATTCTCTTGGAGGTTTGCTTGTGTCAGTTCTTAAGGATAATGCACTTTCCTTCCAAATGGTCTTTATTGTAAGGTGCTTTGCAGTTTCTTCATATCATTGCCTATTTGTGTGTGAAACTGCTCAGAAACACCCTTTTAAGCTTATCTCTTGAACTGCTGCATTTGGATTTGTCATTAGTTGATCTTTTTGTGTATGTTCTATCTTTATGCTATGATCTTGTATATCCAAAACCTTTTTGTCATTAAATGTTGAGAATTTTAAGTTTAAATCTGTTGTTACTGGTACTTTGCATGTTGCAATTTCCCTATCATTTGTTAGTGCTATAGTCATTATGTTTGGTTTAAAGTCTGGTGTAAATGCATTTGTATTTTTCTCCTTTCTCTTTGAATCATTGTCTTTTATCCCATAAATTCTGTTTTTGATTTCTATTAAATCCCTGATCATTTGATTCTCTTCTTCTATTTGATCCCTAGATTTAATCTTTTCTTTTCCATCTCCATAGTGTATTCGCATGCCCAAGTCTCTTATATCATGGTTTTTACACCTTTTCCCATCGCCATACCCCTTGGGCTTTCCCTTATGTTCCCAGGCTATTTCCTGGTATTATAAGGTATCATGCTTTCCCATTAGTACTTGGGAATAATGTGGTTTTAGCACCCTGCACTATGTATTTTTGCATAGTCTGCAGGTTGGGAGCATGCTGACTAGATGATGCACAATTGTGATCACAACATTTGTTTTCTCTCTTGTGAGTGTTGGATCTAGATTTTGTGTATGTATTATTGTAATTGCTTCTTTTGTTGTTGCTGTTAAGTTGGTCTTTGAGGTAACAAAATTTCACTATATCATACCTTATCTTCCCACAAAGAAAACACTCATATTATTATTAAAGTTATTGCTAGTTTGTCTGGGTTGTTGGTACTGAGGTCTGGCTTTCTATGTATGCAGGGCTGCTAGGTTTTTTATTTCTTCTTAAGATTTAGCCTCTTTTAATTACTCCCTTAAATCTTTTATGATATCATCTTTTTCTCTAATGGATTCTTTGGATTCTTTGGCTTCTTGATTTCCTGAGTGAACATATGCAGCAGTTTCATGTAGGTCTTCCAAACTTAATGATTCCTATCCTGGACAATGAAAATTAAAGTATGTCCTAATTGGTAGAGAACTGCCTTTAATAAACTGGCTTCTTATGTGCTGCAAGTTAGGTTCACTTAAGTCCTGTAACCCTAAAATCATTTCCCCAGCTTCCACAAGCCTATCTAAATATGGCGAGGGGTGTTCATTTATCTCCTGCCTTAACTTTTTGAATTTTCCCCAGGAGTCAGGACACTTAGCAAAGGATTTCATAGCTTCTACAAGATCTTCCCTAGCTCTTCTTAGGTATATTAGGTTTTGATGACTATTTAATTCTAGATCTTCATAATGTTGTGGCCAAGATGTTAAGTTTGTGTTCCTACAGGTCTCCTCAATAAATTGTGATTTCTCTGCTGGTATAAATAATTCAGAAAGAAGAATTTCAATGTCTGAAAATGATGTATCAAAAAGTCATAATGCTCTCTTAAATTCTTTTATGGCCTGGAAGGGATTTTAAAAAAAGGCAGACATTTGTTTTTTTTAGGGTGTCTAGATCTGCAGCAGTGAATGGCTCATGTCTTTCTAAATGGAGAAATCCAGAATCTGGGTGCAAAATCGTGTGATCAATAATTGGTAATATTTGTGCTACTGGTGCTGTTGCCCCTTCTTCTATTTTCTTTGCTGTGTCTGTATGTGCCTCAGTTGTTTGCATTGTTATTTCTATTTTGTCCCCTGCTGTGATCCCTTTTCTCCCTTTCAATTGAGCATTCTCTTCAAGTAACTTTTCTATTTCCTTTCTTAATGTCATTATCAATACAGTGCTATCATCCTTGTGTCCTAGCAATTTGTGCACTAAATTCTTTAAGGACCAATAGAAGTGGAGTAATGAGATAATTACTGCAAGTTTGGTTTGAAAGCAAAGACCCAACCTATTTCTAGCTTCAACCATTGGCAGGAATCATATATTTCTATGATTCCCATTATATACTTTGGGATCACAACCATCCAGAAATTATAAATCATAGTCAAAAAATTGTATAGTGTTGTAAGGATTCCCATCATGGTACAAATTGTTTTCCCCATTGATGCATCAATTGTACCAGTTTGAATGTAAAATTTCCATGGTACTGTGCCTTTAAATTTTCTTTCCTTGTCTAAGTTTGTTCCTTTTGCTATGCTATAGATAGGAGAAAAATGGCTGATGTCTGGTTCAAACAGAGGTGTTTTTTTCACCCACAGGAGTTATTTAGGCACTTTATCTAAACAGGCTCTGCCAAAATTATAATAATGAGAGCCAATAATGAATGTTTGATAGAAGGGAGAGATAGAGGAAGTCTATGAGGTGAGTCTCTCTTCCCGCTCTTCCCTGGGGCTGAATATACACTGGAAGATTTTAAGGAGGTGTCACCCAGAAACTGGGTGACCTGGATGGTCATGACACCCCACAGGAGTTGGGGGTGAGACTTCCCTGTAAGATGAGGTATGTGGTTCCCCAATCCAATTCTGAATAAGGATGAGGTTCACACAAACCTCCTCCCTGCTCAGTTAATTTCACAGTGGGTGGTCTGAGTTCAAGATGAATGCAGCCAGACCAAGCTGTGGTTCCCCTCTCCTTCATTGCCTCTCAGGCACTCTGGAATGCTATCTGACTGATGAATGGCTTTTCTTATTCACAATTCAGGGACTGGGGAAAGGAGTGAAGGGCAGAGGGATTTTGGGGAGTCCTCTTCCCTATTGCCTTGGGGTCCATCACTTGGGTGGAACCCCAGGGATTCACACACCTAAGCTTCTTCCCCAGCCCCTTCTCCTTCTGTTTCTGTCCTTTTCTATAATTGTAAGTTTTGAATGAAAGGGGGTCTCTCAGCAAGGTTGGGTAATAGGAGGAGACTAAGAGAATTGCTCCCAAAATGGAGTCCAAAAACTTAGCTGACTCGATGATTGAAGTCTTGTTGGGTGAGATGCAATGGAATGGCTTTGATCAGGGAATTAGGGTTTCATTTTACGAAGAGAGAACCTCAGGAAGCCCTCAGGACTGGATCCGAGCTGGAATGCCCTCCTCTTCTCTCCTCCCAGTCCTCTACCCAGAGACCTCTCCTCTCCTCCTTCCTCTGAAGAATCTCCCAGAATCCTCTCTGGTCTCAGCCGTCAGCAACTGTCAGCAACTCCTTCTCTGGCTCCTTTTGTCCCATCCCCCTTGCACAAATCCCATTGTTACAATGTTCAGTCTTCCCCCAGGATTGCTGTTGGCTTGTAGTGCTCAGAGCTTTGTGACTTACCTTGAACTGTGCTTTGGGGCCTCACCCTGGTGTTGGGAAGGGATTCTAAGTCTCACTCTGTACCTACTGCCTTGTGTTGTGATTCAGGTCCTCACTGTAGGCTTAGGTACAGTCTCTGGGCCTCCCCTTAGACATGCACCAGTTTGTTGTACTGCTGACTGCCTTAAGCTATGGATTGGGGCCCCAGCTTGGCTTTCAACAAGGGTTCAGAGCTTCACTCTGGGCTTATACCAGACAGGCACACTGCAGACTGCCTTATTCTAGGGTTTAAGGTCTCACTGCAGACTTGTGCTAGGGCTTAGAACTTCAAGGGATGGGAAAGGGGTGTGCTGCTTTTGTCTTAATCAGGGTCTCAGGGTCTTGAAATTGGCTTGGGTCCAGGTTCAGAACCTGGAACAATAGATGTGGAGTCGGAGGATTTGCTGTTGACTTTTGCCAATACTCCTTGATGCAGCCTTGCTACAGACTGCACTCCCCCCTCACTCCAGTGAACCAGAACCTCTCTGCCTACCTTTCAAGTTGTTTTCTACAGGAAAATTGCTTCATTCTATCCCCTTGTTGGTTCTGTCACTCCAGTATTCATTTTGAAGCATTATTTTAAGGTTGGCTGGAGAGGATTTGCAGAGAGTTTTGAGTTTTCCATGCCTCTTCTCTGCCATCTTCTGAGTTTACTTTTTAATCAAAATCATTTTATGCAGTGGAGAATTGAGGACTCTCTTCAATTAAGGTGTTTCCCATATGGAGATTTTAAAATGATTTTTTTCTTTCCTGGCATGGTAGCACCACAGAAAGAATGTTTGATTTCTTTCACCCCTTTCCTACCACAAATTACAGAAGGAAATTTGAATAACTGAAAGCAATTGTCCCCAAAGGGACTTTTGCTGCTATAGGAATGATAAGAAGGGAATTTGAGTTAAATTTTTCAAGTACCTGTAGCTTGACAAATTTAGAGTAGCTTTGACAAAACCAAAATTTAAAAAAAAGACATTTTGTGCTGGAATTTAATTTTTTAGTTCACTCTAGCAAATACTAAATATCTGCTGTGTGCCAGGCATGAATCTTGGTGCTAAAGATACCAGTAACACTATTACTACTACCACTACCACTACTGCTGCTGCTGCTCCTGCTTCTAATACTACCAAGGTTTGCAAAGCATTTTATAATTATAAGAAGTTGGAAAAGTTAGATGGCTCAATGAATAGGAAGCCACTCTGGAGACAAGAGGTCCTGGGGTCAAATCTAGACTCAGACACTTCCTAGCTGTATGATTTTGGGCACATCACTTAATCCCCAATTGCCTAGCTTTTTACCCCTCCTCTGCCTTAGAGTCAATACTTTATATCTATTCTAAGACAGAAAGGAAGGATTAAAATAAAAAAAAACAAAGCTTATATTCCATGAAGGTATTCAAGTAGATTATTAAAATACATGATGATCCCAAATAAATCACTACCAGCTAAAGGTATCAGAAAAGGAGGGCCAAAAAAAAAAAAAAAAAAGCAAGGGAACTGAACTTTGAATGAAGGTAGAGGTGAGAAGTAAGTTCATTCTAGATCATGAGACAAAGACAATTAGATTGTTTCACTATCATAGACAATCAAGAACCTACCTAACTAGACACTGCCCAGAATGCTGTCATCAACATTAACCTATAGGAATGAGAGATTTAATATCAAATTCAGGAAAAATAAAATGGGCTATTTTGCCTAAAATTCAGAGAGCATGAAGGATAGCAATATGGAATGAATCTAGAAAGATTGGTTAGATTTAGAATATAGAGGAACTTAAACATTATAAGAATGAAAGTTGGTATTTTATTCTAGACGTAACAGAGAACTACTGAAAACTATCGAGTAAATGGAGTGACATGGTAAGACCTGTGCCTTTGGAAGATTATTTTGGCAGTTATATGAATGCTAGATAAAAGGAAGGGAAAGACTAGACATGGTGAAGCTAGTGAGGCTATTGCAATAATCTAGTCCTGTGCCAAGGAAATAAATTAAAGATTTATATATTTGTGTATTTATTCTAAATTGACTTTATGGTGAATATTGATGATCAAAATATTAATGACACTGTTGTAAAACTGTTATGGGTTGTATTGTTTGTGATCTGAAGTAGTAAAATATGTTAGACAAATAACAAAAATAATATAAATGTAGAGACAAGAAAGAGATGGATTCTTTAGATGTAGAGTCTTAAAAGATCTTTTAAGTGAGTATATAGAATAGAAAGATGAGGCAAAATAAAAGAAATATACATTTTAGTATAAGGGTACACATTGTCTTCACAGACATTCTATTCCATTTTAGAAAGCTCTACTTATTAGAATTTTTTCCTACCATAATAGAATTATAGAGGGAAGAGTATGTTTAAGAGAAATTGGAAGTTGTCTCCAAAAGGCTAATGCAAACTTATGCCAGGAACCCTGAAGAACATTCTGGAATGCAGACAGCTGAGGAGGAAGTGGCTGGAGGAGCAAGGATGCACTTGCTGTCCAAGATGGGAGAGGAAGAGCTGCTTCTGGGAGCTTTCCTTTCTCAAGCCTTTGGTGGACAAAGGGAAACCTTCAAACCATTTTCCTGAGGTTCCTGTTTAGCTGGTGAACATCTTGGAGAAGAATTATTTATTCCTGCTGTGTGTGTCAATTTGCTTGGCAATTTTACCTTGAAATCCTGATCCTTGGGCTCTGAAGATTTTCCTCAAGGTTCAGACCCAGCTGGGTAGACTCAGTCATCTTGGGTCTACTTGTAGCACAATTTGGAGACAACTTTGGGAGACATAATGGAAGCAGAGTCTGAGGATTATAGTTAGGTAGATAGTCAGATTTTGAGGACATTTAGCCAGAAATAGGGAGCTGACAGGGAGCCTGAAGACCAAAAGCATTCATCTTCTGATGAACTTAGGTTTTGGTGGGTAAAAGTTAAGAAAATTAGAACTAGGGAAACCCTTTTCCTAATCCTCACTTTCTAACTTTGATCTACAATAAAGTAGATACTATTTCTCCCTATAACATCATCTCTAGGATTTTTGTGCTGTAAGGGGTATAAAGGGATTTTGGTTGGGTGAATATTAAAAGGTTTGATCTCCAGGGAATTGAATGATTATCAATCCCCAATTAAAGAAAAACCTTAAGTCAAAATGACCTTTATGGAAGTTTATTTACAAATGAGAAGAGGAAGATAAAATAAGAAAATCAGAGAGAGGATAGGACAGGATAAGTAATCCAACACACTAAACCAGTCCCCTTGTTCAACTCAGGCAGATCTAATTAGTCCTCAGTTGAAGGGGGCTCAGCATTGAGCCCAAGGCTGGAGGGCTGGAGGGCTGGAGGGCCAGAGATGAATGAAGGAGAAGCTTCAGTCATAGAGTCTCTTTTGAGAGAGCAGTTTCTTTAGAGAAGTCCAGGAAGATTTAATCTTTATACTCCCCACGTGTAATTCCAAGGGAGAGATTAACAGCAGTCTCAGTCCAAAGTCTCAGTCAATGGTCAGAGCTCATCCAGATCCTAGTCACCCACCACCAGAAAAAGCAAGCAGCCAAGAGCTAAAAGGGGCGAGCCCCAAAAGTTCTTTCAATTTATCCAGGTGGTTTCTTTCATCACTTCCTGTGCCTCCCTTTCAGTTTACATGTCCAATCACAATAGACGCTTTTCTTAGGACTGCCTAGGGGGCAATCAGTCAGTTCTGATTCTTCACCCATTCTTGCACACATGGGTCACAGACCTCCCTACTTGAGAGTTAAGTGGAGTTGTTTATACTTTTGGTGATTAGATTTGAGAATGGGCAAGGTATATTTAATCTCATTATCACAGTGTGCTATTGGCCCAGTGAGGAAAACCTGCTTTCCTCTCACAGATAGGGAGCTGAGATACCCTGTGAAAAGATGGGTCCAGTTGGCAATGATGTCATGCTGCTAGCAATAGCAGGGGGCAGAGGAGTGAGTGATTAGAATTCTTTCTCCTCCCCCTCCTGGGCAGTTGTTCCCCCGAATAACATTTATAACAGAAACCCTTGTAGACTAGGAATGGAGGCTATATTAATTTGGGTATCTCAGGGCTAAACTGGCTGACAAATAGGGAATGGAATTATCCCACAGAAATTAGCAGCTTCCATTGTAGGAAGATTATTCCCAAAGTCCTTGGTAGCTAAAGTGCTCAGGATGACTTCAAACAGCTGCCTTGCCCTCTAGATCACAGCTATGGTCAGAGCTTGCCGGGATTAAGATTGGCTTTGGTAATGAATGGATGGAGTTTGTAAAGCCTATAAATATTAACTTCACACAACCCGCAAACTTAATAAGGGAAGGGACTTATTAATTCAGGAAAACAGGGAAGGAGGGATAATTTCTACTATAAAGGGTGAGTTAAAACTATCTAGTATCTTCAGGATATTGACAGAAATAGCAATCCCCCAGAGGGGAATGTCTCTGAGTAACTTATTCCCCTAACTCCCTCACAAACTAAACTTTCTCTTAAATCTAATGTTATCCAGTTAAGATGGTAAAGGTAATCTTGATTGTAGATCTATATTGTTCAGAGATTAGCTGGGATATTGCATATGGGTATTTTCACAGAGCTCACAGCCTGGTTGAGTCTGTATGGAGAAAAACAGCAAAGAATCACCCTGCTTCCTGAGGTCAGAGCTAAGCTAGCAGAGAAGTAAAATCCTACCCCTCTTAAACCACCCAGCTCCCCAAAGAGTGTCCTTGCCAAGCTGGATGTCCTGCTTTTATACCCACATTCTTAACTGCCCCAACTGCCCCCTCTCCTGGAGTTCTGGGGGGTACTGTGGAATTCTGTGAGGCAGTTCACCCCACTTAAGATCATGCATGTTACACCAGAGACAACAACTGGGTATCTAGGCAGCTCTCTAACCACCTTGGTGTCTCAATTAAGGACCATTTTTTTTTTCACTACCCAACTAAAATTTTCTTATCTACAACTTTTACCTCATTGTTTCTGGTTCTTCAATGGGCAAAAAAGTTTAATCCTTTCAGTATGTGAAAGAAGGCTATCATCATTCCCCACTTCCCCTCAAACCTTCTCTTTACCAGGTGAAAGTCTACTGTGCTTTTAAAAAATCATTATACAACATGGCAGCTGGTTTTCTCATTGTAGATACATTGATCTATATGCACTCCAGGTCATCAAACCTTTTCAAAGTATTGTGTTCAATTCTGGATATCACATTTTCAATGGGCACTGATAAGTTGGTACAGATGATGGAAAATAGTGAGGAAATTTGAAACTTATGCTATATGAACAATGGAAGTAAAGAAAAAAAGTGGACTTAGGAGAGACATGATTATTATCTTCAAATTTTTAAAAGCTAAAACACTGAAAAGGAATTACACTTTATCTGCTTGGCTACAAACTCACAAGTGTGTGCTAGGGCCAATTCTAATGCCCTTATGAGCTGATTGTTAAATTTTCTATATGAACATTTATACTTCGGAAATAGGCAAACTCTACAAAATAGGGCTTGATTTATTTATTATTTTGATGATTATCTAGAATTAGAAAATGTTGAAAATATTAATAATAATGACTAAACATTAAAACACATGGAGGTCTTTTCTTCCCCCGAAGAATCAGTGGTTAAGCATTTACCAACACACTTCTATTCCAGAGGGTAAAATAGCAAAAAATTGACCTCTGAGAACAAAGACCTGGCATATTGTAGGAGCTTAACAATGTTCACAGATTTATATTAAAAGATTTCAACTCAATATAAAAAAAAAACTCCTTGACATTTAGAGCAGACCCAAAGTAGAATAGCCTGTTAGAAAATAGTGAAGCCCTCATAACTCAAGGTTCATAAGAAGAGAGGCCAGATTACTTTTTGTAATTGATATTTTACAGATGATTCCTGCTGAGAGACTGAATTTTTTTATTGAGATACATACTTTCCTACACTAAACTTCTCTGATTCTACTGCATGAGCTCAACTGATTCCATTAACAAATATATATCCATAAACATTTTCAACTTAAGACTTACCTAAATTATTGTAAGGTACGAACTACATTTCTCCAGCTTATCAGTTGTTTTGACTTCCCCCAGTGTACTAGCTTAAGTTATGGTCATCTCGATATCTAATGAGTACATTTCACATAATGGCAGAGAGGAAGCATGGTATAAGAGAGCTGGGCAAGTCAGGAAGAAAGACTTGGGTTCAAATCTTTCCTTTAACACATATTAGCTTACTTTGGGTAGTCACTGAGCAACTCTCTAAGATTAGATATTGCTGAGAATATACTTGCCTAAATTGGTAAAGTTTCCATGTCTGGAGATCCCTATAACAGTGTAATCACAGGTACAATTCACATTTCTGTGGCATTATTTTCATCATTACTCTGACTTCTTTGCTCCTTTGGGAAGGAAGGAAGGAAGGAAGGAAGGAAGGAAGGAAGGAAGGAAAGAAGGAAGGAAGGAAGGAGAAGAAAAATAAAAAAGGAGGAAAAAAGGAAGGGTGGCAAATCTACTTCCATTTCTTCATTTATAAAATGGTTTGCAGAAGGAAATGCTCCCAGTATCTTTGCCAAGAAAATCCCAAATATGATGAAGAGCTGGACAGGGCTGAAAAACAACTGAACAACAATAATATGTATGGATGTGGATATAGATATATGTTACTCTCTGTATGTGTCTATGGTTTTCTCTTTGGCCTTTGGCTTTCTCATGCAGATAGGATCACAGAGTTAGAAGACATAGAGTTGGAAGAGACCTCAGAGGCCAGATAATCCAACTCCTTCATTTTACAGATGAGGAAATTGAGATCCAAATAGGTAAAGTGAGATGCCCAAAATCACACAGGTAGAACACCCCTTATTATTTATGGATTATGAGTATTATGCAACATCTCACTAATTTCCAAGATTCCATTGCCTTTGCAATTCAGATGAGAAAGATCTTGAGTATCATGGAAGATCAATCTGCTGCCACATTTTAACTCTCACTTTATATGGCTTTCTATATTAAGCTTTTAAGTTCCAAAGGAAAGTTCTTTGCTGATATTTTGATGAGGTGTTAAATCTTCCTCTGCTATTCTTTCAACTGACAGTTACTTTTCCACTTCAGCTTTAAAAGAGGCTATTGGTAATCTCATACACTAGGTAGAGTAACTTTGATTGTTTTTTTGTTTTTTCTTTTAGTTTTTAGGGGAGTATTTTGGCAACAGACCCATTAAAATCTGCCAAACAAATAAAAAGTTGTCAATAAGAGAGAAAAAGCCTTTGTGAAATGCTAGAAAAGCTTCAATAAATTTGGAGTTTTTAATGTTCTTTTTTTAAAGGTATTGTATATCTTCCTATAAGATTAAGAAACAAAGAATTCTTCCAAGAATATCTTTTTGTAAATTGAATACATCAACTACATGACAGGTCTTAAAACAAAACAAAGCAGAAACTGTCAGTTCAATGTGAACTTTAACTTGCTTACTGTTAATATATGAAAAAAAAAAGTTTTACTTATGAGTTAACATGCTTGTAAAGGCAGGATCTTTTTTTTTTCAAAGAGGGGGATTTGATTATTATACCTTATATTAAAATATATTAATTATATCTTAAATTAAGGGAAGGTTATAATATCTATAGCAAAGCCATCTTCTTCTTCTTCTTTATTGTTGTTCACTTTCTTAAAAAACAATCCAAATAAAAAAAATAACCAGATATTTTATCAGTTGGAAAAAAAGCATCCAAGTAGCCACTGAACATGTGGGATGAGTAGGTGAGTAGAGAATAGCAAACCTTGCTCTCACCTTTTGTTCTGGCTAATATTTAATTACATCCTGGCAAATGATTTCTTAGAAATTTCTAGCCCCATATAGGACAACTTTTCAAGACAGAGGACTATGAGATCTGTCCTAGGAATTGAGGGTAAAAAGAAAAAAAATCAAAAAACAATTCAGTTTGCCTTATGGCATTTTTATTGACATTTTAATACAGTGGTTCCCAAACTTTTTTGGCCTAATGCCCCTTTCCAGAAAAAATATTACTTAGCACCCCCTGGAAATTATTGTTTTTTTTTTAATTTTAATAGCAATTAATAGGAAAGATATATGTATTAATGTTTCTACCTTTTTCGTAAAATGCACCTGTGACCATCACAGCCCCCCTGGATCGCTGCAGCACCCACTAGGGGTGGTGGCACCCACTTTGGGAATCACTGTTTTAATATTTCATTATGGAGGCCATGACCAAAGAGCAGTATAGGGACCCTTTGTGGTGCAAGGTTTATAAAGCCACTCACTGTACTCTAGAATATTGGAGCTGGGATGGCAGGCAGAAAGAGATGAAGATGGTAGCAGGACATAGTGATCAACCATTCAGTCAATGAGCATTTATTAAGCACCCACTGTATACAAGAAACCATGTTGGGAGTTGACAAAAAGAAGTCAAAGGGAAAATAGTCCCTACCTTTAAGGGAAACAACATGGGTGTATCTCTTTGTATGTGTATACATATACTCAGTATACACATATATTCATGTATATTCATGTACACACAGATATCTACAGACATTTGTACACATATCCTTATATTGTTTCCCTGCTGTCAGACTTCTTTGATGGATATTCAAGTCAAAGATTAAGCAAAGAGGTTGCAAAGACCAGTCAAAAAAGGAACCATAGATTTGAACTAGAAAGATGAAATATAGTCTTGGTCCCCAGTGTGCGATGCTAAGAACATTGTTGCTTATTTTCACCCTAAATTTTGATTTCTATAAAGCAGAGATTAAATCCCTAACTAATTCACAGGATTATAAAATTAACAATGACAAAGTACTTACAAGAATGGGAGATAATTCAGGCATGATGAAATAATGGAGTTTTTAATTTAATTTAGGTTTTATGTATTTCTTTGTTGAGATCACTCATATGTTCCTTCCACTCTACTTCAACCCTAAGTAATAGAATGGATAGTCAAATCTAGAAGTTATCAATAAGAAATTACTTCGCCAATGCAGAAATGCATTAAACTCAACAAGGAAATAGCCAGGGTTAGGGAGAAGGGAGAGCAGGGTTTAAAGAGATGATAGAATCAGAGAGGCGAAAGTCTTAAGTAATGGACTTTCCCTTCAGGGGTGGAAGATAAGATGGGGCACAGATTGAAGGAGGGAAATTGTAAGAACTAGTGATCAGATCCTGGGCTCCTTGAAGTGTATTGGGAGGAGATGTGGATTAGAACAAGGCTTTCAATTAGAATTTAATATTACTGATAACATTCCTTCTATTCCTTCTGAGTTAAGAAGAGTAGGGAGGGGTCTGAATTTTAAAAGTTGAAGGGAAATGCACAATTAACCAATAAACTATGAACAGGAATAGAATAGAGTGAACCTCCCCATAAAACCTAGAGAATGACAGACTAGATTAGGATGGAGCATCTAATAATATGTTTTTTTTAAATGAAGAATAAAAGTGATTATTGAGTTAAAATAAAGGTGTAATTTATTATGTTGCAAGAAATTTTAAAAAGCTGAGGATAACAATCAATCTCAGGCAAAGCAACAATAAACACAGATGTGGTTAAAAAGGGAGAAAAGCAGTGAATTATATTATTCTCAAAAGCAATAGATAATGGATTAATGGCAAAACTTAATATATATTAACTGAAGGCACGATATTTAAACACTCAAAAGAAAAGTTAACCAAACACAGGGAGAAATAGAAAAATAATTATGGTTCAATTTGAAGGACTTTACCTTTAAACGCAAGACAAGAGAAAAGTTAAAAGATTAAATCTAAATGTTAGAAATGATAGATCTCTGGCAGTTACTGGACAGATATGGAAATGGAGTTTAATAGCTTAAAGGTTTTGGAACAATATAAATACATACACATAGATATCTGTGTCTATGTGTAAACATGTGTGTACATATATACACACCAAAATGTGTGTATATATATACACATGTGTGTATGTAAATATATGTGTATTAATAAGATAATTTTACCAAAATTGACTGTGCTAAGGTATGTTAATCTCTTAAATAAGTGCAAAAAAAGCAGAAATATTTTACTAAGAATCTTTTACTTAGAAAAAGACAAACAATTACAACCAAGAGAAGTTTTTAAGTGAGAAAACTTAATATTGGTTTGTATTATTTATTATGTGGATTAACACATTTTTCAAATCCCAATTTTTGAATGCTAGGTAGTTTCTGAAGGGCATAACTGAGTAAGATAATGACTTACTCCTAGCTCCCAAGGCATCTGCTCCTAGACTAACTAGCTTGGGTCACTCCATTGCTTCTGTTTATCCCATACACAGAAAGCAGTTTGAGCTAAGGCCTTGCCCAGGAGATGCTTTTGCTTCTCCTAATCTATCTGTCTCAGTTTCCAGAGGGAGGAGGTGAGAACTCTTAGCCCATTTCCTCAGGATTACCAGGATTGCCACAGGTGGTTCAAATGATGTTTTGGTGAGTCAATCATAAGGAAGACAAACCCAGGTATAAAAGATGATTGTCTGCCCGTACAATGTACTGGGTCTTCTGGTACAAACTGAGGCCATCCCTAAAATCCCTTTCTTAACAGACCATATACTTCTGCTAATAAAAGATATATCACTTTCAAAGAACTTCCTCAATCTACCCTTTGTTAAATTCTTGCTCCTATAAAAGAAAGGATCCACATTTAAAGAGTCTAAATAATTTAATTCGAAAAAAATATAGGTTAAGTACAAATATTAGAAACAATATCTAACTTCATTAAAATTGGCAACAATTAGAGAAAAACCGAAGCAGATCTTAGGAGAAAATATATATCTTCATTAAAAGAAAAAAACAAACAGATCAATGAATTAGTCTCAAAGCAAACTAAAAAAGAAAAAGAAAAGCAAAATAAAATAAAGGAAAATAAAATAAAAATGAACCAAGTATGAAAAGAGAGATTGAGTAATAAACAAAATTTGAAACAAACATAAAAAAGTTAGATGAGCCGCTAATATGATTCTTAAAAAGAGAGAAGAATGCCTGATTGTCTAGATAAAAAAAGGGGAAAGAATTTGCAAGAAAGGAAATGAAAAGAAATTATTAGGGAGTTATTTTGACCTTATTATATCCCCTATCTGATGAAAATAAGAGTTGAATATTTATAAAAAAATGTAAAATATTAGTAAGAGAACTACAAAATAATTCAAATAATCTAATCTCAGAAAAAGATAATGAGTTTAAGAGATAATGAATAAAGTCTTAAATCAATTATCTTATGATCTTATGATATTAGTTATCAAAAAAGCTAAAGAATTTAGTTAAATTGGGGTCATTCATTATTTTTAAGTTATAAAAGTATATATGCTTTGTTAAAAAAATCACCTTCATTACTGTGGCAAAAAATTTATTAGCAGAGAGGCCAAAAAGTAAAACAAAGCCTTCAGGCCAAAAGGAAATAGGTTTATTGAGAGAGGGCTAGTCTCACAATAAAGTCAGACTCTGGTTAGCAATGAAGACCCCAAGGCTTGTGAGTGGTCTCCTTATATACCCCAAAACTTGTACAAAAGATACACTACTTTTTTTCAGATATATTTATAGTTACGCAAGAATGAATCTACATTAAAGGAGATGGAAAAATCATATCACATGAGTGTGTTTGAAACACAACTTCACATAGTAGAACATAAAGGGGAGATATGTCAGAAACCTTTATGCCTGCTGTATGATTCTTCTTAGAAATCATTCTTCAGAATTAAGTGATTACTATTTTTAGGAATATTTAATACTTACAATCAAATACTGATTCAGTTCCAAAAGGAATAAACTACTTAAAAATGCATATGTGATTAAGATACAGAAAATAATTTGGATAGAATTATATCTTGATTATTTTCAGAAAAGTTTAAGATCTGTGATCACAAAATAACTAAATTAGGAAAAACTGCTGATATTGATGTAATCGTGAGGAAGGGTTTCACATTCTCATTATCTCCGGAAAAAGAGGTGATTTTGTATTCTACACACAGTTTAATAATAGCATGGAGTCAGCATAGAGGGATGGCTCAGTGCCTGAGTCATAATACTTGGGTTTACATTCTGACCAATGCTGTGAGTTCTTGGGCAAGTCACATTACAGTTCTGGACTTCAGGTCCTCTTATGTAAAATGAAGGGATTGGATTAGATGTCCTCCGAGGTTCTTTTCAGCTCTAAATCTAACACCTTATGATCTAATAAGAAAAATTCCTCTTTCCTCTCAGGACAGTCTTTCCATCATGTAGCCCATTGCAATGTGAGCTTGTTCAGGACAGGGTTTTCCCCCCCCCCCCCCATTTTTGTCTCTTTATTTCTGGTCCCTAAAACCAGAACCTTCCATGTAGCAGGCACTTAAAACTGTTGAAGTAAATAGCTTCATTACTTTGGCCTGTACTGAATTGGTGAATTATAGAATGTTTTAAAAGAAGTACAATAGTTTGGGTCCTGGAAATAGGCACAAAAACTAGACTGTTTAGAAGAAAGCTTGCTTTAATGAATAGATAAGTGATCTGTAATTAGCATATCAAAGCAATAGCATCAGCCATGCTGGTCTCTACTTACTTTCTAATTACATGGTTTGTATGTAAATGATACTTCTCTAGAGCTAGAAAACAGTTTACTGTCCCAAGGAAGTAAACATTTCTTTTTCACTCTTGTTTATACTATTCATTTGCTTAGAAAACCCTTTTGCGCACTATGATGGGTAAGGTAAACTTCCAAACAGTAGCAAATTCAGAATTCCTGAAGTTTGAATGAATGAAGTTTAGTCATTCTCTTTAGGTTTCAGGCATTTACACACCTTAGAATCCAACCTCAGCTGCACGGAACTGAGCTGAGGAAAGGGAGTCAGGGAGGCACTTCAAAACTTAATCTTTTTTTGTGTGTGACGGACCTCTTTGGCAGTCTGGTGAAAGTTATGAATATATTTTCAGAATAATGTTTTTAAATGCAAAAAAATACATTATAAAGACAATTATATTAAAACACAACTTTTTTTTTTTTAAAAGGCATAGACATCAGGTTTTAAACTACTGACTGTTCTAATAGGATTTTAAAAAACAAAACTGCCCTGATAAAGAGTTGGGATAGGTTTCTGATTTTCATTTGCTGATCAGGGAAATCATGAAGTCATTTTTATGGCTGTTTGCAGCAAAAGTGTGCCTTTATTTGCTTTGGTCATAGTTCCCCTTTAGGGGATGTTAATTCATAGAGAAATTATTCTTCACTTTCTTATCAGAGTGGAAGAAGGGTCAAAACATTATACCACCATTGGTCCAGAGCAAATACATTTATAAAGGTGAAACATTAAAGTTAAGTAGAACCAGGCACAGGAAATCGAATTAGCTTAAGGGTTTAACTATATACCCCTGGAAAGAAAGGTTATTCATTGTTGCAAATACAAAGCAGTCTCTGACTAGTCTAATTAATGAATAGAATTCTTGTCTCTTTTACAATAGACCTTTAAACTTTTTTCAACTCAGTGGGCTAGAAATGACTTCACTGGGGGGAGTCTAGGGCTTATAGTCCTGAAATGGCAGATGTTGTTTTCCTCAGTCTAGAATCTATGAGGCACATTTGGCTCCACTACTGACACCTACATCTACTCTCTCTCTCTCTCTCTCTCTCTCTCTCTCTCTCTCTCTCTCTCTCTCTCTCTCTCTCTCTCAGCATTGGCTTGATCTCAACTAAAACTTTGAAAAGAGTAGGGTTTCTCCAAAAATAATAATAATAAAAGAATGATACCATTTAGTCACTTACCTATTTTCCTATTGTCTTTTCTATCCCCTGTACCTTGCAGAGAGTGCCTGGCATATTGTTAGGTGTTTGACAAATGTTCCCATAGTTTAACCATTCATCCCTTTGTTCATTTTTATTTTAGGAAATTTTGTTTTATTAGCAGATAAGAATTATTTGTGATTAACACAGAAACTGCAGTCAGGACAAAGGTTTACCATTGGATATGGGGAAAAAAAGATTTGCTTAGAAAATAGTGAAACAAGATAAAATATTGGCTTTTTTATCATATTTTTGCAAATATTGGCTGTATACACATAATTAGTATCCTAATTACAAATATTTATTACCTACTCAAACACAAAGATGAAGGACTAGATTATCACAGATACCTAATGGGCAACAGAAATAACATTCTGATGACCTATTCCCCATTTCCGTCTATACTAATTGAACCAGTTGCAGAATGAACTTCAGTGACAACTTTCTCCCAGCCCCATATTAGCTCTTACCTCATCACTTCACTCTGGGTATCTAAATTCTATTGAGAACAGATATGGAATCTACTCCTGACAGTGTTTCCCCATCCAAAAAAATCCTTCCTAGTGTCAACGTGGAATCTAGCTACCCCAAACTTGTGGCCTAGTGAGATCTGATGAACCCTGAGTTTTAGAAATAGCTTGTAGGTTGGAGACCCCCAAAGTTCCAGGTTCCCAGTTCCCATGATAATCCACCCTGAAGGAAATCCCCTACTAGCAGTGGCAGACTGAATAATGGACCCTAGGGTAAATGCTAGATATCCTTTTGTCTTGGGTAGTCTTCCCCATTTGTATCAAAGACCCTTTCCCAGGAAGACACACCTGGGCAGGGACTATCCTTTAGTATCCATCTAAATAAGTAGCTCCTTCTCTTACACCCTAGCCTCTGGCTAGGATTCCTTTCCCAAGCTGGATTGTATACTGTCAGTATGATCATGTCAATCATCTTTCCCAGCCCCTGGATCTTCCCAAATGGTATATAAGTTCCCCAATTTCTTTTGTTCCTTGGAGTTGTCACCTAGCGTGGTGACACTCCCAGGGGGTCAGGGAGCAGAGCAAGCAGAGTTCAATCCTCAACTCTGCATAAGGCTTGTGGCCCCTGGCTCTGAGTGGAGGCCTAATCAGCCCTGTTCCTCTTTTCCCTTAATTAAAGAGTGGCTTTTATTTTTTTATTTCATAGTTCTATGTTTTTTTCTAAGTTAACACTAGAACAGTGGTTCCAACAAATCTTATGCCTTCTTCTCCCTACCAAACAGTTATATGTAATTTCTTTTTTGAAGGAAATTAAAGTGATTTAAAAAAGGTTTATCTATATTTATGAGGCTATGGAACTATAAGAATAATGTGAATAGTCTGAGGATATCAATAAATCACTGGACCACATTGAACATTTGATCAATGTCATACTAAAGAGACATTAGGTGATAGCCAGCTTATTATCAAGACATGTCTGAGCCCCCAGCCTACATATGACCCTCTCCAACAGCAGTCCACTATCATATTCCAGGATGAAGAAAAGTGATCCTTGAAGTTCATTACAGTGTGATCAAACTTCCAATTAAATGATGTTCAAAGGAGGGTATTCACAAGACTCTTTTGTCCTATGAGTTTGGCCTATTGCTTGAAGAAATGGGAGGTACAGTAATAAAACTAATTTGTAGTTAAGACAACCTGTGGTTAATTATTGGCGCTACATTTACTGTCTTGGTGATATTTGGCCAGTTACTTAGTCTCTCTGATCCTCCATTCCCTCATCTGTGAAAAGAATAGGACAGGTTTGGATTAGATGACCTCCAAGGTCCCCCCATCTCTAAAGGGAAGATCTTGTTAAATGAGGATCATCAGAATTTTTGATGAAATAAATGAACCAAGGAAAATCATTGTCAGTTACCCATTTGCTGGCTCTCCATGAAGCTTGCAGGAGACCGGAAATATACAGAATAAATGAACTAACAAGCAGCCTCTTCCTTGAGAGGAATATTATTTCAAAACTCCGGAGTTCTATGATTTTGATCGTGCAGATGCAGGTCACTATTCCCTCTGGAGGATAAAGCTGATGGTTTCACAGAATTGTGGAAAAATTTACCCTGGCTAAAATTAACTTGGAATGACCTTCTCCTAGGACAGGTTGCCCCCCCAAACTGATAAGAGTCTTTAATCAAGGCTATGAATATTCATGGTTATCAAATGTGTCTTTTCCAAAGTCTGTAAAGTCAAAATGTTACCTGTAGGAATGCATCTCTGCAAGTTATTATGTTAGTTAATTGAAAAATATGACTCAATATACAATTCCAAATTTTTGCTTCACATACAGTCTTTCAGGGACATACCAATCAAGGTTCAGCAGTATTTGGATTTCAAAATAATAAGGGTACAACCAAACAATACACTTCAGGAAGAATGCTTCCTTACTTTCCTGCTCTACCACTCAATAAGTCCCCAAATCATTGAAAACCTTCCCATGTCCAGATCTAGATTATAGCTGAGGTCACAATTCCAGCCACCCAGTCCTGCAAATGGAACTGGACACTGGCCTCCAGAGTTAAGATCTCTCTACTCAGTCACTTTATTTTTTTAAATAATATTTTATTTTTCCCTAAACCCATGTAAAAAGAATTTTAAATATTCATTTTTAAAAAATTTTTGCTTTCTAAATTCCATCTCTCCTCTCTGAGATGGTAAACAATCTAATATAGATTTTACATGGGCAATCATGTAAAACATTTTTTATATTAGTCATTTTGTGGAAGAGAATGAAATGGGGGTACAGGGTCCCAAGCTCTCCAACAAAAAGGAGAAGGAGGAGGGGAAGGAAGAAGTGGGATGGAGGGAGATGCAGGAAAGATGGAAGGAAAAGATGGAGGGAGAGAAAAGGGATAGAAGGAAGAGAAGAAGGAGGGAAGGAAGGAAGAAAGGAAGGAAGAAGGGAGGGAGGGAAGGAAGGAAAGAGCTCATCCTCCTCTTTCTCCTCTTCTTTTTCCCATCTTTGGGGCACATGACTTCTCATTCTAGGATGTGGAGGGCAAAACCCATTGGCCACCAGGTAGAGCTTTCTTTAGATTTTGAACTCTTCACTGGCCAGTGATTTTTTTTTTTTCTTGCCAGGGTGGGTTTAGGAAGTCTCCATCTTAGATTTATTCACTTAGCTTGATAGTTCATCTTCTTCACTACTGGAACTCTCTGAACCTAACTGCTCTCCTACATGTCTGCTTTGGCCACTGGATGCAATTTCCTTGCCTCACCTTGGGTTCAAGGACAGCTGCAGCCTTTGTACCTGGCTTCCTATTTTCCTCACTAGAATTGCTTCTAACTTCACTAGAACAGTTATCAGATATTCTGGGCAAAGGCTTTTGCCTGATGGCTGGCTTAGCTGAGGGTTTCTTTGTGCCAGTGACTGGCCTGGACAAGCTTCATTTGTTTTAGTGTCTGAAGAATTCTCACCAGTCTTTATAGTCACATCTGGCTTGGGAGTTGACTTACCAGTTATAGCAGGTTTGGGGTCTGCCTTTTGTGAAGATTTTTTTCTCTTCTTCTTCCTCCTCTGACGTGAAACCCGAGTCACTGTCTCAACTGGATGCCTTTGTTGTGATCTTGTTTGTCATAGTTTTGAATGCCAAGACCTTGCTTGATGCAGCCTGTGGCATGGTGGCTTTGGCTTGTTGCCTTTTCATCACTGTTGTCCTTACTGTTATCAGAAGAGTAATTACTTTTGTCCTTCATAGGGCGCTAGTCACCTGCCACTTTCTTCCTGGAAGGCTGGTCTCCTCTCATCTCCTTCTTAGGAGGCTACTCTTTGCCTCTGTATAAGGGAATAGGGCTTCATTGCTATATTGAACTCTGCTTGGCAGGTTTTTCCTTTGCTTCTGTTCCGAACTTTCTACCTAGCTGGTGGACTCTTTACTGCTGCTACTCTTCTGGGATACTATTCGGACAGAACTGGCTTCATTATACAGCCTTTTTGGTGGAGCCTTTTGCCTCTTTTCATAGTTACTGCTACTATTGCTGCTGCTTTCACAGCCATCCCCACTGCCTAATTTAGAGGTTAATTGGATAGTTTTGCCTACCTTAGTTGGTGTCTTAACTGGAATCTTTGGTTTCTGTTTTTTGGTAGCTTCATCCTCTAATCTGGAATCAGAGTCAGAGTCAAAATCAGAATTGGTGTCAGAGTTGGAGCTTTCTTCTTTCTCAGACAGGGCTACTTGGGGGAAAGGCTGACTGCCTTAGAGAGGGGCTTGGCTCCCTTCTGGATAAGCTTTTGACTTTCATTGTCTTCTTCCTCACTGGAATCCTCACTGCTACTATTACTTTATTTCCTTTTTTCTTTTTACACTTAAAAAAATTCTATTTATTTATTTAATTTATAATATTTTTCCATGGTTACATGATTCATATTCTTTCTTTCCCCTCCTCTTTTCCCCCTCCCAGAGCCAATGATCAATTCCACTGGGTTTTACAGGTATCATTGTTCAAAACCTATTTCCATATTATTACTATTTGCAATAGAGTGATTATTTAAAGTCAACATCCCCAATCATATCTCCATTGAACCATGTGGTCAAGCAGTTGTTTTTCTTGTGTTTCTACTCCCACAGTTCTTTCTCTGGATGTGGATAGTGTTCTTTCTCATGAGTCCCTCAGAGTTGTCCTGGATCATTGCATTGCTGCTAGCTACTATTACTTTCTGCTGCTTTGGCTGGACTGGTTTATTTCTCAGGGGACACACCAAATGATTTGGTGGCTAATTTCTTGGCTGGCTGCTATAAGATTTCTCCTTTATGACTGTCCTCACTGAAGTACTTCATTTCTTTGTCACTGTGCCTACAATTTCCTCTTGGAAGACCTATTAAAACAGATATTATAGATATCTGACAGTGAAGTAATATTGAGGTCCTTTTGGGTGGTTCCTTAAACTTTAGGAAACTTGCTAGCTGCCTCCAGACCACTGCTTGTGGTACAAGGCACTGAACACAAGGGGAACAAGTTGGTGGGCACTACATGCAACACTTCCTGCTCCACCATCTTCTAGGTCCAAATATGTTACTGGCACAACTTAGTGCTGGAGCTCTTTTTTTCCATCAGTTATTCCCTAGATACTTGTAAGTCTGAGTAAATTAAAGATTTCACCCTACAAGTTAGTGCATAGAGAAGAATGAAAGCTTCTTCAGGGCTGGAAATATTTTTTTCAATTTTTCTTTGTTTTTCACACACTTCACTCATTGACTTGTGATTTAATAATGTTTAGTGAATTAGCAACTTTTGTTGAGGTCTCAGAGACCACATATTCTGCTGTTCACTTTATAGATAAACTGAAGAGCAAAATGAAAGTGTAGAAGTCAGAATTTGAATCTAGGTCCTCTAGCTACAGACTCTCTGCTCTTTGCACTGTACCAGGATGTTCTTAGTCTTTAAACTCTTCTTTGAAATCCATGTTTCTCTAAAGACAGAATCTATAAGATGATTTATGGAGGGATGTAAAGAATCTATTATCTTCCAGAGTCCTCCTCCATAAAGGTTAGACTTTTGACTCCAAAAGATAAGGAAGCTGCCCCCAAGACTTGAAGGATCCAGGGTGATAAATTTCAAGCTATGTCATTGTTGATGCAACTTCCCAATATCCTCTGATCATATTTGACTGGTAATCTAAGGGCGTGGAAAGACCCACCCAAGGGGTTCAAGACCTTCAGACTTGTGGGATATCCCAAGGTTTACTTGTACAAGTAATCACACCCTTCATTATTGATCAGACCCAATACCCTTGTGGAGAAAGGGTCTAGCCTATCTGAGACAATGGCTAAGTAAACTTCCTTTTAATAACTATTGAATCAGTTGGCAATGTATTATTTGATTCCTACACCTAACTTAAACTAACACGAGACCAACATGGGAGATGAGAGTCCTTGAGGCCATGCAACTAAGGAGAACCTGCTATTGCTAAAAGTCTATTATACTTTTGGTTTAGTTTTCTTCAGTAGTAAAGTTTTCCTTATATTGCCCAGAAAATGTCACTATGGAGGACAATTTAGATGAGGAATAGTCTTCTACCTACCCTTCTGGGGAGTGATTGCAAGTGATGTTCTAGACTACATATGTTTCTAACCATTGGGACTGGCTCTTGAGGTTTCTCTATTTTCTCATCTCTTACCTTAAACTGTGGAAAAAACTCAAAGGTTTCTAGTATAGAGTGACCCATCTACTTAAAGACAATGAGGTTATTTTATGAGGCTGCTGATAGAGGACAAAGACCAAAGTTTCCCATGTATTCTATTCTCTGCAGAATTAGGAATCTCAAAAATACAGATTAAAAATAAAATCCATAAAATACTCTGAGTTCCTAGGCAATGTATTGATTGCACAGCCAGTATAGTAGTTTTTCAGCTGACTGGAGCCAATATAGCCAATTATTCATTGCTTTCATCTCATATAATTTTTTTTTACAATAAAGACACTAATTCAATATGCAATTAAATGTTCCTTAGCTTTATTTGAACAATAATTAAAATACAAACCACCAGTAAGCAAGCTGAAAAGATCAAAGAAATACTTAGTCATAACCAATGCTGACCATATGTAAGCAGCAATAAAAATAAACAAAAGAGAAACAGGAGAGAAAGCTTTCATCATTAATCCAGCAACTTCTTTGGGTAGACATCGTCCTGGGTTTTCTTAATAAGCTGAATTGGGAGTCAGGGAAAGGCTAATACTCCAGCCACTACAAAGTTTGAGTTCAGTCTCCTGGAAAGTATGTTCTATCAATTGTCACTTCCACTGATCTCTTCTTTCCAGCTCATCCTATCTAACCCTTCATATCGCTCTCCACAGATATGTAAAAACTGCTGTAGCAGCAAAACCTCTGGTCTCCAGTTCCAATCCTATCAAACCTTTCCCTCTTCTGAAACAGGGAAGAAAATACAGATCTCAGACTTTAGAAACATGACTCTCAGAAAGCACCCAGTCTAAACCCCACCTGAATAACTGTCATACTTACAAAATGCACACAATAGTCAATAATTCAAACCAAACCTAAATATCTCTCTCTTTTTTGTCTTCCTTCCTCCCTTTCTCCCCTCTTCTGTTTCTTTCCTTTTCTTTCTCCTTCCATCACCCATTTTTCTCTCTCTCTTCCTTTCACCCTCCCTCTTTCTCCCTTCTCTCAGTCTCTCCATCTCTCATTATCTTTATCTCTTTCTCTCCCTCTTTGTCTCTATCTCATTCCTCTCTGCCTCTGCCTCTTTCTCCCTCTATCCCTCCCCCTTCCCTTGTTTACTGCCTCTATATTGTCTACTGAATTAAGCTGAAGTTCCACAACCTGCCCTTCCAACATATAGGAAGTAAAAATTATTGCTTGTATAGTCACATGAACTATGTTCAAGTTCTTCTTCTGGTTTTTTTTTTTTTTTTTTTTTTTTTAGTGTCCTCTAGCAAGTCACTTAATTTCCAGGGCTTTCAGTTTCCTTGTCTGTAAAATAGTTTGGATGAGATGGCCTCTAAGGCCTCCTCCAGCTCTCTATCTAGGAATGGTGTTTTTCCCATTGCTCTACCCCCTAACTATTTCTTTATAGATTGACCTTAAACTCCTGTCAGACTAGACTATTCATTGTCCTCTGAATGCATCCCGTGCTTGCCCTTCTCTATGCCTTTGATTATTCTGTTTCCTCCCCCTGCTGTACTCTCCTCCATTATCTTTATGTGTCAAAATCCACTCTATCTATCATGGTCTATCTTAAATGCTACATCTTTATTCATAGTAGGCACTCAATAAATCATCAGTCAATTGTTGAGCTTAAGGGTTTGGAGGCCAAATAAGGTACTAATAAAATTTTTAATAGAAAAAAATTATTTGGTATGCTCTTTTACAACAATGACTTTGATGGGAAAAAAAGTGATGAGTTTAAGGCTGTGGCTAATTAAGAACTCAAGTAGATCAATAGGAAAATGTAAAATGCCCATTTTTGATAATTTCTATCTGAATAGGATTACTGGTAAATGATTTTAGCAGGGAGATCTCCCAGCAAGATTCCTCTTCCTCTCCTAAGCACTAAGTTTATAAGTGGGGGAGGGATTAGCAAAAGAAGTTTCTACAAAACATTCTTGTTGAGATGGCATAAACTTATTTTTGCTGAATCACTGCATTTTCTTTACTCTCCTCTATCAATCCACTTTAATATTGTCAACTGTGATTTGATCAGATTTTTCACTTTTAAAATAAAAAATATTCAGTAAATATGAACATTCAGTGTTCATTTTGATGATATAGTCTTGGATTCCCCTTGGTAGATGAGAATACTCTGTCTATTTTTTGGCACTGGTTCCTAGAATTAATTCCTCAGCATTCTGGTTCAAAATAAGCAAAGGAAAGGTTGTAAAATGCAGATTCAATCCCTGCCATTTTAATCAGATCTCATAGCAGGGTGGGGAAATAGGATGGAAATCCAATGAAGCAGTCATATCACAGATGTAAAAACAATAAGGTCTCAGCTTCAAACTCTTGTAGAACCAATTCAATTTTAGTTTAGCCTGTTATCTAGTAATGCTTATTTAGGTAAAGAAAATAATTTACAATAAATTAAAGGATAGCTTTCTTGTTGTCATTAATTATACATGCCAGGAAGTTGTAAGAATAATTTTATTTTACAAGTTCACTGCCTTAACCAGTTAAATAACCCCCTCCATTTGGGTAATACAAGGCTTATTTATTAAAAATTAATTCAACTCAATTCAACAAACATTTATTAACCCCATGCTACGTGCCAGCTCTGCTTGTTTTTTATGAGCATTAAGGACACAATGACAAAAACAAAGCAATCTGTACTGTCAAGGAACTTGTATTCTACCAGTACCTCATCTGATTCATACAGTAAAATACTAATAGCAATGGCTTTAGAGGCAGACGACTTGGGTTCAAGTCTTATGTGACATTATTCAGGCATTTTTCAATCATGCCTGATACTTTATGATCCCATTTGGGGTTTTCTGGAAAATTATTGCAGTGGTTTATCATTTCCTTCTCTAGCTCACTTTATAGAAGAGGGAAATAAAGCAAATGAGGTTAAGTGACTTATCCACTCACACAACGACCAGATTTAAACTCAGTAAGAGAAGTCTTCCAGACTCCAGGCCCAGCCCTCTAGCTACTCTGTCATCTAGCTTCCCCTCTGTGGCACTGGTGGTCAGGGATCACATACATCTGGTGTGAGGCCTCCCATCCATTTTCAGGGCTTATTTTCTCCTTTGGTGACCACCTGCCACCCAGCTCTCACCTGTAACTCCAAAAAGCTGTAAATGTGCATAGCCAGGTAAACTCTCTGGGTGGGTGGGCTCACTCATTGAGGTTAACCAATAAGCCTCAAACCAGTTGGTGAGTTAAGGGGTATCTATCCCAGACGTGTGAAGACTTCTCCCTGTGAAAGGCCAGGATGAGAACAATTTGTTCATTGGCCACAAAAGAGGAGAAATCAGATGCCATGGAGCACTTAGAGCATTGAAGAAGTCAAGGTCACTTCTGCATCTTGAGCTAAACCAATCGTTTTGACTCTGTCTTGTCACTGGACTTCAGTGTCTCTGGAAGAGAGAAGGAGGCTGATGACTTTGTGCAACTCTGCCTCACCCAAATCCAATTGATGCATGAGTCAAAAGACATAATATTAGTGATGCTATTTTGATCCTCATTTTTGTCCCTCATATGTGGTCCTTAGAATCTGGGTGGTGGTGGTGGTGGGACAACCATGAACACTGCTTAAGCTAATTAATCTGGAAGGCTCTCAGATTTCTCATCTGTTAAATGAGTAGAATTAGATGATCCAGTCTCTCAAGTCTCTTTCAGTTCTGACTTAGACGCCGTGCCTTAATTTTCTTATATGAATATAACCCCAGTCTTAAAATCTATTGGTATAGGATTTACTCCTTATAGATGGAAATCAGTGTTCCCAGTCTGTGTAAGAATTGAAGAGGAATTGGAAAGAGAGAGAGCTCTCAAGTTCTCTCTTAGTCAGTCTTCCAGTTGCTTCATGCCCTTCAATCACTTCAGTCACTTCTGGCTTACAGCTTAGAAAGGGAAGAAAGAAGATGCTGACTCCACTTGAGCATGCTGAAGGAAAAGACTTTGGAAAGACATGAGAAACAAGGCAGTCTCCATCATTTTACCCCTCCCCAGTTTGCTCTTCTAGAGACTGAGCGGAACTTCTCATTCCATTTTGCATTTGCCGCTATTTTAAGCCTTAATAGATACCAGATACCACCCCAGTCAGCCTTGTCTCCCCTCAGTTTGGAGGGCTTGATATGGTGAAAAAGGGAGGTAAAAATCCTATTGTACTCAAACCTAGCCAGATCAGCAGGTGAAGTTACAAAAAGACAGATTTAAGGAAAAATTTTCCAACAAATACATATATCCAAAAGTAGAATGGGTTGTCTCAGAGGGGGTACGTGGTTCTCCTCACCAAAGACCCTCAATCAAAAGCTAGAGGAATTTCATCAAAGGGTAGAAATTGGCTTAGATGGCTTTTAAGGATATAAGTGACCATGAGATTCTTTAATATTACTTCATTCTAACTTCTAGGATGGATGCCAGGCATAGAATGTCCTTGTTCTGTAATTTAACAATTTCCTTTTTTTCCTAAAAGATCATGTCTCTTCTGCCTATCTGGAAGAGAAATTGTGATTATTCTTCAATTCACTCTAAAACTCCCATGATTTTTCGCTAAAGCTTCTCACATGCATGCTTTTTGTTTTAAAAAAAAAAAAACAACAAACCTTTCTTTCTGCCTTAGAATTGAAAAGATACTAAGTATTGGCTCCAAGACCATACAGCTAGGAAATGTCTAAGGTTAGATTTGAATGCAGGCTCTTCCATCTCCAGCCCTGGCTCTCTCTCCACTAATAACATCTAATAACTAATAATCCACTCATAATCGAATAACAGACAACCACAAAAATAACTTTTATAAAATCCTCTATTAGTGTTATCTAAGATAAGAAGCAGAAAACCAAGTTTATTACAAATGCTTAAGGAAAGTTTATCATCATCCACCACTATGGATGATAACCACCTATAAAGATTCAAAAATAAAGAAGAGTCCTCTAAAGTTGGTGCTCCAGACATTCCTGATTGCAGATAACATTGTACTGATTGCATCAAAATATATGGCACTGCAGGGCTTTCTCAGTGAACTCTAGAAAGACTCAAAAGAGATTAGGCTCACCATCTGAAGAGGAAAAATGCAAAGCCTAAATGATATCTCTAGTCTCAAAAACGACATGCAGTTGGGTGGACAACCACTGACTTACATCGCCATTATCTATCTATCTATATCTATATTTATATCTATATATATTAGATCAGAACTGAGTAGGAAGATGAGAGTTTATTCTCTTTTGGAAATTCTGGAGCACTTTCAATGCTCCCAAATTGCTCCTTTAAACAGGGAGTAGGAAAGGGACCTGTTTTAATAGCAATATTCTCTCAGTGGGACTATCAGGATTCAAATGCAATTCATACAATAATATTCAAAGAATTAAAATTTTCAATGGCACAAAAATTAATTGAGAGGCAACCTAGTTTAAGGTCTTATCATTTCTCATCTGGACAATTATGATTCCTTGTTATTTAAACACATGGCTTCTTGTCTTTCTCTTCTCCACTCCATCTTCCACATAGCTACCAGTAAAACTTCCTAAAGGATATTAGATCATCTGACTCCCTTGCTAAAGAATTTTTGCTGATTCCCACTTGCCTCCAGGAAAAAAAATACAGACAATTCAGCTTTGCATTTAAAGGCCTTCTCAATCTTACTCTAGTCTGCTTTTCCAGACTTTATTGAACATTACTCCTTCTGTGCCCTCTATATTTCAGCCAAATTGTCCTATTTGTTCCCTGAACTCTTTCCCTTACCTCAATTTTCTGTGCAAACTGTCCCTCAGACCTGGAATATTTTCTATCCTCTCCTGACATTCTTTGAATCTCTAAGTCTCTTTAAGGCTCAACTCATGTACCATCTCCTAAAACAGGAGCTGACAAACTATTTTGTGTGACCTTTGAGCTAAGACTGGTCTTTGTATTTATTAAATGTTGTTAAGTTGTTTCAGTCCTGTCTGACTCTCCATGACTCCATTTGAGGGTTTTTTTTGGCAAAGATGCTAGAATCCTTTGTCATTTCCTTCTCCAGCTCATTTTTACAGATGAGGAATTGAGGCAAACAGTGTTAAGTGGCACTTGCCAAGAATCACACAGCTAGTAAGTGTCTGAGGCCATATTTGAACTTAACAAGAAGAGCCATCTTGACTTCAGGCCCAGCCACTCTATTCACTGTGTCACCTAGCTGCCCTATTTACTAAATACGGCGAAATCAATGCCTTTTGTTATATTTTCAAATGTAAATCTCCTATAGTTTTACAAAGAATAAAATTCTACTTTAAAATGGAAAAACAACACATCTTTAGCTATAGAAAAAGAGATAGATTTGGCCCTCACATGCATCTCAAGTTGTCATGTGCATACATGTGTGTTTACATGTTTTATTTTCCCAAAAGAACATAAACTTCCTGGAGGTAATGAAGTATATGGTGGATAAAATGCAAGACTTGGAGTCAGGAAGACCAAGGCTCAGTTCTCAACTCAGATCCTTACTAGCTGCGCACTCCTGGACAAAAAATAATTAATTTGAGTGAGGTTAATTCTATTTGAGGTAAGTAGGTGGTGTGAAAAAAGTGCCTGGAATGGGAGTACAGAGTCCCCTCTCTAGAGGAACCCTAGGTCAGAAAGACTATGGGTGGAATTCCTTGAATCTGGACCCCAGGAATACTGGTGCTGGAAGAAAGCTAATGCAAAGAAAGAGATAAGTATATAAATAAAGGATTCTCTGAGAGATATATTTCTGTATGTTTTTTTAGATGCATTTCTCCTAGTTTTATGATGTGGGTTTTAGCACGGATGTGTACCTTCTGATTGTACCTCAAAACATTGCTAGATTCTCTGAGATATGCAGCTCACTCACCTTTATGATCAGGATGTCATAAATGATATGTACCTGTGTTTCTCCCCTAGACACCAAGGTACATCACACTGGAATGTCGCCTAATCCTCCTTGTTTGTCCCTCTCCCCACCTTCCTTTCTGAGTCACATAGTCTCTGTTCCTTTAAGGTATAAAAATCCTGGACCCCTTCTCCACAATTAGGGGCAGACTTCACCAGCACCTGCCCTGTGGCCATTCACTCAATAAATTCCTTTTTTTTTTTAAAGATTAAAGATTCATAGGAGATTGGTAATTCTGTAAATGGGATCCCTTTCCAACCAGATAATATCAAGCTCTCCCACAACATGGTCAGCCAGGAGTCAGAAAAACTCATCTTGTAGAGTTCAAATCTGACCTCATTTCTCTTAATGCCTCAGTTTCCTCATCTGAAAGATTAAGAGATAGGACTTGCATTGTTTCTCAAGCTATATGTGTTATCCAAAGACAAGTACTTTTTTCTTCTTTCTTTTGTGGAGCCTTTTTAATGGTTCATTATTTCAGCCACAATGCATGCCAGCAGTTTCCCTAAAATGTACCTAAAAGCCCACTTTTTCTTACCCTTTCTCGTTTTTAATCTCATTTTACATGGCCAGTGGTTCAGCAGAAGTCAAGGTGTCTACTACTTCTCCTTTTCAATTGCAAACAACAAATCTAATGACCTTGACATCTGCATACCCAACCATTTATTGTTAAACTTCAATTTCTTTCTCCCTGAATAGTTTCCAAGACAGTCATCAGTGGGTGGTACCACTTTAATAAAAAATACATTTTAGGGGGCGTCAAGGTGGTTCAATGGCTAGTCAGGTCTAGAGACAAGCAAATCTAGCCTCTGATACTTCCTATTTGTGTGACCCTGGATAAGTCACTTAACTCCAATTGCCCATCTTTTACCACTCTTTTGCCTTGGAACCAACACTTAGTATTGATTCTAAGATAGAAAGTGAGACCATTAAAGAGAGAGAGAGAGAGAGAGAGAGAGAGAGAGAGAGAGAGAGAGAGAGAGAGAAATCATAGGGGGAAAATTGTGATCTGGGCTTCCTTCTACTTTCATAGCAAACAGATTAACATTTATGTCTGTAAACTTTTTTTAATAGTATATGCATTGTTCCAGGAATGTCTGATGCACAAAAAATAATTAATTTGAGTGAGGTTAACTCAAATTTGGGTAACTTGGGGCAGCTGAGTGGCTCAGTGGATTGAGAGCCAGGCCTAGAGACTGGAGGTCCTAGGTTCAAGTCCAGCCTCGGACACTTCCAGCTGTGTGACCTTGGGCAAGTCACTTGACCCCTACTGCCCACCCTTACCACTCCTGGGCCAAGGACGGTCCCTAGCCCAGATGAAAAAAGGAGGAGGGTTGGGCGTGGGGCTAGCAACCCCACCCTGTAAAAACTACATCTGCTAAAGAAACTGCAACCTAAAGTAGGGGCAGCTGGGCTAGCTCAGTGGATTGAGAGCCAGGCCTAGAGACAAAAGGTCCTAGGTTCAAGTCTGGGCTCAGACACTTCCCAGCTGGGTGACCCTGAGCGACTGTGTGACCCATTGCCTACTGGTTGTGGCCCTATGCTCCTAGAATGTAGTCCCAGGATAAAAAAAAAGGTGGTCAAGTGGATAGAGTATCCATTTGAGACTCATAAAGACTCATCTTAATGAGTTCAAATCTGGCTTCAGATACTTACCACCTGTGTGACTCTAGAAGTCATTTAGCCTTGTTTGCCTCAGTTTCCTCTCCAGCAAAATGAGCTGGAGAAAAAGAAAGTAGGAAAACACTACAGTATCTTTGCCAGGAAACCCCAAATGGGTCCAAAAAGAGTTGGACATGACTAAAACAAGTGAATAACAAATTTAATTTTAATAATAATCTAAATTTTTATGCCATTTAAAAATTTACAGAGAAATTTATTCAGAATAACCCTTTGAGGTAGATAAAATATTGTTCTCATTTATACATGAGCAAACTGAAGCTCTGAGAGTTCAGATGACCTGGCCGGGCCATATAACTAGTGAATGACAGAGCCAGAGTTTGAATTCAACAATGTTGATTTCAAGTCTAGTGTTGTTCTTTCCATTGTCCATTCCTCTTTTATATTTCTTTAAAAGAAATATAACTAGGTATTGAGCTATGAGAGCCACCTGAGTGGCAAATGATGCTCTGGAAGTTGTTACCATTGTTTCCATTTCAACATTTTGGGAAGGGCATTGATGAAATGGAGGGGATCTAGAGGAGTATGACCAGCATGATGTGATTACTGGAAATCTTGTCAGACAAAGATCATGGGCAAGCACTTTAAACATTTAGTCTAGAGAAGAGAAGTCTTCAAAGGAACTTGACATGTCTGTGAAGGGCTGCCATTTGGAAGAGGGATTAAACTTGTTCTGATTGGCCCTAGAGCTAGAAGTAATGGTTAAAGAGAGAAAAGAAATAGGGTTCAGAGGTGATTTAAGAACAATCATCCTAATAATTAGAGTAATCCAAAAGTGTAATGGACTGTCTCAGGAGGCAGTGGTTTTCCCATTGTTGGAGGTATTCAAGTGGAGGCTAGGTGACCATTCCTATACTGATTTATTTAACAAATACTTACTAAGAATCTAAAATATTTAATCCACTATACAAACTACCAGGAATCCAAAGGTATTAGGTTTGAAGTAAGGGAAAAGTTCTTAAACATTAGCACTGTCCATAATTACAATGGGTTCTTTGAGTAAATGATGGCTGGCCCCTTGTTAGGTGAGCTGCAGTAGGAAATTTTGTTAAAGTATAGGTATGAAATAGGTGACTTCTGAGGTCCCTGCACTCTGGGGTTGTGTGCTTCTATTAGAGAGAGAAAAATGCAAAAAGATAGATAAACAGAGAAAGAGAGAAATGAAGGCAGGCAGGGGGGAAAAATGGCCCCTACCTTCGGATTTATAGCCTCTTGTGCACTACTAGTTGGGGATGTTTTTCATGTAGAGAGTGGGCTAGTTAACTTCTGAGGTCTCTTCAAGACTTGAGTCTGTGATCTTGGCAATCCACTTGCACCTGCCCTATAAGTCAGCCAAAATTCCCCATGGAAGGGTCATCTCAGAGCAGAGATGTAGCTAGGACTTACTGTATTTGGTACAAGCAGCAGTGCTTGGAAAGGGGGTTGGGAACATCTGAGATGTGGCTTCTAGTTAGAGGAAGTATGCTGTGGGGGCATCACAAGAATCATCACCCGATGAAGAAGGAAATGCCTCAGGACAAGGTCATCATTGTTACTGCCTAGAATTGTGGGCCAGTCAGGGGTGGAAGTACACCTCTGGACAGTGCTGTCATTATGTTCTGTGTCTTCTGTACTGGGGCAAAGCCACTCATCCCTTTTTAATAGTCCTGCATCTTTGAGGTATATCTCTTTTGAAGGACTTCATTATCACCTGGGAGAGAGAGCAGTCATTCAATGTATATAATAAGCACTACAAGTTCTGTGCTTTTCTTTCCTTCATAGTCTGCTTTCCCATAAAGAATTAAGATTTTTTGCTTCTTTCTCTATTGGTTTTCCAAGATCCTAAAGTAGCAATGGATAGGGTAAAGGCCTCGAAGAATTCTGGACAGCTGGTTCTCCTTTAGGAATCTCCCCAAGCCATAAATTGAAGCTGTGTGTCTCCCCAGACACATTCTTAAATGCTGCTTGTTACCTCCGCCAAAAACCCCAAAAAGCCATCCTCTTTCTGATGAGACTCACTCTCCATCCAACCACAACGAGGCTTTAAAAGCTTCCCTCTCCGCAGTCTGCCTGAAGCCAGAGCCACTTTCGTGGTCCTCTAGTGAAACCAAACCCTTCTGCTGAACTGCCTACTAGGAAGACTTTCAATTTAGTGGTTAATGGGAAATCTGCTTTAAATGGTGCAGGAGGATTGCCCAGCTCAAAGAAAAAGAAATCCAAAAGAGCTGAGTTTTCTGTTTTCCCTTCCAATGGTGCAACACAACCACAACTTAAACCTTTGAGAAAAAGCCCAAAGAGCTTGAGGCACACACACAATTTGTTCAAGTGTAGGCGACCTCCCAGAACATTCCTGTACAGAAAATATGGAAGAAACAAGAAACAGCTACTCATTCTCATACCATCCCTCTCTGGAAGTCAGTTCTTGTCAACAGAAACAGTTTAGAAAGCCTCGAAGATTATGGGGAGGCTGCTTACTAGTTCTATCTTTGAGAGGAATTTGAGCATCATGTAGTCAGAAAGTGTTTGTTTATTTGTATTCTGTGGAGCAGGAGGCAGCGACCTCTGACATGGGCTACAAAGGTGAGACATGGGATAGTCTGCGTCCTGCTAGGTCAATTAGCTCCACACACACGCATCGAAGCCAGCTAGGAACTCTGGACAAATGTTCTTTATGAGCTGTCTTCAGAGCCCAGCGGGGTGAGACCAGCAGGCCAAATTCTGTTCACAGGGAAGAGGCCATACTGGGCAGAGAGGAGGGACTCAAAAGAGAGGAAGAGAGTTTTAGTTTTCAAACCTAAGAATTAGCTCTTCTAGGCTGTTACATTTTAGGATAGTTTCATCCTTCCCTCCTGACATTTTAGAATGCAGGTTCTTGAAAGGTTCCAATTATTTCCAACTCTGCCTTCCATAACCCCATCTCCAAGCTCACCCCACCACTCACATTGCTAACCCACTTGAAGCCTCAGATGCCATCCCTACATGGTAGCCTTTAAATTTGTTTTGGTGATCCAACATTGGCATATCTCCTAGGTAAATTTTTTCTGTTATCCTTGACCTTGAGGTGATAAAGAGATTATTGAGCCAAAATAACTTTAGGGAGGTGTGGGGAAGCATCACATGGGCATGAACCTGAGGAGGAATTATGCTCAACTCTACAGTAGCTAACTAGGCACCACACTGGGGTAATAATTTAGGAATTCTTAGGCTAATTCTGCATCAGGCAGAAGGAGACCCAGATCAGGCTAGCAGCTCTGATAACTACAAGCTGTGCAAGTCATTTCAACTCTCTGAGGTTTAGTTTCTTCATATGTAGAAAAAGCATATTGTTACCACCACTTCTCTTACTGGATTGTTTTGAACGTGTACAGTAAGCTATAAAGCGTCAAAGGAATTTTATATTTTTTTAGATTTTATAAAAAGAGAGGGAGCATTGCCCAATATTTATAGAATCAAGAAGACCGGGGGATATGTCCTGCTTCTGAAACATACTGAGCAAATCCAGTCACCTAATTTTTCAGCATTCAAGGCAGCTTTCTAAATCTCTAAGTCGCTGAGAAGGTACAGGCTAACATTAATAGAAGGAGTTTCCTCACTTAGGACTTTCCTATATCGACAAAAGCACATGATCATATCAAATCCACAAGATTTAATAGCTTGAAAGTACCACGAGACTTCTGGGAGACCTTGACTATAAATATGAGTTCTCATTATATACACATTAATATTCTGAGGCATTATGGTATATGGGAAAGGATAATGGCCCGGGAGTTGGGAGACGAGGGTTCTAGATGATTGTACTACTAACCTTGATGAGTTATGGCAAGTCATGCCACTTCTTTGGGGCTTACCACTTGAATCTGTGTTGGACTAGATGACCATTCATTTATTCATAATTTTCTGTGTAATCCAGACTTTTCAAGGGCAGAAATTTTCTTTATTTCCTGTTATCTTCTGTGAACAATGCTTGGTAGCCATGGGGTTAGTAAATGTTTGTTTAAATGAATTGAATAATTCTTCTCACTTACTTTTAGAAGTAAAATATATCCAAAATGTCTGGCTAGAGGGTATGAAGAGAATTACATGGTAGATATACAAATATATATGGGTATATATGATCAAACTACATACATTTTATGCTCTACCACTATTATGACTTTTCTATGTAACAGATTTTCATAGTATTTTGATTTGAGACTAGAGTTTTAAAGTTATATAGATGCCTTTTTAATGTTCTAGATTCTAGGAATTATCAATATAGGTCTGTTGAATTGAATTGTACCTACTTCCACTGTAGGATTGAGCCTTCTATCATTTCAAGGCCCAGAGATACAATCTTCATTCCTAAGTTTTCCTTTAATGTTTGTGTCCCTTTGTCCTGCATTTTCTTTCTTTTTTCTTTCTTCTCTGCATTCTCCCAATCTGAAAACACCAAAGTGGCAGGGAATCTGAGGTTTATGCAGCCAGGAATGTAAGAATAATTTTATATATAACAAGGCTCCCTGAGGTAGGGGAATATATTAAATAGATATACTTTTTTTTGCTTAATATGCATTATTCACATTTTGCCATCAACTTTGCTAGACAATCAACAAAATAATAAATCAAGCTCAGACTTACAGCATTTGCTTATTTCTGAGGTGTAAATACTCACAACGAAAATTTAACAATTGGCTCTCCAAGCCTGTTCACTTACTCTAAAACATCCTGTGTGCAGCCCAGAAGACTAACATAAGTGAAGATGTCAGAAAGGTCAGGTTGTAAAAACAAAGGCAGACAAGTATCTTAATGCAAATACCCCAGAAGAGAACATGAGAACCCTCAGGAAGCACATCTGAGTTGCAACAGAGTAGAGTGCAGTGGAGTATGAATGATTGTAGGGTCCAGGGTTCAGGAAAAGAACAGGAGTCATGTCCGAGTGGTCTCTGAGATCTTCTAGTGATCATCAGACTCCAGGTATTGCCTGGGGATATTCCTTGAAGCAGAAACTGGTACTATCAGGAGCAGGATGATGATCTAACATGATGAAATTGTTGTTTCGTCCACCCTGTGACTAATCCTGGAAGGATGCTTGTTAACTCTCCTCTTCAAATAGCATCTGACTGTTGCTATTGGGTAGGAAAGAGAAATAGATAGAAATAAGACATTTTGACAAAATAATAAAAAGTTTTGGCACTTGGTAATTTCAACCCTGGACTAAGTGAAATGACACAGTTGGGTGCTAAGCATAACCCAGGCTGATCTATTCCCACACTCTTAGCCAACACTGATCCAGGAGCCTTGGTGCTTGTAGCACCACTCGGTGGCTTATGGAGAGACTGCATCTTGAGAACATTTTAGCTCCAAAGACCTTCTTTTCCACCTCTAATATTCATTCAAAGTAGTTGCTCCCCTGTAAGGAAGGATTTTTAAAGGGAATTCCTGTACCTCATACTCTATTCATGGAAGTTTGTTTAGAGGAATCCAGAAACTGAAACTGTCCTAATTTCTAATGCTAGTTAAATGCTGTGAAAATGAGTTGATGTTTTGTGAATGTTTTATGTTACATCAACATATTCTCAGTCCTATCAAGGTGAGTACTCTCCACATTAATGACAAGCAGAGCCTCTTCTTGGCTTCTTATTCTGGAGACGCTTGTCTACATCTTCCAGTAAGTCCTCCATCATTACTTAACACATAGAGAGTCTTCTTCTGGTTTGAGTATTCCTGTATAATACTCAGGCTATTTATCTTTGTTTTAATCCCTTATTCTCAATCGATGAATAATGTCCACTTTTCCTGGTTATGCCTACTCTTGTTGAGGCTTTTCCTCAACTTTTCTTATGAACAAATTAGCACTGGAAATAAGTTCTAGGCAACTTTCATCCACTATGTCTCTACTACACAAATCAAAAGCTGTTAAGTAAGGGGAAATCATATTTTAATTCAGCCATTCAACATTTTGGGTTTTATTCAAAGATCACTTTTGAAGGTGTTGGTTAATTTTGATGATACTTGTATATTTTCAAGTTATAACTAATAACACATTATAATTGAGACATAGCTTAGGGAGATACATAGATACATAGGTAGATACATAGCTTAACTACAAAAAAAAGGGCCATTCATAAGTCTTTTTTCTTCAAAAAAAGAGAGAAAAAAATCCTTACTTTTTGTCTTGGAATTGAATCCAAGGCAGAAGAGCAGTGAGGGATTGGTAACTGAGGTTAACTGACTTGCCCAGCTAGTAAATCTCTGAGGTCAGATCTGAACTCAGGACCTCCCATCTGGAGGTCTGGCACTCTATACACTGAACCATCTAACTGTCCCAACTAATACATTTTCAAGTTTGTTCTTTTCCTGTAATCATGCTGAGGTAACTCAGCAAACCACAAGGGCAATTTATTCAATGAATATTTTTCAGATGCTTACAATTTGCAAAGAATTGTGCTAGAGTTTGGGGTGGGGATGGAATAAAGAAATATAAATCAGCAGTTATATCTTTTGCATTTAGTTGAGGTATCTGATAAGGTATGATTCAAATAAATACATAATATAGACTACCTTAGATAAGGCAATACAGTATAGTAGGGGATTAAGTGCTACATTTACATTAAAAATGGTTCAAATCCTGCCATCAATGCTTATGAATTATGTGAGTCTAGGTTATTCACTTAACCTCTATATGCCCCATCATACTAACGGATACCTTGTGAATTATTTTATAGGTGGTTCATAATTCTTTTAAATCCCTTTTAGGTGGAGGGAATAACCACCTTGGAAGTTTTCCTACATTGATAAAATATCAGATCTTACATGTGCTTTCATTATCTGGAGGCAGTGAAAAAAACTGATTTCAGTTGAAAAGCTGACCCCAAAAATGGGTTTAGAAACTTGTCAGTATACGCAAATGTGCTTTCCTTATCAGAGCTACGAGCATAAGGTTCAGTTCAAGGCAGAGTCAGGCCCCCCAGAAATTAATAACAATCTCTTTTCCCCTCTTTTCTTGTCACTTCCAAGACAGTTTCCAGAATTAATACTAAGGGGAAAAGTTAAAGCACCAGCAATACAGATAACAGAGGGAAACTCGTCATGCTCAGGACATGGCTGGAGGGACCTTAAAGGTCATTCAGGAAAAAATAATTCCATTTAATCAACTTTTAATGCTAAATTTGAGTGACTCAAGTGTGTGAATGTGTGTGTGTGTGTGTGTGTGTGTGTGTGTGTGTGTGTACTTAGAGAGTGATTATCCTATTACCATTTGAAACACTTTAGCATAGGGTGACTATTTCTGATTTTAACTGGATTACTTTTAAAGTTTCATTTCTTTATAAGCAATCACTCATCAGTTCAGGGAATATAAGGATAAAGATTCTGTATTAATTTCAGTTGCAACCAGAAGTTTCATGGGATTCCAAAAGTGCAGATTAGTTTCAAAATGACCACAAGATGCCTGCAATTCCAACTGGTTTAAACCAGAGCTTTGGATCCAAAGTGATTTGAGAATTTGGTGTCTACAAGCTCTGAAATTCTGATTTATAAAAGAAGGTAAAGTCCTAACCTTAGTACACAAATACTCATATGTTGAGACAGGGAAGTCCAAAGCTGTAAGACACCTCAGGTCAACAAAACTTGACCTAATTTTCCTGGTAATTTCTTGCCCATTGGATCCTTAGATACCCCTTTTCCATTCCTTTGAAATCTGTTCTCTCAAATTCGAAGAGACATTTCAGAATGTGACAGTGTTTCTCCCTTCCTCAATCTCAAATTTTAAGATGGACCAGCCATTTCTCCCCAAGGTTCTTATCATTTCTATTTCAGCAACCAGTATCTTTTTCTTGGTGAGAATCAGGTCTTAGAGAGGAATTCCCTTTCCTTTCTCCATTTTACAAAGGACAAAAATTACCATAAAGACAAGCCAAGAAATGATTAGCTACTCTGTTTTTGGCAGACAGAGCTTCAGCAGATGTCCAGATAATTTAAGTCCCCCATGACTACGATAGCATGCCTCTATGTCAGGCTTGTGAACTGTTTCTTGAATTCTTCATCTATTTCCTCTTTTGGTTCAGGTGAATTTAAAAATTTGGTCAGAATCAATATAACCATTATCAAGCTAATGTGCCTGTCTTCAGATGAGAACATTTCTACATAGGAATAAAGACCTGGATTCTAGAAGGCAAAATTCATTACAAATTAGCTCATTTCTGCTTGCTTACGTAATGTATGCTATGCTACAAAGAGCCACCTTTTCTTAACCTTTTCTTGCTTCTTCAGGTATGTGTATATGCCATGCTTTGCTGATTTATGTTATCCATTAACCTTCTAGCACACTTCCGATGCCGCCCAAGGGCTCTGGTAATCCTGAAAAATCCAATTAGGAAGTATGCAGTGTTGTTTCTTTTTATGAATTTTTGGTTCCTATAATGTGTGCTGATATGCATAAGAATATGACTTTCTCATCATTATATATAATCTTTAGGCATAATTCCCGTAAATGTAGTGCTTTCAAGTTGAATATTATGGCTTTAAAGACTGGTGATGCTACTTGTAAATTTCCGGGGAAATTAAAATGACATACCATCTTTGGTTTAAAATCAGAAAATTTCATATATTGTACTATGTAGAAGTCATGGAATGGTTGAAAGAAGATTAATGCTTAAAATGAAAGAGAATGAGGATATGAAAGAGAAATTAGCATGAATCCAGGCCATTCCTAACAGTGTCACCATACTATGCTGTTTCACTCAGAACCTGCCTCAATGAAAAGTTCACAAGGATTTACTAAGTATAAACACAAAAAACAAATCTCATTCCTTAATCACACATCAAAAACAACTCTTCTTATCATTAAAGCACTCATCCATTCATACATTCATTTAATACCCCTCTTTTTAGGGGAACTATATTTATGAATCTTAAATACAAATGTAAGAGGTCATAAAGGGAACCGAGTGTTGATGATAGAGAATAAAGTCCTTAAATTAGGTAACACGCTATTTCTTTCCATCTGCTAATGAATACAATATTTATAATTTCAGTTGTTAACTTGTTAAAATATATGTATATACATATGTATGTAACATATGCATATTTATGTAGTATATGTACACATATATGCAAATTAAGAACACATGTACTAGATGAATATATGGGTCAGTTTCACAAATTCTAGCTTAACAAAATTAAAATTCTTCTGAGAAATGAGACATGAGGAAGCGAGATATGCTATTCGACACTACTGGTAACATATGTTTGCTATTTTTAATTTCTATATTTTTATTTTATTTTAACTAAGATTATGACACAATGAAGCTAGTTCTTCCTCTGTGCCACAAAGAATCATGGCATAGTACATAGTACATACATACTACATACTACATAGGAGTGAGTTAGGAAAAAGGAAGGTTCAAATTCTAGCTTTCCCTCTAACTGGTTGTGTGACCATGGAAAGTAATTTAAACTCTCTGTGTCTCAATTTTCTTCTACGTAAAATAGGGATAATTAAAAAATAATAATATATATTTAACAATAATGATGATGATAATCTTTTGTCACTTTCAAATGAGATTATGAATGAAAATAATTTTTCTACTTTTAAAGGCACCCCATAAATGTCAATGATAACTGTCAATTTGTTGCACCAGTAGGAAAGGAATAAAAAAAAAAAAAGCATGTATCCAGATAAAAAGAGTAACAACTTGGGGGGATCAGGAAAGGCTTCCTGTAGGAGGCGGAACAAGAGCTGTGTTCTGAATTATGATAGGAATTCTATGAGTCAGAGAGAGGTGGGAATACCTTCTAGGCATGGAAGGATGAAAGTATGTATGAGGAAAATTATTTATATTTCCATATAATTACAGGCTCACCATCAGGGGTTTGATTTCACACATGCCACTTAGTTTTGTTTTGTTTTTGTTTTTTTTCTAATTGGTTTAACGGGATAACTATCTTAAGCAAAAATTATTTTAGCTTTGTGTCCCTAGCACCTAGCCTAGAGACTAGTACATAATTGGTGCTTAATAAATGTTCATAATAGATTAATTAAAAATAAGGTACAGAAAACATGTTGTAGATGCCTTTGAAAGTAAAGTTAATGATCATGGAAAGATTGTTGAGCAGGCAAATGCTATAATCAAATTACTGCAGTAAGAAAATTGGTTGGGCAAGTATATGAAGGATCAATTGAAAAAGAGTGACTAGAGGAAGGGAAAAGAGGTAGGGGGCTTTTACAGAGAAAAGTATGCAAAAAATAGACAGGACAGCAGAGATATTAGGAAAGTATAACTCACTGGGCTTGCTTTTACAGGCACTGATTTAGTTATGAGGTTTAAGGAAAAATTAAGAATGACTGAAGAATAGCATGGGGGACTGAGAATGTTTTTGTCATAACAATACCATTAGGCACACAATACTTTTAAGTTTGTGAAGTGTCTTATATACTTTGATCTCAGTTGAACCTCACATGATTCCCATTTTACAGATGAGAACACAGAGGTTCCAAGACCAAGAGGTCAAAGGATTACTCTGAGGTCATATAACTAATTGTTAAGCTTCAGAGACAAGATCTAAATTGCGGCTTTCCTAAATCAAGGTCCACTACCTACTATATCTCTTCAGTGTTGATGGGGAAGGTGGGAGGAGAATAAGGCTTTGATATAGCTACAGATTTCACTGCTCCCTCTGGCTTGTAGATTTTTTTAATAGCCACAAGGGGGACCAGGTGAAAATTTGTCAGAAGAGAAAACAACTGAAACACATGGTCTAATATGGGTAAGTCAGTAAAATCAACTTTGTATTTGAGGGACATTGTATTAGAGATAAATTGCGAAAGTATTGGAATGTACTCCTTCTGACTTAATTTCGTATTCCTTGAGAATGTGTATTTCCTGTGGAAAAAGTTATATGAATCTACTTAATCTCTATCTCATGATTTATTAGAGATTATCTGGTTTAAAATGTATAATAATTATTCCAACTTGAAGAATTGATATTTCTCTATACATAATATTACTTTTCTTTATCACGTAATATCTATGACTTTATATTTGCAAAATAAATTTTTCGCCAGTTTCTTAATATACTCCAATGGATCTGAATTCTCATTGGGAATGCTCTCTTTAGTAGTTCAGTTTGTAACCCATCTAAACCGTTTATCTTCTGGGTCTCAACATTTTGCTATAAGATTTCTCTAGGAAGTCAGCTTCAGATGCTGAATTTCCTTCCCATGTTCTATTTAAATCTCAAGGATACTGAAAGAACATAAAAGCAATTCATCTATTATCTCTCATTCTTAGTATTTGACTAGTGTATCTTTCATCAATAATGGCTAACAAAATTATATTCCCATAAAACAGACAACACACACACACACACACACACACACACACACACAAAAACAAAAACAAAAACAAAAACAAAACCCTGGAAAGACTCATATGAAGTGATGCAAAGTGAAGTGAGCAGAACCAGGAGAACATGGTACACAGTAAGAACAATAATGATGGAAAAGAATATCCACCACTATAGAAGGAACAGATGGTGTATAAATGCATTCTTCACTTTATTTCCTCCAGGAATTTTTGTCTATTTTAAGCAATATTTATCTTGTTTTATAACATGACAGACACAGAAATATATATGATAATATATGTACAATGTATATATATATATATATAAAACCTGTCTTTTTGGGAAGGGAGGAGCGGGCAATGGAGAGAAAATGGATTATTGACACGTAATCTGGAAAAAATAAAAATAAAAAAACACTGAAAACTTAAAATAAATTAATTATTATCTATAAAAATGTTAAACAATAANAAACAAAAACAAAAACAAAACCCTGGAAAGACTCATATGAAGTGATGCAAAGTGAAGTGAGCAGAACCAGGAGAACATGGTACACAGTAAGAACAATAATGATGGAAAAGAATATCCACCACTATAGAAGGAACAGATGGTGTATAAATGCATTCTTCACTTTATTTCCTCCAGGAATTTTTGTCTATTTTAAGCAATATTTATCTTGTTTTATAACATGACAGACACAGAAATATATATGATAATATATGTACAATATATATATATATATATATAAAACCTGTCTTTTTGGGAAGGGAGGAGCGGGCAATGGAGAGAAAATGGATTATTGACACGTAATCTGGAAAAAATAAAAATAAAAAAACACTGAAAACTTAAAATAAATTAATTATTATCTATAAAAATGTTAAACAATAAACCAGAAATAGAGAATTCTAAAAACCTAAACTCGGAAAGAGATAACTTGATATGGGTTGCTTATAGAAAAGGATATTTTATATTAAAATAAATGTTCTTCTATCTATTATCTGGATAAAAGTCAAAGCTAGAAGATATTTATTATATTTATTTTCTACATGATTTTCCCACTATTCGCAGGATCAATATGTATAATTAAGTTCAGGAGAAAAAAGTCAAGTACAAAACATATTTTAGTAGTTCAGGTAAATGCTCTATATTAATGAGTCCCTGATTTTCTAAACCAATTATTTCCCTACTCAGATCCTTATGACAGAAACTGTCAGTGAATCTACAGCACCTTAATTTGGTTAAGGATTTAGTGATTTGTATTTATCTAGGTATATTTGCTGGTATTGTTCAATGAGAGTGACAGAATCACAGAAAAATAAACACAGAGAATTATATAATAATTAAAGTACTAAACTTTGAATCAGGAGATTTGGGATAGAATTTGACTCAGACACTTATTAAATGTATCATTATGGGCAAATTATCTATCCTTTTAAAGTCTTCTTACTCATTTCCTTACTTGTGAAATGGTACCAATACCTACTTTATAATACTAACAAGGAAAAAGCACTATAGAAAATGCAAATCACTATATAGGATGTCCCCAAAGTCTTAGTGCAGTTTTAAGCTATTAAAGATTTAAACTGCTCTAAGACTTTGGGGATACTTTGTGTAAATGCATTATGGTAATATTATTAGGAGGCATATTAAAGGGACCATCAAACTCATGGACTCCAGAGAAGTCTAACCAAGGACAAACATTTAGCACGATTGCTATAGTTAATATTAATATAAATGACACTAGAATTCTTGAAAATAACCTAAAAAAGGAGGCACAAATTTATTTTGTAAAGTAGAATGGGAGTTTATATTTCTCTTGGGTCCAGTTGGACCTAACAACACAAGATCTTTTCATTTCCCAACTCAGAAAAGTAACCCTCTGGTCCCTCATCTAGTTGGTTCTCTGCCTGCCAAAAGAATAATCTTCTGTCTGCTCACAAAGAAGGTGAAAAGAATCCCCACAATTTTTCTATCCTCTGATATTTCACAAGAAAAAAAAGGGAAAAGGAGAGAAAGAGGGAGAGAATTCAGCTCCTCCATGAGAGGTACAAGAGAATGATTGAGGGAGCCAACATTTAGAAAATGTTTTTTTAATTTATTTTTAGTTTTAAAGCTCCATCTATCATTTTGAATATAATTTGATAGTTTGTCCTTAGTGACATTCCTTCTTTTTAGCAAATAGGTCTTCTCAACTTTTCATTCATGTAAATTGGAAGAACACCTTACTTTCTACATTCTGAACTCTGTCATCTCTGAGAAAAAGTTGTACTGGCATCTCTTTTCCAAGAAAGAAATACATTTTAAGTCAAGCCTTATCCATAAATAGAGATTATGCCTTATCCATAAGTAGAGAACTGTTTTCCTGATCTCAATCCAAAACATAGGCAACAACACTTAATGAGACTTACTGTTTTATTTCCAAAGAAGAGGGGAGAAGTGGAGATAGTAAATGAGTATGGTACTCATTTTCAAGAAGCAAAAGGCAAATTTGTATCATCCAACTATCCAGGCTATCAGAATGCCAAATAGGCACGTTCCCAACAGATGACACTGAGGAATTTGTAGTAATGAAAAAGAAAACTGTAAAAGGAAGATATCCTTAAACTTTTTGAAATTTGTCTCAGTGTTTAATATAAAATATAGTTAAGTGGTATTTTGCAAAGATTCAAACTTAATTTTATGGAAAAAACATTTCTTAACTAACTTCTGATTATGAATAAAATTTAAAAATAGGATTCTATCTCATATATAAGATTGATTTACTTAAATTTCAGTAGGCCAAATTTATATAAAAACATCTGAATATAAAGGGATGTTAGGTACTATTTAATAATATGCTTTAACTTTCATTTTTCATCCAAAGCTAATATTCCCAGTTTTCATTCATTAGAACTGAACAAAAATCCTAGAAAAATGTCCCAACTCTAGGCTGGAAAAGTTCTTAGCCAAATTGTAAAAATGGTAGCCAGGCTGATACCAGGGATTTCAGGAACCTTATCCTTGTCTCTGCCTCTTGGCTCATTGCAAGTGACAGCTAGAATCCTATCTTCTACAAAAACCCTTTCCTTATTTTCCCTTAATGTTACTTATTGCCTTTCCTCTGAAATTATCTCCACTTTATCTTGTTGTTTATACATTGTTATTTGCATGGTGTCTACTCCACTAGATTGTGAGCTTCCTGATTGTTTTTCTCCCTCTTTGGATACACAGAGCTTAGCACAGTACCAGACACATAGATTGTACTTAATGAAGACTTGTTGACCTGATTTTACTTAAACTCAGATAAGATTAACTTTTTCCCCTAATCTCTGTAGTGAGTTGCATAGACCAATGCACACTATTGTTTCTATATGTGTCATATCCCTTATTTTACTCTTCCTTATCAAGCCATGTCCTTTATTAATTTATTTTTTTTAATGAAACTACCCAAAAGTAAGATGGACAACCTCTACTGCCAAAGTAGTGAAGGGAGACCTCCACTCACTGGAAAAGATTGGATGAATTGTTGGGGATAATATTTAGGATATTCTTGGTCAGGTCTGGGTTTGCCTCTTAGGTGCCTTCTAACTCCTGAGATTCATTGATACTTTTAACCTTCTTCAAACTTTTTAACAAGACTTATCTTTTCTGGAATTGTTTTTAGTTTTCCTTTCTTCTCTTTCATATGTAATTTGCTTTGCTTTTTCAACTAGGATGAAAGGTTCTTGATGGAAAGATATATTTTCTCTACCTCTTTGATCTACCCCAATCATTCCTAGGACAGGGCTTATCCCATAATAAATCTATTTTAGCTACCCAGATGTCTCACTATTCAGCAAGGACTCACCGAAACTCATAATTAGGAGAAGGAGATGACAGAGAAATGCAATCCAGAGAGAAATAAATAGAGTGATATATATATATATATATACACATATATATATATATATATGCTATATAGTAGAAGGAGAAGTTCCAGACTTTAAATGATAAATTTTGATTGTTATCATTGTTAGTACATATGTTATCATTTCTATTTTTCTTTGAAAAAATTTTTACCAGTTTCTGTATAACTTTGAGAATTTTAAGGCATTATTCAATCTTGAATGAACCAAGGAACAAATGATAAAACTTAAAAATTATATCAGTTTTATTTCTCTATAGAATGTAGAGATTGTTTAGCTCAAGTCTGAGCTGTAGAGAGAAAAAAGCAATATGATGAAATGTAAAAGCTTTGTAAAGAAGCCAGAAAACTCAGATTCAAATCAGCTTTGATACTGACTTACCTGTGAAACCCTAGACAATTCACTTCCCATTTTTGGGTTTGACTGTCATCTGTAAAATTGAGGGATTTAGTCAGCTGATCATTTAAGTTTCCTATATAGCTATAAATAAGGCTAAAAAACAAATGAGCTATACGTTGGTCATACCTTTCCATAATTCTAAATGATTAGAAATTTGTTGCTAAAACCATATAAAACATATTTTAATATACCATTGAAAAATTATAAAGATGGGTCATCTAGTTCGAAGAAAGCAATATTATCTAAAAAAAAACAGAGCATATTTTGATAAGCTATACTATCACAATAGAAACCTGCTCTTCTAAAAAGGTCCTGATTAGCCTTTGCAGAATGGAAAGTGGATTAGAATCTGATTAAGTGGGTATTATATATTAATTTTATATGTATGTCTTGTTTTCACAACTAGATCTCATGCTTTTTTGCATGTAAAAGATTCTAAAAGATTATAAGCTACATAATGTTTGGGAGTACATACCCACTGAAGAGATTCCATAACCAGTGGAGTACTGAAGTAACTAGAACAGTGCTCCAGGCTTAAAAAATGTTGTTGGTAATATGCATGGTTACAACAGCAACAACAACAACAACAACAACAGCAACAACAACAGCAACAGCAGCAGCAGCAGCAGCAGCAGCAGCAGCAGCAGCAGCAGCAGCAGCAGCAACAAAAGCAGCAACAACAACAACAACAAAGCAAAATGTGGGGAAAAGAAATGTCTTAAGGAACTTAAGAAATTTTCTTTCCTTCGTAACCTTTAAAAAGGATTGTTAAACCACTAAAGAGAAGAGAAATTCTCACTCTTTAGCTAGAAGCTGGAGAATACCAGGGGTGGAGTATTTCATACACTAACAGCAGGGTCATTATATTGCTTGTTTTTATTTAAAATCATTCATTGCTGCTTTTTTCTTTTCTTTCTTGCTACAAAGAAAAAAAAGAATCCTATGATTAAGGTGCAAGACATTATTCAGAAATGAAGGCGCAGAGAAGAAAGCGTTAATAAAATATTTTTCCCAAGCAATGCTAACTTTCTCCTAAGTGTAACATATAAAGAATCATACTCACACTCTACTACCCCAAAACCATAATTAGCTTTCCATGTCCAATCTGTTTTTTTTTCCACACCATTTTTCTTCTGATCTGTGTTAGCCTTCTTTTTTTCTGCTGACATGAGTATCCTGCAAGTTTAATCATTCACATTTTTTAAAGAATACAAGGCACCACACAAGCACTCAGTCTCTCATTGGGAGGCTAAATGGAAGTGAAAACAATAAAGGATGTTATATGAAGAATGATAAAGTGCTTCTTTTTTTCTATTTTAAACTAAGGATCAAGTCAGAAACTTACATGAATAAAAACAAAAAGTCTACCTCATTTAAAAATGTTGCAAGATCAGTTTACTTATTATTTTTGTAAACCCTTTTAATCACAGTTGAATGAATTGCCTAGGTTCAGTGGCCTCATCATCATGTCTACCCATCATCAATGAAGCAGAGATATTTTCTCTTCGGTTGTGTTATTTCTATTTCATTGTGATTTCCATTCATCAAAACTCAATTTCCTCAGGATAAGCTCCTACAAAGGGGGGGTGGGGAATGTCCATATATAATTTCACTTATGCAAAAAACTAATGAAACCTAGTGAAAACCCTCAACAATTTCCCCATGTCCCCTGAATAATCAACCAGTTGTCACTAGGGTAAACTAGTGCTGCTTGCTTGTTAGCATAGTATAAAATTAGCCTAAAAGGAATAAACCTAAATTCTGTAATCATTAATTAATTTGATAATTCACCAAATCAAATCCAGGAAATTCTTTAATAAAATAAGACTAAGAAATCATTTTAGAAAATATCACTTTTAAGTCCACACGCTAAGAAAACACATTGAAAAGAATGATTCCCTCTGCGGAGAGTTAAGCCAACCAAGCAATACAATAGAGAGATCTAAATTCCTTATGAGGCAGCTGGGAAAAGCTGTCTTTGAATTCTTTAATGATGGGGAGTGGAGAGCCCTCCATCAAGCTGTTTCCAAACTATGAGTGATCATGTTTCCTAAAACTAAATGCTGCTGTTTATATAGTCAAAGCACTTTGCATACATTTTCTCATTTGAAGCCTGTGAAAGTAGATTTTGTTATCTCCATTTTACAGATGAGGTTAAGAAAAGGTTAAGAAAGTTTACAAAAAGACTTATCATAGCCAATTCAATTCCATGGACATGTATGATCAAGCACTTACCATCTATAAGACAGAGAGAGGCAATGGAGCTTAGTAGAGAATGGGCGGACCTGAATCAGGACATCACAGATTCAAATTTAGCCTTGGATAATATGCTGGCTGTATGACCTTAGGGAAGATACTTTAACCACTTAGTGTATCTAACACCTCTAAGAATGTATATGTATACATATATGTGTGTGTATATATATGCATAATATATATATAGCATATGTAATATATGTAGTAAATATATAATATATACCTATATAGTATTAGTATATTAAATCTATATAGTAAGTCTGTACATTCAAAAATAAAAGGAAACACACACATGTACACAGGGACACAATGTTGGAATGTCTGTCCTTAAGGAGCTTCCTCATAGCTAGTGAGAATGGGAGGCAGGATTATGAAACCATGCCTTCCTGATTCCAAGTCCAGCACTCTGTCCCCTACACCAGAAACCCCTAGAGTCCTACCAGGATTACAAGTGTTATCATTATTGGCTGACAGTATTATTTGGAGGTTCTTCTAAGCACATTTCTCTAACTTCCTGCTCTTAACCAGGACTTGCTAACTCTCTTTCTGTATTAGTCAAATCAAGGGGCAGCCCCTTAGAGAACCAAGCAATTTATGCTTCCCGACTAGACTAAACAAAAGGGCTGCCCTCATTTTTTATCACTGGCAAATAAGAAGAAAACCCATGGGGGAGGAGCAAAGAGACCTATCCAGGAAGCTTCCCTGGCACACAAATAAACTTCATCAGGCCTTGCAATTAATTTCAGAGATTGTCCTGTATCGACCTGGAAGTTTGAAGCTGGATTTTCTGCCTCAGCGCTCCATCTGTAAAACCCACACATATCCCTGTTAGTAAAGGAGTTGGCTATCTTTATAAATGGTGATTCTTATAGTCCTTCTTTACCATCCTAATCACATCATTGATTTCAGTAATCTTTTAGTAACAATGCTTTTTAATGCTACTAAAAACAGGACTGAGTTGAGAGTTCTTCTCTATGTATGTGAGAGTGTATGTTTGTAAACCTGGATAATTAAAAGTAAGCCAAGTAATGTGACTCTGGAGATCTCAGGATAAGAAGCTTCCCAGATTAGGGTTTTCCTTAAACTGCTGAAACTGTTAACTCTATTTAAAATGGTAAAGACCAAGAAATAACCTCTTAAGCAAGCTTTCTGAAAGGGAAACTCAAGGGACCTATCTCACCAAGGTATTCTGAATGAGAAAGGATAGGATCACATTTCTCTTGCATCAAAGAACCCTAGACCTAGAGCTGTAACAGACTTCAGAGCCCATATAGTTAGACACAGCTATATAGAACAAATGGGGAAAATGAGGCCCAGGAAGAGGTTAAGTGCCCAAGGTCATGTAAGTGATGAACATCAGAGGCTGGATTTGAACCCAGGGACCTTGCTTCCAGAACCAATGTACCCTAAAATCTAACTATCAAATTAAACTTTCTGTAATTGATACTCCTACCAGTCATTTTAGAAACTGAAGGATCATTCATCATGTGAACCAAGTAAGGTTTCTGAATGTTTCACTAGCTGAGGTGTGGGGATCTGCAACACTTTTAGGAATGTATGTGAGTGAATAACAAGTATGTTTCCTAAAATAAAACAGGACCAAAGCATTAGATGCCAGTTCTAAATCTAAGATATTATGAGAGCAACATTAAAATACAACAGGGAATTTTAGAGAAGTAAGGATTTCTAATTCCTGCCAGCATAAAGAGGACAAACTAGGTAAGGTAGGCAGGCTAACATGTTTTGCTGCTAAGAAAAGAGAAATCCTTAGAGCTGAGGTGGAGATGAGGGGGAAATACCACATTCTGAATGTCTGAATTTGTATTTCTGAAGGATAGCCTGGAGTAAAATGTATATGTCTTAAAGATTAGTCTTCATTTGTAAAGTAACCCCTACCTAAGATAAGCAGTAAGGACAAGGGATTGTTTTTTATAAGTAGCCTAAGAGGGGTGGGGAGGAAGGAAGAAGTAGAGCAGAGAAAGGTAGGGGACAAAAAAATCCTCAACTAAAGCCAACATCATATACAAACAAGTAAAAAAAAAAAGACAAATTAGTAAACAAATATCCAATTTATAGATAGTCCTGAACTTCATATTAATCAATACTTCCTATTGAAGAATACAGTGTACAGCAACCCATCTGAAACAGTATTATTAGAAAATGATATAGTGAGCATTAGGATGTATAATTCATGGTGCCTTCATTTGCTCAGACCATCGTGAAAAATCTATAAATCATTTTCTTGTGAATGTATCGCCTAAGTGCAATTTGTCATTTTGCATTAGAGGGCTGCTCCAAGTCGTCAGTGCTTTTAATTCACTGTTTAGAGTTTAACAAAATGCTGGCCCTGTCTGATGACCAAACAGGCAGAAAGATGGGAAGCTCTACTCTGGCAAGCGATTTCTACAAAATGGAGATGTGGATTCCTTCTTGCAACGTTAAGATAATAATGCAGTTATCCTCCCCCCTCCAACCCCTCAAGCAGCATCACGAATCCAGCACTCTAGGAATAATGACTAAACAGTTCTCAAGTGGTTTCAAAGGAACACAAAGCCACAATTAAAACAGCCATTTGAACCCAGTGAAATTACCCTGTTTTATTCAGACCCAGAAACTCCCGTGGAAATTGGATGGTCCACCTCGGACACATAAGATCTCTATACATTATCTGTGGCAGTGGCCCAGCAGGACAGTGCTTCCCACCACTTCGTTTTGTTTCACTCCTAAGAATAAGCACATTTCATGCTTCCCCACAAGAGATGCCCTTGGTATCCTGTCCTGATGAAATGCAGTTTAAATATCCTTTGGGTGGGCTCTCCTCTCTGAGCCTGTCTTTCAAGGAAAATGCAAGAGATTACCTATGCCAGTAGCTGTGTGAGTTTGTCGTTCGAAGGATTGTTAATAGTCACATCTAGACTTTTCATAAATATATACATATAATGTATTCGATCTGTACAAATATATCCACATATGTATGCATTAGTGTATATGTGTATATGTCGTGTGTATATTCATTTGTCCAATTACAACACCTCCCTCAGAGCTCTGCACACAACGCAATGATAAAAGGATTTAGAAGCAAATTGCTTTCGAGTAGCGTTAAATTAGAACAAATACTCATTCATCCGTCCTCTAGCAAGTTAACTAGTTCCCCCCTCCGCCCTCCCGGCTGAGCCCCGACTCCTTTTCTCTCCAGATCAAAGGGCCGAGAGTACCGAGATCCCACAATCTGGTAGAGAAGTTTGAGACAATATATCGCAAATAGACATTTGTTGCTTTCTGTTCTCCCACTCGTCTGCCCTTTGTTACAACCATCAGAAAGTCTAGAGGGGGGAAAACAACAATAACAAAACCCTCTGCCTTGGTTGCCTTCCTTCAGTTTCACAAGGACTGCCTGGATGAAAATTTCGATTTCGAGAAATGCTGTATCCTCCTAATGGTAATAAACTCGCTGCCCCAGCTCCCAGAGTCCTAGTTCCCTTCAACTCCAGCAGTGGGCACTTTTACCATAGAGTCCTATGATAGCTGAGCGCAAACGCACTCCAGCCTCGAGGTCTCCGGTCCCTTCCCCCTCAACCCCCTCCATTTCCAACTCCGCGGTCATTAGAGTTTCCCTGGAAAAGCATGGCTGGGTTAGTTCTGCAGCCGCTTCAAAGCGCACGCCAGGCTAACCGCTTAGTGCAGTACCGTACTTCAGTCCGTGGAAGGGTTGTTTGGGGAGTTCGAGGCTGGGAGCGGGAAGGGAATCCAAACAGCGCAGTAGGGAGACAATAAATAAGCCATTAACGTTTTACAAGGCACAGGAAAAAAATCACCCCAAAATGCAAAAAGCACCGGGTTTGGTTGGGTCGGGGGAATGAGGAGTTCGGGATAAGGTGGCAAGGGCAGGTTGCATCTGCAGCAGAGCCCTCCCATCTGGATGGTGGGTCAGCACCAAGGACACCAGTCAAAGCAGAAAAGCGGCAGTGCCTAGATGGGGAGGAGGGAATGGGGAAAGGGGAGAAGGAAGGAGGGGAAGAAGTAGGAGGCTCTAGGGGACCCCTTAAGTCCGCACTGCCGGCTCTCCTGAAAACACCCACCGTGCATCGGTTCAGCTCCGGCGGAGGGACATTCGTGGAGACTCGAGGTGCATTGTCAATTTCCTTTTGCAAATCGCTGTATGATCCTCTTCAGAGGTCTTGCAAAATCAGGAGAAAGAAGCAGAGCCCAGAAAGAAGTGTCATCCCGTTCCCAGCCAGGGTTCCATCGAGCCTGCTTGCACTGAGCTCCCGCGGCCGCTAGGAGACGCCTGTAACCCACATTTGCAAAGAGGACTCCCATTCAGCTACATCTGGTTAAGGCAGGAGGGGGTGGGGGAGGGGGCGGGGAGCAGAGGAAGGCAGCTTAAGTGGATGCAGTGATTATTTACTGCCAGATCTGCCTATCTCGCCTAGAATTCATCTCCACCTCTGTATGCTTTGGGGGAGGACTCAGTCCATGGGAACCTCGTTTGCATTTTGGGATCAGAAACCCCTTTCCCAGTCAACCTTCATTGCCATTCAGATGCATCTTTCATTCTCCCTCTTCCTCCCGGTTCCCTCTCCCCTTTCTCCCCTCTCCCCCCGCCCTTTTTTCTCTCTCTCCCTTTTCCTCTCCGTCTCCCTCCGTCTCTGTCAGTCTGTCTGTCTGTCTGTCTGTCTGTCTGTCTGTCTCTCTCTTACACACACACACACACACACACACACACACACACACACACACACTCATGCGCGCGCACACAGACATATCTACACACAAACACGCAAATCCGTCTTTCTCTACGTGGTTTTACACACATTAGGAAAGGATTGTCAGGAGGGGGAAAATAAGGCTACTGGAACTGACGACTCATCTAGAGAATCTCAAAATATATCTTTGCATTCATGGGAGGGGGGACAAAGGGGGCCATCCGGTAACTGTATTAATATTCAGACACACCATAATCGCTTTTTCATCGATCCACAGGTCCTTTTAGAAACTGTAGCTCTTTTCTCAGCCTCAAACGTTTCGCTGAAATCATTTCAGCTGCTGCGGTTGCCGCTGATTTCTGGTACCCTCTTAAAATTACTGCAGCTGGAAGAGGATTAGCCATTTTCCCCCTGGCATCCCATCCTTCTAAACTGTTCAAAGACGAGACCCATCCCCATGAAAAGAGATGGGAAGAAAGACAGGAGGAAATACAGAATGCACACACACACATACACACACACACACACACACGCCAATGACGTGTAAGTGCATAATCTTTTAAAAAGAAAGTGGAGAAATGCAATGTCCTTAGCCCCCTACTCGTAAATGCTTCTTAAATCTGTCTACAGACTCTTTTCTAGGTAAGAGACATGCCCTCCTTCACTATATGGTGTGGTAATACTATTCCTGGGTCTTGTACTATAATGAAATCTTGAGAGTTCTTTATCTTCTAGAAAATGAAAAGCAGGTTTTTTAAGCGCATAGAGAACCAAATAATAGTTATAAATGACTCCTTTCCTGTTAAGAACTCAGCACAATCCTTTTTCTCTGAATAGCAGTCTCTCCAACTGTTTCTTTCAGGAATGAAGAGTTCAGGGACTTGGGCTCACTATTTTAACTTTACATCACCCAGATTCAATGGTACATAATGGACTAGAAGCCTGTATCCGGGGCTACTAAATGCACTTTCCAGTATGGAAATCTCTACTTTGTGCTTACTTCCACTTTGTGTTAACCACCAAACCCTTTAGATTATCGAATCACACACACACACACACACACACACACACACACACACACACACACACACACACACACACAGATATCGCAAAAGTCCAATTGTATATTCAAGTTATGTGGCTTGTGTGTATGTTTCTATAACCAGAATCACTCTTTCCTGCTGCATTGCCTGTCTTCCTTTGCTATGTGTGAGATGGACTCTTCATTATAAGGTTCTCTGCACAGTGCTGAAAGTATCCGTGTCTTAATTCACCCAACCTGGTTATAGGAGACCTCTTCCACTACTAAAGAGGAAGAAAATAACTAGCCTCTCTTTCTCTCTCCCTGCCTTCTCTTGCTTTTCTTTCCCCCCCGCCTACCGAGTTGCTGTACTACGCCGCGTGAGGCGTAGGGATATCTTAGGTGATTCACTAAGCCTTGATGTACTAGGCATAGGATGCTAAAAAAGAGCATTTCGCCAAAGGATGGAGAGGTGTAGAGTAGAGATATAGTAGCGAAACAACTCAGTCATTTATCCGAAGGCTCGCTTCCATTCCAGGTGCAGTGGAAAGTTGATCCTTTCTGGCTGCAGCATTTTATGCAAGTAGAGATTGCCTTCGAAAGAGCAAAGAGAAAAAGGCTGTCAGCACAAATTTGTTTGGCGGGAGCCGTTGGGCTTTCCAGAACTCTTCCCCAATGACTTGCTCCCCAAATCCTTCGTATCTCACTACTGATCCCGGTTGGACCTCCTGCAAACCTACCTGCTTCATCACAGAACAGGCACATCTTGGCAGGGAAATTATTTGAATTTTTATTATTTCCCTTTGCTGTCCTCAATCACGAGACTGTACTAAACGAAGTCAGACAATCCAATGCAACTTTTTTTTTTTTCTTTTGCCTGTAGCTGAAAACAACTATTTCTATGTCTCGGAGGGAGATACAAAATGGGGGGAGGGGGCGTAGTTAGCATCCTAGGAAACACCTCTCCAAGGAGAGAATACTGCTGTTTTTGTTATGATGCATTAGTGTTGCTGATGCAAATAGGGGAACCTCTATTCCCTATCCACTCTCTGCAGCAGGGGAATATTAAGTTTCCTAAGCAGAGATTCCCCTAGCAAGCGCTTCGGGATCTGCAGGGTTATTCTCGCTCTCACACTCACACACAGATTCCCAGACCTGCTCTGGAACCAAGCTCGCCTCCTCCTCCCCGTCTGGTTGCCTTGTGACGCGTACTGCTTGACGTCCGGTCTATCCAATCACTTCCCACCCCTGTGGGTGTTGCTGCTCCGCAATTGGTTGGCAGATGGAGGGCGCTGCGCAAAAACAGAGAAGCCGAGCGCTCGGAGCTCAGAAACTGCCAGCAGAGATCCCAGAAGCTGCATCTGAGACTGAAGGAGGCAAGCAAGGAGGAGAGAGATAGGTTAAGAGAGAGGAAAAAGAGAGAGAGGGAAAGAGGTTAGGAAGAAACGGCAGGCAAGAAACTGCTCACTACATTTTTAAAGAGCAAGACTGAAGACAGTAAGAGAAGAGACTGGAAATGCCCCTAAATGAAAACAAGGAGAGAGAAATTTCTAAGAGACATTCAACCAGGAAACCGAAGGGAATGAAAGTTTGATTCTGCAAAACATTGGTGCTTTTTCTGCATAAAATCGCTCGCTGGTTTCAAACATTTTATTTTTTGCTTTTTACTAGTGGTTTATTTATTTATTTTTTTCCATTAAAAGGCATGTTTAACGGCTCCAGCGGTATCTTTCCCTTCTCCTGTTCCTTCTCTTCTTCCTCCTCGTTCTGCTTTTCCTCCTCCTCCTTTTTCTCCTCCTCCTCCTCCTTCTCCTCCTCCTCCTCCTCTTCCTCCTCCTCCCATCAGCAGGAAGACAAACCGAGGACAGTCTTGAAATATCGAAATTTCCTCCTTGGGATTTGCCTGCACTGCTCTGCGCCAAGATTATCGGAATAAATAAAAGAAGCTGAAATACTGTATTATCATTATCTTATTAATTGGCCAGTGGTAAGATTACAGATGAGGAGCGGGGACGTCTGCCTTCCTTCGTGTGCCAAGCGCGAAAAAGGAGAGGCTGGATGGTGGGGGGTAGAACCCTAAAATGAAGCAAAAGGAATACTAAATTTTTCCAAGACACCCCAGCCCTGGCAGTTCTGCCACGTAGTGCACTTTTATTCGTATATATATTTTTGAAGGATTTTGCTGGGGGGGTGGGGTGCTTGGGGGGCTGTTGGCTGCAGAGCAACCTTTCCTTTTTTCCCTGTTGGAGATGATTGTGCTATTATTCTTTTCCTTGCTCTGGATGGTGGAGGGAGTCCTTGGCCAGCTGCACTACACTGTGCAGGAAGAGCAGGAGCATGGCACGTTCGTGGGCAATATCGCTGAGGATCTGGGCTTGGACATTACAAAACTTTCGGCTCGCCGTTTCCAGACAGTCCCCAATTCGAGGACCCCTTACTTGGACCTTAACCTGGAGACCGGGGTGCTGTATGTGAACGAGAAGATCGACCGTGAACAGATCTGCAAGCAAAGCCCTTCGTGCGTCCTGCACCTGGAGGTCTTCCTGGAGAACCCGCTGGAGCTGTTCCGGGTGGAGATCGAGGTTTTGGACATAAATGACAACCCACCAGCCTTTCCAGAGCCTGACCTGACTGTGGAGATCTCGGAGAGCGCCACACCAGGCACTCGATTCCCACTGGAGAGCGCCTTTGACCCAGACGTGGGCACCAACTCCCTGCGCGACTACGAGATCACCCCCAACAGCTACTTTTCTCTTGATGTCCAAACCCAGGGCGATGGCAACCGCTTCGCTGAGCTAGTATTGGAGAAACCGCTAGACCGGGAGCAGCAGGCGGTGCACCGCTACGTGCTGACCGCCGTGGACGGGGGAGGTGGAGGAGAAGGAGGAGGGGCAGGAGGCGCCGGGGGAGGGGGCTCACCCCCTCAGCAACAGCGCACGGGCACGGCCCTGCTCACGATCAGAGTGCTGGACTCCAACGACAATGTACCCTCCTTCGACCAACCCGTCTACACTGTATCCCTGCCGGAAAACTCGCCTCCAGGTACTCTGGTCATTCAGCTGAACGCCACGGACCCAGACGAGGGCCCGAACGGTGAGGTGGTGTATTCATTCAGCAGTCATATCTCGCCGAGGGCGCGGGAGCTCTTCGGTCTGTCTCCGCGTACTGGCCGCTTGGAGGTGAGTGGGGAGCTGGACTATGAGGAGAGTCCAGTTTACCAGGTATATGTGCAAGCCAAGGACTTGGGGCCCAACGCTGTGCCCGCGCACTGCAAGGTACTTGTACGGGTGCTGGACGCCAATGACAACGCACCCGAGATCAGTTTCAGCACTGTCAAGGAAGCTGTGAGTGAGGGCGCGGCGCCGGGCACAGTAGTAGCCCTGTTCAGTGTGACTGACCGCGATTCCGAGGAGAACGGGCAGGTGCAGTGTGAGCTGCTGGGTGACGTGCCGTTCCGCCTCAAGTCCTCCTTTAAGAATTACTACACTATCGTGACCGAGACTCCACTGGACCGGGAGGCAGGGGACTCATACACTCTGACCGTGGTGGCCAGGGATCGCGGGGAGCCGGCACTGGCCACCAGCAAGTCCATCCAGGTGCAGGTGTCGGACGTGAACGACAACGCTCCGCGCTTCAGCCAGCCTGTCTACGACGTGTATGTGACCGAAAACAATGTCCCGGGAGCCTACATCTACGCTGTAAGCGCCACGGACCGGGACGAGGGGGCCAACGCCCAACTTGCCTATTCCATCCTGGACTGTCAGATCCAGGGCATGAGTGTCTTCACTTACGTGTCCATCAACTCAGAGAATGGTTACTTGTACGCGCTTCGCTCCTTTGACTACGAGCAGCTCAAGGACTTCAGCTTCCAAGTGGAAGCCCGGGACGCGGGCAGCCCCCTGGCCCTGGCAGGCAATGCCACGGTCAACATCCTCATCGTAGACCAGAACGACAACGCTCCCGCCATCGTGGCGCCCCTTCCTGGGCGCAACGGGACCCCAGCGCGTGAGGTGCTACCTCGCTCAGCTGAACCTGGCTACCTTCTCACGAGGGTGGCGGCCGTGGACGCAGACGACGGAGAGAATGCCCGCCTCACTTACAGCATCGTACGGGGCAATGAGATGAGTCTATTCCGCATGGACTGGCGCACGGGGGAGCTCCGCACCGCGCGCAGGGTGCCAGCCAAGCGCGACCCCCAGCGGCCTTACGAACTGGTGATTGAGGTGAGGGACCACGGGCAGCCTCCTCTGTCATCCACCGCAACGCTGCAGGTGCAACTGGTCGACGGGGCAGTGGAGCCTTTGGGTGGCGGCGGTGGAGGCGGAGCAGGAGGGGGTCCTGGTGGAGAACACCAGCGTCCTAGCCGCTCGGGCGGCGGAGAGACCTCCCTAGACCTCACTCTCATTCTTATTATCGCCCTGGGTTCCGTGTCTTTTATCTTCCTCCTGGCCATGATCGTGCTGGCAGTACGCTGCCAGAAGGAGAAAAAGCTTAACATATACACGTGCCTGGCGAGCGACTGCTGCCTTTGCTGCTGCTGCTGCTGTGGGGGCGCGGGCGGCGGGGGCTCCTCCTGCTGCAGCCGTCAAGCCAGGGCTCGCAAGAAGAAGCTCAGCAAGTCGGACATTATGTTGGTTCAGAGCTCCAATGTACCCAGCAATCCCGCGCAGGTACCAGTGGAGGAGTCCGGAGGGTTCAGCTCCCATCACCACAACCAGAACTACTGCTATCAGGTCTGTCTGACTCCAGAGTCTGCCAAGACCGACCTGATGTTCCTCAAACCCTGCAGCCCTTCCCGGAGTACTGACACTGAGCACAACCCCTGCGGGGCCATCGTCACTGGCTACACTGACCAGCAACCGGATATCATCTCCAACGGCAGCATACTGTCCAACGAGGTAAGGCTCAAGCGAAAGGACCACCATCTATCATCTCCTCCATCAGAAAGCCTCCTCTAGCCCGGCACATCCATCACTGGTGCACCGTACTTTCTCTCGCCTCGGCTGCCCCTGTGTATCTATCTATCTATTTATTTGTTTATTTATTTACTTTAGGATCTTAGCTTCCTCATAACTTTAGGGAAGGAGGCTGGCACTTTTCTTCCTCCTTGTATAACTCGATGCTCCCAATCCTCTGTGCACTCTCCTTTCCACAATCATTTTGATTCCTCCTCTCCTGTGCCTTTTTTCTCTACTTTTACTTCCCCACTTCCTTCCCTTCATCCTTCTCTTTTAATTCCCTTTCTGTCCATTAAGTTCCCAGAAAGCCAGTCTGGGGAGGAGGGAAAGGGGCGAGGGGGTGGGGTGGGGGAGAGGGGGAGTGAGCTCCAGCACACATTCAAACATCTTTCCTGCTCTCTGCGTCCGTCTGTCCCAGTGTTTAATAAAGTGGATTCTCATTTGCTTTGTTTATCAATGCTTTCAATCGCCTGTAAACAGAAGCTAAAGTGTGTTTTAACTCTACACAGTTGTCCAAACTCGAATGTACCTTTGATCAAATGAATTATCAGCTCCCTTTCTTCTGAACTCCCATTGCAAAACGAGCCAGCCAGCAGTTCTCTCTACTCTGGACAGCAACACAGACACTGTTGCAACCACATGCCCACCCCGTGTGAATTTGAATGAAGCTGGCCTGGCACAGCCCTTGCTAGATTAGACTTAAAGGAATGGTTTCACAGTCACCAGTCCAGCTATATTTCTCATAGTTAATGACCGCCCTCTTTCTTTTCTTGCCACTGTTCTTTGATCCTTCAGTGCTGTTGTGCTTTCTTCTTAAAAGCACTGGGCCAAACAATCCAGATTCAGTTAAAAAAAAAAAAAAAAGATGGAGAAAAGGCAAAGAGCAAAAATGGGGGAGGGTTGAAGTGGGGCAGGGAGTGGCAAGTAAGTTGGTTTATGTACAAGAATGTGTGTGCCTCTGAAAGTGTGTTTGGTGTGTGGGAAGGAGAGTGCAGCGGTTGACTTAAAGGGAGAAGGACCTCTGGGGTTTTATGAACTCTTCTCTTGGCAGGTGCTTTACTCTCTTTGAGAATTAGAGCTTATTAATTGATTTTTCACGACTATTTGTATTGCTCATTTGTATGGAAGCACATTTTGAAAATAAAGTGACAAAAAGAATTTTCATGAAAATATTCAAACTTTTTTCTTCTTAAAAGTGTGCTGTTTATTTTTATTGCATTAACTAAGGATGTACTCCAACACATTTATTGGGCTAATGAAGAGAGATTATACATTTTTAAAAAAAGGTTAACATTAGCAGCTATGGGTAGGGTGGTATATGCCTCATTTAAAATTAAAATCACCTTTTAAATTCGAGGTCATATAAAAATATCCTTTTTCCCTGCAACATTGAATTTTATCCCCTCCCCCTTCGTTTCCCAGGCTCCTTACCTTTAGCAGAACCAAAAAATAAATCAGTTTCTAATGTTGGCAAGTTTTCTTCCTCCCTTTCACTTTTCCTCCAGGCATTGGTTTAAGGTCTCAAAATAGCCTCTCTAAGTGTTCATATATGTAGCAACAGACACATGTCTGCCTTTGAGGCTATTGGTTTTTATTTTTATTTTTTAACATTTGGAGTTCAAATGCTTTTGATTTATTTTTTCTAGACTAAACATCAGCGAGCAGAGCTCAGTTATCTAGTTGACAGACCTCGTCGGGTAAACAGGTATGGAATCTTTGCTCCTAGAAGGGTTCGTGGAGATTTTGGTGATCTTCAAAATGATAATACAAAGTAGGAAGGGCAAAAAGAAGAATTTTTAAAGCATAAAGTTAAGCCAAAATGGAATTACAGATACACCAACGTGGCAGAATCAATATAATAATAAATAAAATTGTATATCTTAGTTTCAGTTACATATAGATGAGTACAAGTGGTTTAGTTTTCTATAAATCCACACACTTCTTCACCTTCTAATATTAAATACTAACTGATCTGGCTGTGATTCCAGTAAGGGACGCAAACAAATAATTATAAAACATAAGTATTATGGGTGGAAATAATGAAAGTGTCATTCAGTGAGATCAGCAAATGGACTATTATTAATTATTATTATGATGATTATTAGTGCTGATTGCTTTTCAAGCTTAATTAAGAGTAAGAAAATCAGCATCCTGCAAAACTACATGCTACTGAAAGATCTGTGTACATGCAGCACCATCTGTGGCCATGTGATGGCAGAAGAATATTTTCCGAGTTTCTTCTTTATGATGTTTATTCTAATACTAACATTTTTGCACTTCTAGTTCTGCATTCCAGGAAGCTGATATAGTAAGCTCTAAGGACAGTGGACATGGAGATAGTGAGCAAGGAGACAGCGACCACGATGCCACCAACCGGGGTCAGTCTTCTGGTGAGTGTGACCTTAGGTAACTCAAAATATTTGTATTTCAGGGGAAAAAAAAGGGGGGGAGGGCAGAGAGTAGTAATCCGTAACTTCATGAATGTTATCCCTGTGTGCATGTGTGTATGTGTGTATAGATCATGTAGAAATGCATATTTCAAGAAATAATATAGTGCTCATTTGATGATCTTTTACAAAAGATTTATAGGTCTTCTTTGGAAAGTTATAAATATTCCTGGTAGCTTTTATAGGAGCAGATTTGGTCTACATTTTTTTTTTTTGATGTAGTCAGAACTTGAATAGTTAAATCCTAGATCTGGAAAGACACTGAAGTATTCATCTTGCTTTGAGGGTAAAAGGCATTAATTTTTAATTTTATAAATCAAGCAGTGAAGTGTACATATGCCAAGGGACTTATCCAAGGTCATACAGCCTTTCAATACTGAGTTAGGGGTAGAATCTACTTCTTTTACTTCTTGAAGCAATGAAGTATTGAATAGGACACGAGAAAAAAAAGTAGCTAAGGAATGAATGTAAATTTAAGACGTTTGTATTTTTAGTACTTTTTGGTAGTCAGTTTGGAGAAATGTGATATGATCATGTGTTTGTGCTGATCTTTTCCTGTACATATTGTATTAATGTTATTTAACTCCTTTTATTCCAACCAAGGACTGCTGCAGAGATACAGATAGTTAGATCTACTTTAACATGATAGGGGAGTCACTGGACTTTCCAACTCCATTATTAGTGTAAATCTGTCATTTTGTTTTCTGGCATATTTTATGTTTGGTAGAAACAGAGAGGACAGACAATAGCATTCTTGTGACTACTAATAATATATGACACATCTGTGTTCACAAAGTTTCAGATGAGTTATTTGTCCTGTTTCATTTAGGAACATAGAATTATGCAGCAATACTTGTCATTATGTAAACTGGTATTACCCGCCTCCCCCCACCCCCCATTCCCTGATACTATACTGTGTTCAGAATCATTGAGCGGTATTGGGTCAGTGTAGCAAGGGGTATTATACTCCCCAGTTTTCTTGGCAGTGATGGTTGCCACAGGCCTCCTACTTGGCTAATATGTAGTGTGTCTGCTGCTGCCCTTTGCCTTGGGAAACCCAGGCTGGAGGAAGGGGGGAAAGGGGAGGGCTGCTCAAGGGTCCTTTATATTGCTGCAAGTCATTAATATGCAGACCTAATGAGACTTGAGAAGTGCCAAGAGTCCCTGGAGGTCCCTGCCCCTTGCGAGCCTTCACGCTAAGTGAACAGAGCATCTATTTAGTGTCTGGGAACCTGACAACAAACCAGATCTTGCCAGAAGTTTATATCTGAGGACAAAGTCCCTTTCATTTTGTGCCTATATGTGGCATATGATTTACTGTTTTCTTTGAAAAAAGCTATGTATTTCAATTATTTCCATTCTTTTTTTTTTAATTTTAGAGTTTCTGATAGAATAGTCAACACTCTATTTTTATTATTATTTTAACTAAAAACAGTGTCTTCTGTATGTCTATTTAGATGTATTTCATTTTTGGGGGGGAGTCTCATTTAACTATGCAATTCCTGTGTCGATGACTATTTCAATCAGTTCAGTCCATCAGACATAATAATGGACCATAATAACTTAACAGAAGAGGAAATAATAAACAGCTGCAAAAGGGTTGAATGTGAAAGATGGATGGAAATATAATCTCATTTTGTATTTTCCCAGCAGCTATTTTGTTTTAGAGGCACCCAGGATTGCCACTGTAGTAATGTTTCTGGCAAATTGCCCCTGAGGCTTCAAAGCATTTGAAAAAAAATTTAAAATCCTCCAATATGAACTTCTAGAATACATGGCAAACTGAAGTTTTTATTCACTCCTCTTCCTTTTTTTTCTTTCTTTTTGTTTTTCATCAAAATTTTAAAAATTAAATAATCTGAGATTCAAAATCACTGTTCTAAATAGTATATTTATTTATTTCGTGGGAATCGGGTGGGTATCCATAAAATATCTGATACAGCATTAAATAGGACATTAGTAAAATACTTATATTATGCTACAAATCTGTATTTTAATGAGACATAATTTACCCAATTTATATTCAGGGATGGTTTTTACTTAAAAAAAAAAAGCAAGAAACAGCTACCCCTATTATACTGAGAGGCACTGGAACTCAGTAGATGGAAAGGTAGGACAATCTGGCCTTAAGTTCCTTAAGTTTCTGACACATAGTGGTTATGTGATTCCTGGCAGGTCACTTAACTTCTCAATGCTCTGGGCAATTCTTCAAGACTATTAGTATAAAAGAAGATTCAGGCTGCCTAAGTTGAGCGAGTTTTGGCACCTGGAATTTCCCTATACCACTGAAATCAGAGATCCACTCTATCTGTTGCATGTGAAAAATTAAAATTATTTTCTTTTCAAAGCTTATAATAAGCTATAATCATAGAATATATTACAAACCCACACTTGCCAAACTCTTTCCCTAAAATAAAGTATCATATTGATAATTTCCTTTGAAAATCCTATCTTCTCTTTTTTAATTTTAAAGATAAATATTAATGCTGTTTCAGAAGTGTAACATTAGGAAATACATGGTATCTAGTGAATCTACATATTTTCAGAGAAAGAAAAGCAAATATTTAATGGAATTTAGACAGTTCCCTTCATTCACATTTGATACACTTAACAGCAATCCAAAGAAATATTTGGATGGATATATTTATGCTTTAGTACACACATAAATACTCGCCATTCACTGACTTTTATGTGATTGTTCTCCTGCCTTGACTTCTTTACTTGTATTTGAGTTTTCCACTTATGATATCTATCTACAAACTCAAGCCCCCCCCCCTTCTCTCTGTCTCTCTGTCTGTCTGTCTGTCTGTCTCTCTCCCTGCCTTTGTCTTTGTCTCTGTCTCTGTCTCTGTTTCTCTACCTTTGTCTCTGTCTCTGTCTGTCTGTCTGTCTCCCTGTATCTCACTCTGTCTTTTTCTGTCTCTCTGTCTCTCCCTCTCCCTGTCTCTGTCTCTTCCTCTCCCCCGTCTCTCTGTCTCTTTGTCTCTCTTTGTCTCTGTCTCTCTCTCTGTCTCTCTCTCTCTCTCTCTGTCTCTCTCTGTCTCTCTGTCTCTCTCTGTCTCTCTGTCTCTCTCTGTCTCTC
>NC_058135.1:141834232-141892981 GCF_016433145.1 Gracilinanus agilis | reverse complement strand
TCTCTCTCTCTGTCTCTCTCTCTCTCTTTCTCTCTCTCTGTCTCTCTCTCTCTCTCTCTCTCTCTCTCTCTCTCTCTCTCTCTCTCTGTCTCTGTCTTTCTCTCTCTCTCTGTCTCTCTCTCTTTCTTTCTCTGTCTGTCTGTCTGTCTGTCTATGCTCTTTGTTGCGCGTTCCCTCCCTTTCTTTCCCTCCTCCTGAGGGAGGCCCCGCACAGCCACAGATTATCACCCATCTTTTGCACAGAGGAGCTTCACACATGCTGGCAGCTGCAGAGAGAATCACATGAGCTTTGTCAGTTTCCCTCTGCACCTGGACCCGTGTGGGGAAACTCTTCTGCTTGATCACCGCTCTGTGGCACTTTCTGTCTATAGCCTTGTCAAGGTGCTTCCCGAGGTTTTCAGTGTGTTATTGATGTATTGCTTAGGTATGGCAAGGAGCCAGGGATATGTGGTAGGCTCATACATAAGCAGCACTGGGCGAAATCCGAATTAACTGTCTTTAAAATCTCTGAGATATTCAATGCATTAAGAAATACTCAAAAATACTCTGAAATGGGAAATTTGGGAAAATGTGCAAAACAACTTGAAGAGAAGAGTCTCTTTTTGATTTAAAAGCTCATAAAACAACCCTAGGTAATGAAGCCCCAAACATTCCCAATATTGTTGATTTGTCAAAGTTTACATTCATGCAATCATACCCTAACTATTTACAGCATTGTCTTAGGTGATGACGAAAATCATATTTCTTAGTGCCTTGAAGGAAAAGGTTAAAATGGCAACCCCTAGTAGGGCTGTATATTGGTGTAAGTAGTTTGGGGTGTCACTATGTGGGCACTGATGCATAAGAAACTGGACTTAGAACAATTCATTATATGTGGGCTCCTAGCCAACGATCAGTGATTTGTGGCTTTTGCCCTTTGAATTTTAACTTTAGTTCTATCAGTTTGCTTCTTTCATTAACTTCAGAGCTGTCTTTCATGAAATTGGGAGAATATTGGTAGATATTCCTAAGAGTATGGCTGTTATGTGACATAATGAAAGGATGCTGAATTCTGGTACTGCTACAGTAGTATAATGAAGCATGTCCTTTGCAATGAAATCGGTGTGAATGAAAATAATTCCTAAAATAAGTTTAGTTTTTTGTACTGATGTTTACTTTTGTTTCAAATGAAACATTTAAATAAAAATCTCCATCCCGTGCACTGCAAATAAACAAATAAAGCACATTTTATGCTTTATATTTGTTTGAATATTGATGAAATTATACTTGTATAATTTCATATATATGTATGTGTATATATGTATGTGTATATATATGTACACACACATACATACATATATATATATATATATATATAAAGGGATTCAGGTTAAGATCCAGTTACATTCTCCCTTTTCCCACTCCCATCAAAATTTGTATGCAGGCAAATCACCTTCCTTGTTATTATGGGGGAAAGACATGTTGCATTTTGTTCATAGTGTGGAAAGACTACTTTCTGGTGAAGAGCTATGCTACAAATTGAGATGGAGAAGAGATCTATAAATGAAAAGGAAAAAAAAGATGAAGTGTTAGGAGAGAGAGGTTGGGGGGAAATTGTCTTTCTAGGTTTTGTTATTTGTGATAAATCTAAAATGAGAACAAGTCCATTTTCCTTAAAGACTTTTAATTGTTTTATTATTGATGTCCATAAAGGTAGTGTGGGCAGAGATTTTTCATCTTTGACTCAAATTGTCATATGTTTTTTAGTCCATATTTCCTTTCCAATTAATATCGGATTGTTTTCAAGAGTTAAAATGCTTAAAAATAAGACTAAAGATTGCTAAGAAAAGTGGAAAATGTTGATACTCTTTCTATTTATTTAAACAATCTAGAAATTGTATATTGTATGTGGGTGAGTGTGTGTATGTGAAAGCGCTTTGCATTACAAAAGTGATATGCATAATTTTGTGAAATTAGGATCATTAGGAAAGAGTATAAATTGCAGGGAAATTGTCATATTTTAGAAATTACAATTTGTTTTCGGTTGTGATTTTCTATTTTCCTTAACTAGAAGAGGAGAGTTACTCTAGCTAAAAAATAGGTATTTTAAAATTTGTCTAAATATATCTTTGCATAACAGGCAGTCTATCACATCAGCTGTCATGCATCTCAGTAGAAATTATTTCTGAATAGAGAAAAAAAATAAATATTTAGGAGAACAGATTTGAAGCAAAGTATGTCCTGAAATCCTTTTCAAAATGACCAGAATTTTCAGAAATCAATCATGGCCTGTATATTTCTGGAATGCAGCCACACCTGGTTTTGACATACTAAGTATATGGATGAGGATTAAATATCAAGCATCGAATTAAGCCTTCGTTTTTTTCCTCTTTTTTTTTTTCATTTGGGCTCAATTTAAACAAAACAATAGATTTGTAAATGTCAGAGTATCATGTGTCCATAGAGCACCCTATGTCATACTATTACTAGTATGACACACACACACATATGGGTAATTTATGTGTATTCAGAATTATCAGGCAGAAAATAACATGATATGATATATTTGTTAAGTGTGATAGTAAATGTCAGTATGACTGTGGATTTTAATTCCTAGTGAATTGATTAGATTTTTTTTTAAATGGGAGATGCTCCTGATATGTCTAGATTGTTTTCTCTGGTCAGTTTTATTACAAATTTAAAAATCAGGGCTTTTGCTTACACAGCCATTCTGATTGTTTGCTTTCCCTTGCTGTGCTCTAAAGGCTGTTACTTCCCCAAAGAAAAATAAACAGAGGGTTTTTCTCTGCTTATTGAAACATCCAATCACATCTATTTATAGTCACTTGAGTTAATTTTATAGCAGTATTTCAGAGATTCGAAAAGAAAGGCTATTTTAGAAGGTCAAGGGAAATTTCTATTCCTAAATTAGGGTGGTTATAGAAGCATATCAAAGAATCTACAAAATTTTAAGAAAAGAAACAAAGAAAGAAAAAGGTCTAGGAAGCTTTCTAGCTATTGCTTTTTCTGACCAAGTTTCACTTCCTTGCAGAAGCAAAAGATTTTCACTCTATCGAGTGGTATTATAGACATTACTCAGAAAGGATAGGCCCATTCTATAGTATTATGAATATTCAATTTATATAACAACTGTGAATTTTTATATAAATTCACTTTAAAATGTAGTTTTAGCGAGTCTTTCAGAAAACCAGTTTTCAACACCAAGAAAAACAATGATGATAGCAATAGATAACATTCATGGTTTGCCAAGATCTTTATATATATTATCTCATTTGATCTTCACAGTAACCCTATGAAGAAGGTTCTTACATTATCATTTTACAGATGAACCACCTGAGGCAGAGCTTAAGTGACTTTCCCAGATTCAGGTGGCTGTTGTCTAAGGTAGCATTCAAAGCTTCCTGGCTCTCAGTCTACCTCTCTACTTGTAAATAAACAAACCCACACAATACATTTTTTGTTCCTTAACTATTTTTTTAGCGCACAGGTAACATTTTCTTCAACTAATGCTGATAACTTTGTTAATCAAGAAATAGGATTATTAATGAGACTGTCCCTTGCATATGAAAAGCAAGTGATGAAAAATGGTGCAACTGCAATAGAAAAATACAGGCTACAGATAATGTGGAAGCAAAACTAGTGCACAGAGAAAGAAAAGGTAGTCATTAAAAACTTACACAGCTATCACTGAGAGCAGTATTTCCATTTTCTTATTAGAAATACTATTTAATGTGCTAAAGGCTACATTCATTTTCCTTAATGTAGAAAAGATATTGAAGCTGCCCATGGAAAAAAGGCAGATCTTGGTAACTGATATCAAAGTAGTCTTTTAAAAATGTCTAATTGTCATGGAGGGGAAAAAATCCATTGAGATTTAAAACCTATTGGTTTCAATTAGTTTTTAACTGTTTTGCTTTGAAAAAAAAAAGCAACCAACTTGAAAACCCTATAGAGTTGTGTGTGTGTGTGTGTGTGTGTGTGTGTGTGTGTGTGTGTGTGTGTTATGAGATGCNTGTGTGTGTGTGTGTGTGTGTGTGTGTGTGTGTGTGTGTGTGTGTGTGTGTTTACACATGCATATCTTCAACAGTTCTGTAACTTGTAGTCTTAAAGAGATGCTTGGAGTATTACAAGGTTAAGTGCCTTGCCCTTGGTCACCCAGCTTATATGAGCAGAGGCTGGACTTGAATTTAGATCTTCCTGACTCCAAGTCTGGCCCTCTTGCCATTATGTCCCATGGTGAAATGTTTGCAATTTCCTATGAAGTTAGTCATACATAAATTATCTTTTGGTGAGAGTGCCACATAGAAATTATAATAATTTCCTTAGTAGAGATTGAAAATCTAATTTATGTGACCTTGTGAATGAAAACTGCCACTTTTTTTCTGTTTGCTTGCCTAATCCTTTTGATCTTTTTATAGTTCATATGTTAAAGTAACTTTTTCCAGTTGGCTTAGATGAATAAGAGTTATATTAGGAGGACTGGTATTTTCCAAAAAGTGACTTAAAATCTTTTCTAGAGCAAAAAGTATAAAGGTACACCAGGGAGATTCAATTCATCTTTTCTTAATTAATTAAACTTATTTCCCCCTTTCTTTTCCTTTCTTTTCCTTTCCTCCTGGTGGAAATAGTATAAAAGACTGTACTTGTCAAGGGTCTTCTATAACATTGTGAGTTTCTTTAAGCTATTTCGAGTTTCCTTCTATAATCCAAGCTTCAGTTCACATTTGCATTCCTCAACAGCTGACTGCTCACTAATTTATTTCCAGACTTCTGCATACCAATTATCAATGGAATGTTAGAATCAGACGCAGAACTGGTATCGTACATAGCTTAATTTAAAATAAAAAAGCCATTATAAAATGAGATTAATATGTGATAAGGACCCTGGATTTTCTTCCTTTTAAAAAACCATTTACCTAAATAACTGCCTTATCTCCTGAATACTTGTGGATAATGCAGAGGGGTTCTATATTTCTGGGAGAAAAAAATGTTTTTCTATAGTGCAAGATAACTATTTCCCATATGAAACGACTTCGGATGCAAGATAGGCTAGTATTTTAAGTAATAATGCTAACTCAAGAGCTCAGGTTAGTCAAGACCTGATTAATTAATTAAAGACAATTGTATTCATTTAAACTAAACCTTTATTTTGCTTTCATATAGTTTTCATTTTTAAAGACTTTATTTTCCACTATCGCCTATTTGCGAACTACCAAATTCTAATCACTTAAATTGAGTTCTGGTTCTGAAACATATTCTGTGAATGCTTGTCCATGCTTCACAGAAACGTAAAATGGATTTTTCTTTGTCATTCTTATTTAAGAGTTAAATGCTAAAAACTATTCTGTTACCAGATTTTTTTTCCTGCAGAGGCAAGTACCACAAACCACAAACCATACCTGGACACAGGACAGGAAAATGTGTGTTCAAGTGGAAGTGGGGATAGGTAGGGATAGGTAGGGCAAAACCAGAGAGGAGCTTAGCACACCCGTGGTTTTGGAGATGTCTACTTTTCACTAACTCCCATTGATGTACATGCCCTCTAAACTCGGCCCTGGGCAAAATCTTTTTTCCCCTGTACCCTCCAGCCACAACTGTGTGTTACTGAAGAAAGAACTGTGTGAAATTTCATGTGTATTCTTGACTTTCCAATAGAAAATATTTCACTCTATGCCATTCAGAGGAAGTCCATGGAAATGGCATTTTCATTTGAAACCTTAATAGCATTAGAGTATATGTAAATAAATGGCATTGAGTTGGCTGGAACAAATGTTTGCCAGTATAGAACAAGTAATAACCTATTTGTCAATAGGATCTACAGCCAGGTCACTGTGTGCTTTGACTACCGCAGGTCACTAATTACAGTAATTTGCTTTAGGATTCTTTCCAGGTAGTCAGTTGAAATTAGTTGTGATAATATGGACTACTACAGTATCATTGAGAACAATCTCTTAAAAAGTTAGTAAGGAGAGATAAAAATGGAGTTTCCCCTTGCTAAAGAAAATAAATTCCATTTAAACATTTCACTTTACCAAAGCATTATTCATTTTCTTGATGTATCAATAAGGTTCTCATTTTGTTCCATGTCAGAATTTCACGATATACTTAAAAAAACAAAACAAAACCCTATAGCACTCCTCTTAAAACGTTTCCCCCTCCATTAAAAGCACCCTTAGCAAATAACTTTCAATTATCATCTTTTAAAAGTTATAAAAAGTCTTTCATCTGAATGACTTCCATGTGATTAATTTCACAGTAGATTGTGACTGTTCCATTTTTCCGGCCCTCGCTAGACCCCATTACTCTGATATTTTCCCCATACTTATTCCAAAGGATACCAAATCCATTTCTTCCCTAAGGGACTGTAAGGAAATGAACCAGGCTTTCTCAGTGGTCTCCCTACTGTTCTCTCTCTTGTGTTTAGATCACTATTTGACTTTAGGGAGGACCCACATAATTCTCCAATTAACATGGTGTTGCGTTCATCTTCATGGAGAGAGCATGATGCTCTAACAATCCCTCACTATGCTTCCTATATTCTAGCACCTTTCTCAGGGTCCTTGGTGATTCTGAAGCTCTTGTCTACAGTTTGTATCTTTTTGCTGCTTCTAGGCATGGATCTCTTCTCCAATTGTACTGAGGAGTGTAAAGCTTTGGGCCACTCGGATCGATGCTGGATGCCTTCCTTTGTCCCCTCAGATGGCCGCCAGGCTGCAGATTACCGCAGCAATCTACACGTTCCTGGGATGGACTCAGTGCCAGACACTGAAGTGTTTGAAACACCAGAAGCCCAGCCTGGGGCAGAGAGATCTTTTTCCACCTTTGGTAAAGAGAAGGCCCTTCACAGCACTCTGGAGAGGAAGGAGCTGGATGGACTGCTGTCTAATACACGAGCGCCTTACAAACCACCATATTTGAGTAAGTACTATGCCGAAGGCTGTGTGAAAGTGTTCCCTTTTAGAAAATAAAGTGTGACCTTCCCTTCTCTTCAGTAAACTGGGGTAGGTTTTTCAGAAACTATGGAGAAAAATGATTCTTATATCCAAGGGCACTGGAGAGGGGAATAATCTGAAAGACTGATCCCCCAGAGCAGGATACAATATGATCATACCGAATATCCAAAGACGCAAACTTTATTGTTTTGTCAAAGTGGTTTCTATAGTCACATTCTTTTTGGAAATTACTTTCCTGCTTATTATGTTTGTGCTTTTTAAGGACTAAGTTAAGGTAAAAAAAGTGCTTTTATCAACACTTTAATTGCTTGAGGGCTTTTTCTTATAGTTGAGATATTTTCATCCATCCATAGTGGCCTTAGTCACCGTGGGCCATATTGGAGAGGTATGGTCAGAGTACATTATCCTCTAGGTGCTAGCATCTTTGGTTGTTCTATGACTATAGTTTTATCTGTCTTGCCTACCTACTTCCTTAGCATTGGTGTGAATTCAAGTCTCTGATTGTAGTTAGCACTGAGGAAATAGTGCAATTGAGAGTGAGTGGTTTTAGAAAAGTCATCCAGTTAGTCCTTTGTGTTCTTCTGTTTTTGAGATGTTTTTAAAATCAGAATTAACCCTGTGATTTTTAGGACTGTCCTCTAGATGCAGTATTTTCTTTCATAATTTTTATTTTTCATAGTAAAAATGCCTTAGACTTAAATGTCAACTTTCATCTGAGCATTTCAAATGACTTTACACATAGAACCCATTTGGTCTCAAGAGCATTCATTGTCAGGTAGGGAGAAGACAGTTTATAGCATCACTCCTTTTGGTTAATGGATAAATGTCAGAGGAAAGTCAAGTGTCTTGGTCAAGTCAAGATGAAACAGTATTTGAGGAAGATAAAAACCTTTAACTTCTTTGATGAAATAGTAATGACTTTTTCCCTTGTAGAGTAATTTTACTCCATGAGAGTTTTCTTGCTTGGAAGAGTCAAAGACTATCTTCCATTGGAAGGATGGAAACATAAGGGCTGTCTTCTTAAAGAAAAAAAAAGTTATATTAAGAATGCTTAAATGAGATGAACAGAAAAAAATCTTAGAATGTAGTGAAAGAAAAAGAGAACTATGTCCTCTTAAAATATTATGAAATTAGATAACAAAAAGTTATTAGATTTAAATCTTCAAGTCTATTGCTGTCTAGAATAAAGAACTTGCAAAGGATCTAATGGCTTTCTCATTTGAACATTCATATGAAACCTGGAAGACTATCTGTAACTGTCAAAAAGATGTCTTTTCCCCATTATTTTTCTAAAAATTAATGCCAGTCTTTATCAGATGATCAACTATTTATCAGAGTCCCACTTAGCAAGTATAACTAAATCCATGGTATACTTTGACTAAATGACCACTGCTAATTTGATCCAGGTTTAACTTTTGCCTTGTCATATAAAAACATAGTAACTGTATTTCTATGAGTAATATGAAATTTGAGTAATAGGAAGGTGATGGAATCTGGTTTATTATTATATGTAAATTCAATTTACTTATTTTCTGGGTTTCAGTAGAACATTAAAAAATTCAGTAAGTAGAGACAGCTTGGTTTGGTGGATAGCTGACCTTCATAGAGTTTAAAAGATCTCTGATATCTGTTGGTTAGATGACCTTTCACAAGTCATTTAACTTTGCTGAATATATAAAGGAAGTTTCCATATAATGAGTTCCAAAGGTCAATAAAAGCACAAGTCAAGTTAAAAATAAAAGCAAATTTCAAATAGCATTGTTTTTAGGATTTCTATTTGTATTATCTCTTATGTTGGCTTATTTATGAAATATATCATTTGACCAGCAAGATCATGATTCATTTTAATTATCATTTGTATATAAAAAGGTTTATATGGATGATGATAATACTAATAAATATTTATTTGGGACCCAAAGAAACTCAAGGCATTAAGTCAAATTTTTTTCATTCTATAATTTCATACTAGATTAAGAAAACTCATTCTTTTTCTGATTATTATCATATCTACATAAATATAATTTAAACATAAATTTTCTTGAGTTATTGTTGGATAGGAAGATATCTCCAATTTAAGCATAGACTTTACTTTTTTTGTTATGAGGAGAAATATAACAGAAGCACATAATTTCCTATTTTTACTCTTTCAGAAAATGAAGTGCCACTTGGTAAACTGCAATAGACATAGATCCAAAGTTCTTAACAATGATTTTTTGTCATGGACCCTTTTATCCATATGGTGAATTCTATGAATCTCTTCTCAGAATAATATTTTTACATAAAATCAAATACATAGCATTACAAATAAAATCAATTATTTTGAAATTTAGTTAAGAAATTATTTTAATAAACAATATTGAATTCAAGAATGTCTGATAAGCCATGGCAATTCAAACACTAATAAAGGAAAAAAAACTACAATATTAATTCTATTAAATATTGTAGCTTGTGGTAGACTAAATTCAATCTGACCGTTGTATTTTATTTGATTTTAAAAACACCCCAAACCTCTAGACAGTGTGTAATCATATTTCTTGTGTGTTCCTGTGCTTACACTAAAGGTATGAATTAAAGGATTCAATTAAAATTTTTTTTATTGTGTTTTGAAGAGGAAGTCATAGGACTTAAAATGGAAATTTTAAAAATGCGTATCTGAGTAAGTACACATAACTTGTAACCACCCTTTGAAATATTTTTGAGTAGTAAATTATCCTTGCCAAGTGTTTCACTAGTAATCACATAGACACAAGTAACTTCTAGCCCTGCATAAGTTGTTATTTGAATATTGAAAATTTTAAATTTGCAATGCAAATGATCTTATCAATTATTTTTTTCTTAATCTTATGATCAAATATTATATGTACTTTTTAGATGATAAAGGAGACTTTAAAATTTTAGATATTCTTTAAATCATTTGACTTAATGCTAGTTTCTCTTTAATTGACATGCATTTGAGCCATTGATGACAATTTACTTTTCAAAGCCTTAATTTTAGTAATTGAGAAAAGTGCTAAGAATTTCGAAAGCCAAAATACATCGATCACTTTGCCAGGAATAAATAAATTAAGCATAACAAGTTTCCTTTTGTCCACCCTAAAGAACATCAGGTTCATCTCTTAGTCAGACTCTGGCAAGTCAGAATCCCCATGCTTCAGAGTTAGAGTTGAAATGAGGATGCAACAGACAAGGAGAGACTGGCACCATTCATTTTCTCTGTTCCCACTTCCCATGATCTTCTTCCTTTAACCTCAGTCACCTTTTATCAAAGTTCTTTCTGTCCTAAGGCTAAATGCCTTCTTATAACTCAAATTTCCTCTAAAGTGGTGTCACTACTCAGATTTGATTTGAAGAGTGAATAAGAAAAATCATTTGACCTTTATCCAAAATAATTCTTGAGCACAATTATCTTTGGGGTTATATTTTTCACACAGTTATATTTCTTCTGGCACCTACTTGCTGTGTGACTGTGGTATGGCCCTTTAAACTCTCAGTACCCTCAAGCTACCCTCTAATACCAAAAATTAATGGAGTAATATTCCTTTACTGCAGCAATGAAATCCCAGGTCCAGATTTTTAAAAATGTATATAGTTTTTAAAATTAGCAAGCAAAACATTGTCATTAAGACTATAATACAAGTGGTTTTCATCAAGAATCTTAAGATTCCACTAGCCTTCTGTTAGGAACTAACAATAATAAGCATCTCTAGCTCCATTTCTATTCCTGTTTCTTTCAAGAAACTCTGTGTGTGTGTGTGTGTGTGTGTGTGTGTGTGTGTGTGTGAGAGAGAGAGAGAGAGAGAGAGAGAGAGACAGACAGACAGACAGACAGACAGACAGACAGACAGACAGACACAGAAACAGAGACAGAGACAGAGACAGAGAAAGTAATAATCGTTAGATCAGGAAAATATTAGGCAAGAGACAGGCACTGAGCTGAGTATTAAAGAGAGCAAAGGATTCCAAGAGATTGGTGTGAGGAGAAAGAGCAAAGACACAGGTAGAAAAGGGAAAGCTGTTTATGGGAAACTGCAAGATTTGTAGGAACATAGGGTGTGATGCAGACCGATGTGAAATGAGTCTCTTCTTCAAAGACAGCTTGAAGTGAGGCTGTGAATATGTTTAAATACATAACAGAGAAATAAAATAATTGTAGTAAAATAAGGTTAATACAAGTAGAATTTTTCTTCTTTTTTAAAAAGGATCTTGAAAACAGACACTCATGACTTACAGTTAAAATGAATGATAAAGTTTTGAGTGTGATAATAAATTTTTTTCTTGGATTAGAAAATTAGGTTTTAAAGTAAGAAGATAACTAAAACATTGATAATTCAGTCTTTTCTTTTTTTTGAAGCACTACTCACATCTGATAGTGAGGTCTTGTTTCCTTGTCTGTAAAATGAAGGAGTTAGCCTAGATGTTGTCTAACACCAACTCTAACAATGTCCAACTCCAGATCATTTCTAAGATGGTGACAGAGAATCATCATATGAATACCACTTGATCATTGAACTAGAATCATTTCTACAGGGAAGTAATTTTTCTATGTATAGCATTAAAATGTAAAGCCAAATCATCAGTTAAATTTGCTTGTACATACAATTCCCCCTTATAAAAAAGCAAGGTATTTAGGCACATGATTTTCTTCAGAAAAAAATGATATTTAAAATTTTTGTCAGGGTTCTTAAAATTATTTGGAATTTATATTTTTTTTTTATAAAAATATACACTGTAACTCTTAAGGATTAAAATACATACTATATTATGCTGTGAAATTTTCTCTTCTTGTGATCAATTAGTGGATGGTTTTGAATTCGTTTTCCAGCTATTCATAAGAAACTTGTGGAAAGGTTTTTGCTCTAAACTCAATGTAATTTTTAACTGTCGTAAATTAATATTCAGGCACAGTGAAAATTGATCCACCCACAAAGAAAAGAAAGCAAAAATATTTAGATAGTAGGTTTATAATCAAATTACCATTAGTCAGATCCACAGAAAAAGTTATAGTGATTTTTAGTTCCTTTCTCCCATGGATTTACTTTTTTTACTGCTATATAGTGAAGGGAAAAATAAAAACACAATTTTACTTTTATTTCTTTAAAATCAATATTTAATTTCAATTTTAAAAACATGTGATATAAAATATAACTATACCATATGGCAAGCCTAAAATATAAAGAGCAGGATAACAAAAATCTGTTTGTAAAAAATTAAATGAGTATTTCTCTCAGAAGAATTTGGAATTTATAGTTAATGTATGGATAGTATAGTTTAAAAAGTTAAAAATCACTCAAAATGATATGGTGGTGATTTGGGGGTTGAAAAGTTTTCACAATATAGCAATATTAGAAACAATTTAAGGACAAGGATGCAATTATCAAAATTTGTAATTTGGAAAGAGCACATGGCTCAAAAAAATAACCCTTCATACATGGGATTTTCTGTAGTCATATAGAATCAAGATTTCTGTTTTATAACCATGTAGTTTCTAAAGTACAACTTTATCTTTAAGAAGCAAGCAACCAGGCATGATAGGATTTAGCATTGGAGTGCCCAGCCGATATGATTTAGTTCAATCTTCTTATTTTATAGATAGGATGACTGAAGACCAGAAAGATGAAGTGGCTTACCCCAATTTTTTCAGATAATAAATAGCAGAGTTGGGATTTAAATCTGAATTGTCTCATTCCAAAACCACTGCTTTTTCCCATTACACTAACCACAGTGGTTAACTCAGTTTCTATAGAGCCTGGATTTGAGAGAACTGAAGAAAGTAGAAATTATTGGGAATGGTGTTAATTGTATATGAACCTATCACTGAATATTAGAAGGGTAGATGTCAATGGTTTAGGAAATAACTATAAGGAATAATTTATTTTAGGCAATTTTAAAGAGAAACTGGAAAGGGAAGTAGCCTTGGAGTTAGGAGGCTTGAGTTCTAGTCCTGACTTTGCCATTAAAGTAATTCTTTTCTTCTTCTTCTTCTTCTTCTTCTTCTTCTTCTTCTTCTTCTTCTTTCTAGAATAGTTGAATGTGGAAACTAGAGGAAAAGAGAGATCAAAATTACATATAAATTCTAAAAGATTGTAATGATGGTGAATAAGAATGATTATGATAACTATAAAATAAGCCCATATTTTAATTCTTTTATTCAACTCTAAAAGCAGTGGTTTTCTCCACTTGTTTAATATTCTACAGAATATTAAATATAAAATAGTAGCAACTTTGTCCCTGTACCATTTCTATCTGAAGTCCATAGCAAAGATGAGAATTTTTTAATGGTATAAACAACAGCAACAGTGATAGATGATCACATTGGGAAAGTTGTAGAAGAGATTTTGGTCTAATTACGGGTAGGACTTCGTATCTTCAGAAGTTTGTTTTAAATTTCAGGTTCTGAGATTCTATGACAAGTTAATATTTAGTAGGGATATATGTCAAGTTCTTCATCCCATTTTCAAAAAATCAGTCATAGAACTATAGGATAAAAGAGGTCCACTTTTCTTAATATGTAAACAGTCTGAGGGTTTTAGCAGATCGCAAACATGTTACATATTAACAGTGAGGTGATGCTACCAATAACCAAAACAGATGAACAAACCCCAAACACAACAAATCCTAACATAAATCAGGGTTCAGGTACTCTGTCCAAAGCTCAAGAAGGAAGAATCGTCCTGTTCTCTGATTTCACCAGAGTCTGTCTCTGAAATGAAGAGAATTGAACTAGATGATTTCCACGGTTCCCTCTAGGTTTAAACAATTCATATATCTCTGAGTTGCAGGAACTTATTATGCAAGTCGCTTTATTGCTTTAAACTTTGGGGAAATTATATGCAAGTTAAGTGAGTCAAATTAGATGCAATCTTTGTCCCCATTCTCTCCAAAATTTTGCAACATGAAATAGCTGAATTTTGCAGATTTAATTTTAATAGCCAAAATTTCCAAGGCAATAACAAGAATTTTTAGAATAAAATGTTAAACAGAGTTTTGACCAAAACAAAATAGGCAGAATTAATTGAAGGACAACTGCTTATATGTCTTATTTAACCAAAGAAGTTAGAAGATGGAATGAGAATAAATGAGATGGTGTGTGTGTGCGTGTGTGCGTGTGTGTGTGTGTGTGTGTGTGAAAGAGAGAGAGAGAGAGAGAGAGAGAGAGAGAGAGAGAGAGAGAGAGAGAGAGAGAGAGATTTTAAATCTATTGCTTTCTTCATAGACTAATAGTGCTAGAAGGGATTTTCTAGGATAACCTACTACCTCTCCTACATTTAGCAACAGATTGCAAATATTTTAACTTAATGTACACATAATGAATAGAGATAAAATAGTTCTTTCTATACCCTATGTGCCCTCTCCCTATCACCCTTCACTTACTCAAACACACAGATTAGAAGAAGCAAACATATTAGACTCTTTTCAAGGCTGATAACTATTATAGTTATTTTAATGGATTTTATTTTCCAACCATTTAATCATGGTCTGTGTATCTCTTCTACGTCCTTTCTTTTGTATTCTTAGGTCTTAGAAGATAATAAGATAGTGTCTGATACTGGTAGGATAATCAATAGGGTTTTTATCCTTTTTTTTACTTAATTCAATTTTTAATTTTTTAATGTTTATTTCTGTTTCAAGTAGGTATCCTAATTTCTAATAACAATCTTCCTCCTTGAAAAAGTTTATCAGAGTCAAATTACATTTGACTGTAATAGTCTAATTGCCATATTGTCTACAGTAAATTCTCTTAACTCATAATTTAAAACACAAAGAAGTCAGGTAATAAAAATTGTTCATGCATTCTGCCTTTATAGAGGACAAATACTATACAATAAATAGTATAATTTCCATTCAATCTTCTCTACATTCTCTTATCTTTAGAAGTATGTGATTATTGATGCTGCTAATAATTATCCTAGGGAAGGAATTATTCCAAAGGGTCCTCTAAAGTTATCAAAGAAAGTGAAGTTATACTAAATAGTGTTATTTATATTAGTGTGTTTTAATATATTTGGAATCTTTTGAAAATTGATGATCCATTTTTGGTAAATATTATAGCCCTCAGCTCATCAGAAAAGTAGGTCAAATAAACCATGATCATACTTTCAAGTAAATGAATGAATGTTTCTCCTTTCCCTCTTCTGATTTTGAAAGTGTTGTATTTCAGCAAATTTGAAATAACAAAGTAGCTCAATCTTTTTACAATATGACTGTCTTCTTTTTATAATCTATTTATTTCACAATTAATTTATAAATGATACAATGGATAAAATGCTCGAATAGGAGACTAGAAAACTTGTATGCAAATCCTTCCTCTGACAATATGTAGCTATGTGACAATGGGCGATTCAGTTGATCTCTCAGCCTCAAGGCCACTAAGGACACCAGGTGAGTTGTGATACTCATAGGGACATCCCCTTATTCTTGATTTACAGGGAAAATAAATCTATCATTTTTCTCAGCTTTAATTAATTCAAAATTATCTTTCCTTGTGTTCATAGATAATATTTTAAAATGAGCTATTTAAATAATACAATTAATCTTCCATTTTATGAAGAAAAGCACTGTTTTTCCTTTTCGTGAAAGTTTTATATCTTTGTGGTTTCTGAAACTATTTCAAACACTTTTTTATATGACAATGATATTAACTTCTTTTTTTATTTGTCAGCTTATATGGCATACCTTACAGGAGAGGTTCTTAATCATTAAAAAAATTATAGACCAGTGATGATCCATTATGGATCCTTTTTTCAGAAAAAAAAGTTTTTAAATGTTTGAATTAAAAGGTATAGTACAAAGAAAACCCCTTATGTTGAAATAGTTATTAACACAATAAACACATGCATAAACACAGATTTATGGAACCCAAGTCCTTAGATCTTAAATTGTCTTATGTGCAATATGTACTATATAGAAAGTGTGCTGGGCTTAGTGTGAAATAACTTGACTTCAAATCCTGTCTTGAACACACACTAACTTGATGAATATAAGAAATATTTAATGCTTTTGAGTTTAATTTCTTTACATATAAAACAATGATAAGAACATTTATAGTATATAACTCCCAAGGTTGTTGTAAAGAAGGTTCCCATACACCTTAAAACATACATGCACAGTCACACACTAACTTATATTTATTTCATTTTTATTTTAAATTTAAAAAACACGAGATAAATCAGGCATTTATATATATATATATATATATATATATATATATGTGTGTGTGTGTGTGTGTGTGTGTGTGTGTGTGTGTGTGTGTGGTAGGAGAGGGAAAAAAGAATGTGTTTAAAATAATAGATATCCATTATGCACAGCTTATTTTTCAAATATACTTATTCAACCTATAGCTGTTCCATTCATCTATGCATCTTTCTTGCCTCTATTCTGTAATCTTCTTTTAATTAAAAATACCTCAATTACCTCTTTTCTTCCTCACTTCCTCCCTCCCTCCTTCCCTCCCTCCCTCCCTCCCTTCCTTCCTTCCTTCCTTCCTTCCTGCCTTCTTATTCCATTCTTCATCTTCCCACCCCTCAGCCATTTGGGAAAGAAAAAAAAATAGTCCTAATAAACTTGCATAGTCTCATAAAATAAATTCCCATATTGATTGTGTCCAAAATATGTTTCATTTTATATTTTTAATCTATCACTTTTCCTTCATTCCTTGTCCTCTAAAATTGGGATTGATCATTACATTGATTACTGTTCATAAGTCATTCAAAGTTGTCTTTACAATGTTATTTTTGTATAAATTTCCTCCTTGTTCTGACTTCTCTCTGTATCAAATGATATCAATCTTTCCAGATTTCTCTGAAACCATCCATTGCATCGTTTTATACAGCAAAATGCCAGTAATTTAATTGTTAACATTGCTACAACCTATTCTCACAGCAGTATGTAACTATCAACTTCATTCTTCCTCATTTGTCTTGGATTCCTGAAAGGAGACTCAATCACTCAACTCATATTGCATGCTGATGAGATGGTACATTCATTACTGAATCTGTCCTTTTCCTCTCATTATATACGATCCATAACTGGCAGAAATTTTCCTTCTTTAGCTGTTATTTGTCTGTTTTTGAATTCATTTTCTTATATCAAGATTTGCAGTGCATAACTACAAAATGGGAAAGTAGTCTTCTAAAAGATTTAAGTAAGTTTTAATCATAGTGCTTTAGAGGTTCCTATTGACTTTGTCAAAACTTGGGTTTTGTTTTCCTTTCTATTCAATAAAATTCAGTTCAATAAACATATATTTTGTTCAGAATGTGAAATTTCTATTTCACATTCTGAAAAAAATAGTTTTTTGTTTTTTACTCCTCAGTTCTTTCAAAATAATATCATATTTCTTCTTTTACTTCATTCCTCCATGAGTTTAATATTATCCAGAGTGCTCTATGTGACAGATGATCTAATTTTGAACATTGGCTCTGATACTTAACTATTTCTGTCACCCTGTACAAACAAATTGACCTTTGTGTATCTCAAGGGACTCTTTAGGCTTCAACTTCAGAGTTATAGATACATAATCTAATAGACAACTCATATAATTGACAGGATCTATGTTGATTGATGAAATTTCCATACCAAAAATTCCCCACTCTGATGAAATCACAAAAATCAAAGATCTATCAAATGTCCAGTTACTATTTCTTTATTTGTTTTCAGATTTTTTCCCCCTAAATAATAGATTGATAATGGTTTTTGTCTGGTTGCATGCATTAGTTTTCTTTGTCTATTCCAAAGAGTATGAGCAGCCATTTCATTTCACATTTTACTCAAACTTTAATCCATAAAGATGAAGAATTTAGTCAAACCCATGATGAGCATGGTAGCACACAATCATAGACTAAAGAGAGAAGATTTATCTGATGGATATTATTTATATATTTGATCATTTTTATTCTACTATATTATAGACATCTCTAGATTCAATGTCAAGGCTATTATTTTTCATATCCTTCATTTTAATATACTAGAAATTATCACCCAATAATATTTGTATATTCCTCATTTTATGTTGCAGATCATTTCCATCCTCTTTCTTGTTTTGTATATTGGAAATAAACACACATTGACATTCTGACCCTCAAATGACTATTACCAAAGAAGATTCTCAATTAAAGTGGGAATAAAAGGATAATTCAAAGGAAAGAGTAACACCAGGTGATTATGTCCTTGATGCATCTTATAGAAGAATTCTGGGTTCACAGATGAATTAATTTATGAAGATATTGTTTAGCAGGCTGGAACAATACTTTTTAATTTCATCACAACTTTATTAAACACTATCTAATTCATTCATGTGCAAGACTATTTTTGGGTGTGTGAAGTGCATGCATGGAAAAAAATTTTTCCACATTTCTAGGGATTTGTGTGGCACCCTCTTTGGCTACATATCCTGATAGGGAGAGGCAGCATGGTATTGTGGATAGAGTGGATTTATAATCAGGAAGACCTAGGTTTATATGCCAACTCTGGTATTTCTTAGGTTTGTAATTGCTGAAATCATTTCAACTAGTTGTTACTCTGGTTCTGAGCCTTCATTTATTTAAAGATATATTGGGTTCTGTTTTAGTGGAAGGAGTTTTCACTGCCAAAGAAGGCATAGATCCTTAACATGTTGACATCTGCATGGGCAGAGAAAAAAGGAAGTGAATGAATTGGACGAGTGGAATTGAAGGGAATACACAAAACTGTGTGGTGGGTGAATGCAATCTTTCTCAAAGTTTGTTCGTTTAGTCATTTTTCAGTCATGCCCAACACTTTGTGACCTCTTTTAAGATTTTCTTGGCAAAGACACTGGAGTGGTTTGCCATTTCTTTCTCTTGCTCATTTTTATAGATTAGGAAACTGATGCAAATAGTGTTAAGTGAACTTGCCCAGGGTAACATAGCTAGTAAGTATGTGAGGATGTATTTGAACCCTGGAAGAAAAGTCTTCTTGATTCCAAATCTGGCTTTCTATCTACTGGCCTACCCTAGCTGTCCCACAGCAGAAGTCATATTTGAGCCCTGTGTAGTTTATGTAGGAGGGATATTAAAAGACTTTTTCTGACAACCAAAGTTGCCTCTCTGAAGTCTGTTGACAAGCTATAGGTATTAAAGACGAGAGTGAAGTGCATACATATCTGGTAACGGTGATGCATGTCATTTCGTTAGATGTGCAACAGGATGAGGTAGGAAAAAAACAACTGAGAAGAACCAGAAGTTGAAAGATTTTGTCATGTTGGTTTTATTTTTCATTTACTCACTGACTCTTGCTTTCTCCTAGAACTCTTTTGTACTCCAAAGATGTGCCGATTAAAATGAAATGTGTAGATGCTTAGATTATAAAAGACATTTAGATTAAAGATAAAATTTTTATAAATCTTTCAAATTATATAAAGAAATTCAAGGCAGGATTTGTGATTTGAATGAATAGTCACTGTTATAAAAGTTTCGACTTTCATGAGGGACTAAAATGTGATTTCAGAGTTTGTTATTTGATTAGTGATGAATGTGTATTCTTGATATGTCTGTGTAGATTTATAGTATATGCATATATTTGCATATATAATATGTCAACATACCTATCTAATCATTTATTTAGTGACTATATATTTATCTAGTCACATACATATACTAGCTTCATACAAATGAAAAGCAGCCAGCATCTTGATTTAGCAAACATCCATGAGAAAAAATATAGACTGTTAACATGTTTCCTTAACTTACTTTTTAATTTAATTAATGTGTAGCTATGCTTTAAATAGGAACTGATAGCACATCAAAATGATATATAGTGAGCTTTGCCAAATCATGAATTGGGCTTCTGTTTAGCCTTTTGCTCCTAGAGTTAATTACTGTTGTTGTTTTACTTGTCATTTTGAGATCATGATCACCGTCCTTAGGTAATGAATTAATAGGTAGATTCCTATTTGCCAGGAAAATGCTAGTTTGACCTCAATGCTTGGGTGTACATCTGGGATTCCAACATTTGCCCTGGTTGCAGACATGTTAACATTAACAACAACAACAATTAATTAATTGCCTACTGTGTCATTGTTTTTGCTTTGTATGTGTTAGAATTTTCCACGTGGATCCTGCTTTATATAGGGTTTGGTATTTGTCCATCACAATTCATGAGGGATAGAGACAGGATAATTTCAAGAACATAGGAAGCTCTCAGGTTAGAAAAGTCCCATTATCTGCACAAATTGGCAGCTTCTTTATATCTTATTTTCTTAGAGAGTTGCCTAAGGCACCAAGTGGCTAAGTGATTTGTTCAATTATATAGCCAGTAAGTATCAAAACCCAAATTTGAATACTATTCTTCTTGTCTGACTTTCTATTCCTTTTCTATGTAATACCTCCCAATATATTATATACTGTGGCATTTTCTTTATCATTAGATACTTTTAAAGGTATTACATATAAGATACAAAAGTTAAGATAATATTACTATGCACACACACATATATGATTGGTCCACAATTATGATTTCATCAGTGCAGAAACTTCCTTGACCAATACATATCAACATCTCCAGGAAAACTTTTAGTTTTATAAAGTTTCTTGGGGCACTGAAAAATTAAGTGACTTGCCCAGGCCCATTGAGCCAATATTTGTCAGAGGTAGGACCTGAATTTAGGTCTTCCTGGCACAAGAGGGAGGCTACTACTCATTATACAGTGCTACCCCTGGAGCATTAAGTCACAGTATCAAACAGAATTTTAGTATTTTGTAAAATATTTCTATATGTTAGGATAGTTGGTTGAATATTACTTAAAATGTCACCTGGAACATCTCCTTTATTCTTCAACCCTTTATTTGTTCTGGATCATCCATATTGTAAATAAATCATATTTCTGTTATTCTTCCCTCGTATTAGTCAGAAATCACTCTTAAATAAATATGGTATAACATTTTTTATAAAGTGGTTATCAAAACCAAAATCTACATTACTGAGATATTAGAAGGGCTTTAACATAAATAAATAACAAATAATGATTTACTCCTCAACATATGGTTTTGGGGAATACAGTTTTTATCTGAACTTTATGAAAAGTAAATTTATATGGGGTATAAGTCACGGGAAGGCAGATAACACTGTTGTTTGGGGGAACACAGAGAAAGACACATACAGAGTCTAAATGTTGTAGGCATTTAATTAATATGTTTGAACTCAATTGATGTAGCTCTTTATATTAATGGGAGATAATTGGAAGGACTTGGACAAGAATAGCACAGAATGAAATTAGGTTTTGGAGGAATGTTATTCAAACTACCAGCCCTGGAGAGGACAATATAGCCATAACTTCTAAGATGCTAAAATTCTGTTACTGCAGGGATGGGTCTCACAAGAGGTTGACATGTAAAGAAAAAAATAGCTTTCGCTCAGTGATTTCTCTCCAACGGTTACACAATTAGTTGAATGAGGAAATTGTACTGATTATTTCTAATGTTCCTTCAAACTCTAAAATTTCATGATATATTTATTTATTTGTTCTCTGTCTCTGTCACTGTCTGTCTTTCTCTGTCTCTGTCTTTGTCTCTGTCTTTCTATCTCTCTTTGTCTGTCTGTCTCTGTCTGTCTGTCTCTGTCTGTTTCTCTCCTCTCTCTTCCCTTTCCCTTCCTTCTGTCTCTGCCGCTGTCTCTCTCTCTCTCTGTCTTTGTCTCTCTGTCTCTGTCTCTCTCTCTCTCTACATATTTCTCTCTGTCTTTTGATGGAGTTTTTTGTATGTATACCTTCTCAGTGATGACATGTAGCCTTTCAGAAATGTCATAAGAAGGAGTATAAATTTAGAGCTTAAAAGATCCTTAGAAGTTACTATCTGGTTAATCTCCTCATTTTACAGTTAAAGAAACTGAGTCCTAAGGAGATTAAGTGATTTATTCATGATCCCCTGGGAGTAAGCTATAGAGGAAAGATTTGAACCAATGTCCTCTTATTCCATTTAGTGTTTTTTTTTTCAATTATACCATACTGCTTCTTAGTGTGTTTATTTTCTATCTTTATTGTCTGCTTCCTGAAGAAGGGTACTTGTCTGGTAATCAAAGGTAGAAAATATGAGGTTTGTACATATTTATTTCCTGGGCAGTCATGGTCAAAGAATTCATCACATTTTACTAATGGTGAGCTACTTTCTCTGTACTTAGTTTGAATTGTGGTTTGAACATTGTGACCCATTTTGTACTCATATATTAAACTCTGTGTAGAGAACAAAAAGGAAATAGGGAGAATAGGACCTCTGAATAAAGATGAAAGGAAATGAAGAGAAACAACATATGATAAGTTCAAAATAGACATTATAAAGGAGTTATTAATTGACAGTATGAAAAATAGCCTGAGTCTGGGTTGAGAGACAAATAGATGTGTTACCAAGTAAAATGGAAACTTCTTCCCTCAAAAGCTTTTAGAGTAACCAGGAGACTCATGATGGTTTGAGTAGAAATCCATTCTTTTTTTTGTGGCTAGATAATCCCTTCTTGTCTTTCCTAGCACTATGCTTCTGCCTTATTATCTTCTGAGTGTACTTCTTTTTTAACTCTATTACTGTCTGAAGAGGGAAATGAAGGGGACCTATTTGATTTCCCTTTTAAAAAAATCTGAGGGAGTGTGCAACAAAAGCAAGCCTTATGCCTTATCTTCCTTTGTTCTCTGTTTGTGTCTCTCTCCATTTAAAGTTTTTCTCTATGAATGTCTGTCTCATTGTCACTGTTTCTTACTGACTTTGAATTAGAAATAGTGTTTCTTAGGATCAGATTCTACCACTGCTTCTGTTATAGAAATTGCATAATTTTTCTGAGCCTCAATTTCTTCATCTGTAAAATGGAGAAAATAATGCCTATAGTAATTTCACTTCTCTGTTGTGAGGTCAAGTGAGAGTTTATATGCCTACACATTATATATAATGCATTGTGTTACAAACTCTGAAGTTATCTGTTTATAAACATGTGGGAATTGTTATAACAATTGTTATTTCTGCAGCACTCATGGGCTATAGGATAAGAAGTTGCTTTCTTGAAAACTTTCTTATCTTTCTTTGAATTGAATTAGAGAAGAATTGTCGTGGAGACAAAACCAAAGAATCGTGAACCTTATGAGACTACTTGTAGTTGAGGTATGCTGAAGTGTCTATAGTAGTAGGTGAAACTATGTTTCAGTCCAATTCAAATCAGTTTAAGAACATTTATTTCCTTATTACTATTTGCAAGTATTTTATTTGGTTTTGGGGAGATATAGACAAGAATGAACCAATACCTGGTCTCATGGATCTTATATCTTCTTGGTTGGGGAAATAGAATAAATACCAAATAAATACTACAAAAAGATAATTGATACAGGGGGAACAAATACTAACAATTGGAGGGATCAGGGAACTATGTTGGCATCTGATCTGAGCCTTAGAAGTCATGTATTCTGAGGTGTGGAGATGAAGAAGAAATGTATTCCAGAAATAGGGCAATGCTTGTATGAATGTACAGGTAGCAAAAGGAAAGGTTAATCAAATCCAGTTTGACTGAAAATCAAATACAGCCTTTTTGTATAAAAACGCCTTTTTAAGTTCTATTTTTTGGATGAATACTAGCAAAGCATATGCACTGTGTTTTTAATACCAGTGATAAATCATTGGTGTGAAGACCTAAAATATTTTCTGTATGGAATGAACTCGCAATAAGAATAATAATGATGATTAATAATATATTATCATAGGTAAGCCAGATAATTATAGATTTAGTGCCTTGTACCACATTTCTCCAGCACTGCAGCCTTCCCGGCAGTGAGCAGACCTGTTTCTTTTATGGTGAGATTTCTACTTCTGGGATCATAATGTTTTATTCTATGTAACTTTTTAGAAACCTTGTTGGTGCCAGCTGTTAACAGAATGGCTGCTCAATTGACTAAAAATGCAACAGAGCAACTATTAGTGATTCAAGGTCAAGTTGGGAAGGGCACAGCAAGTACTGTTCTGAAACATATTACTTGCTCATCCTTTCATACTCATTCTGGAAGATGTAGTGGAGAATATGATAATTACATTTTGGGATAACAGCTACTTTTGATTACAATTAAAATATAGCCAGCCTTGATTATTTGGAGGTCTAGGTTAAGAGTAGATTCAATAAAAATAAAATAATAAAGATCTTTTTTATCTAGGAAAGATTAATCTAACACATAAACACAGATTTGGAAGTACTAGCCAAACAATAATAATGGAAAGAACCATTCCCAAAATCCTAGGAAAGAACAGATGGAATGTAAATAATGTTATGCTTCTCAAAAGGCATTACTTATTAATAAATATCTTATATGTAAAATAAGGGAAGAGAGATAGAAATGATTCTTCTTGCTATTAAATCTCAGAGCACTTATTCTTTGGTGTACTGTATTAATATTTGGAGATGTCTTTTTTTTAAGAAAAGGTGTAGATAGATTGTGGAGGGACAAAACATGAGTTTTGAAAGGAAGCAAGATAATAAGAACATGCCTATCTTAGAAGAAGTAAGAAGCCATTTTTATACATTCTCATAGTCTTGCTATCACAGGGAGTTTATCATCCTTATAAGTTAATAAACACAAAATAGAACTGAAGAAACTCAAGATCTATCCAAAAAATTATGACATTAGAAAAAAATGAAGTAAAATAGACAATGAAATAATGTGCCTGTAGATAGCACAGGATCATAGGAAGACACCTTATTTGTCATTTATTTGAAACCACTCATTGTGGAGATGAAGCAGCTGAGTCGAGTGATTTGTCCAGGGTCAAATAGGTAGCAAGTATCAGAACTAGGACTAAATCCAGGTCTTTAGACTCCAAATCCAGTACTCACTCCTCTGTGCTGTAGAGCTACAGTAGTTGAAAGGGAGCTTCCAAATCATCTAGGCCAACTTCCCTCTTTTCTTTTTTCTCATGAGAAAAGTATAGTTTCACTTATGATCTGTTACAGTGGATTCTAATCCCTTAAGAATAATCTATGAATAAAAATTGGGCCAGCTCTTCTTACCACATTACTCCATGGTATTAAGAATATTCCCCAGGCTGACAAAAATAGTGAATTCTACTGCAATGGCTGGGGCAGATAATCATTTCAATGATTCCATCTTTATGAAATTTATTTTAAGGAAAATATTTCACTTTGGCTGATTCCATCATAATTTCTTCCACTTTAAATATAAACCGGAAAATAAATTAAACATTAGTAACTGAATATTTGCCTTTTAACAATTAATGTGATATAGATGAAATATTATTAAGAGATAGCTAACTTATATAGCTTGTTAAAATGCCAGTTGACACAAAGGACCATAATATCCTCCTTTTTCAAAAGTGTATCTAAATGTCAGAATCTGTGTCTAATTCTTACCCTAAATTTTGGATAAATTCATGTAAGACTTCCAGGGCAACCTTATATTTTTTCTTTGAATATTATCTTAAATCTGATTCCTTTTTAGAAAGAGGAAAATCAGATTCAGCAATGGGTCAGGATGTACCAAAATTGTTAGGAACTATTTTATATGCCTTGGATTAAGAAAATAAGATCATGGATTTTAATCTGGAGGAAATAAGAGAGGCCTATTAAAATGCAAGTTTCTTAAGGGCAGAGACTTCTTTTTTGTCTGTTTCCATAAGCACCTGGAATAGTACCTAGTGTGTAATAGGAAGCAATGAAATAATGTCATTGGATTATTATGAGGCTGAAATGAAATAATGGATGTAATATATTGGCAAAATTTTAAAATACTATGTGAATATGAACTATTATTTATAAATATTTGTGGGAGATTGCCTAAGGTCACATAGGTAGTAAGTGGTAGAACTGGGATTCAAAAACTGGGTTCTCTGACCCTATCTCTGATTCTTTCATTTTTTATCAGACTTCTGTTATTATTTCCCAGTTCTTTATTTTTGAGATCTGGGAACTGCTATGCATAAATATACTGTTAATTATCTTAAAAAGTAAAATATTTCTCTTGTACTTTACTTTTTATTTTGATTGGTATGTTTTTCAATTTTTTGCCTCAGTGGAGTTCCTTGTACAAGGAAAATATCAAATGTAATGAGTCGTTGAGACATTTGTATGTGCATGTATTTATGAGTATATGACTTTTACATACACACATATACTATTGTCTGCTTACAAAAGGCCCAGGAATCATTTACAAAATGAGGAAAGATTAAGAAATTTTTTCCTAGAATCAAGTAATAAACATATAATTAGCATTCTATAATTTCTGATTTCCATTCCTCTATTTTGTGAATTCCCCAGTTTTTCAAAAAAATCTATAATGGAGAGAATTTCCAACAAATAGAGTTCATCCATTCTTCCTATTAGTTAATGTTATCTGCAGACTATTAAGTTTTTCAAAGTGAAAAGCAATGACTGAGTCAATTGAAGGAAAATGAATGTTCTTTTCTTTTTATATAAATAACTATAACGGAAATACCCCAAAGTTTTGGGTTAATTCCTAGGTCTCTGCTGTGGTACAGAACTGTCTCTTTATGCTATTCGACCCAGATTCTTTCCTCAATTTGAACAGAACAATCAAAATTCAGGATTTAAGCAGACTCTTTCTAAAATGAGATAAACAGTTAAAACATCTCCTTTCATGTTTTGTTTTAGTGTTTGTTATTTTTCCATGGGAGGGGAAAATCCCTTGAAAATTTCTACTCCAGGCTTTGCAGATTTTACCTAATAATTCAGATTCTTTGCATTAATCCCAACCCCTTTAAATGACCACACCCATCAATTCTGGTGAAATTCCCAGAAATTTATTCAAAGAAGTCTTTTGGTAGAGAAAATGGCCAGTGAGGTTTTCCTCTAAAATATTATAGAGAATAAGTACAATGAATGTCACAGAAGAAGGATTTTCATGTGTAGAAGGATGGTAAACAGGGAATCTTTCTTTCTTTCTTTGGTTTCCTTCCTAAAGCCCCCTCCAATTCTATAAACCCAATTCATTCAGACATCAGATTTGCATTTTTATCTTTTCTCTTTCAGAGACTGACAGAAATTATAAATGCATCCAAAGTCCTCCCACTCCCCAAATAGCCCTAACTTAATTTTCTTCTAAAGGTTTAATTTTTGGAATTGCCATTTTCAAGTTTAGAGTATTTCTGTGTGCTTTGTATCTTCTCTGCTAAAGAAACTCTACTTTGTGTAATCTATTTAGACAACTTAAAATATGCTTATCTATTACTACACTCTCAGAATGTCTGATGGACCTAACAATTACTTCCCATTGGCTCCACTACACTTTTGAATCACCTGAAATCATAGCCTCTGGCTTCCTTCTTAGATTTCTGCTCATTTTTTTTTTCTTTTGAGATAACTGTCATTTTAAGTGGAATTCTGAATCTTATTACATCCTATTTTCTATCCCCACCCCTCACTAAGTACAAAAATTTAAGTTTTGGAGACAGATTTGATTTCCTCCCCTCTAGGTATAGGAAATTATCGCATATTTAAACTTCCTATGGTTCCCTTTCAAAATATGTAGCTTTTTTTTAAATGATAAAATATTTTGCCTAGTTCCTTAGTTATAGGCAGCTACTTGAAAAAAAGAAGGTAAAGGATTTAATTATCATCAATTCTTTTTCAATGCTAAAAAAATTTTACAGTTATAGAATGCAATAGAAGAATCAAAACACGATTAAAGCTACCACTAGTTAAAAGTATCAAAAACAGATTTTATTCATCTTGTTCCATTGTTTTGAAACAATTCATATGAAATGCTTTACAAGAGTGAAATAAAAGGCATTTATTAATTTCTATAATTTTTTTTATCTTACTGTCACTGAAGGATGAGTATATTTTTTCCTTCATTTAGGGTGAGAGAGAGGGAGGTCGTACATGCTTCCTTCCCCTGTGGTGGACTTCTATCTTCATACAATGTGATCTTTCACTGGCTTTTTACCATTTAATAATACCATAAGGATATTGTCTCTCTTCTAATTATAGGGCCAGACTAACAACTTCTAATGGACAAACAATTTGATATTATCCAAGATTATGCAAAGGAGGTTTTCTGATAGAAGAGAAAATCCAAAGACAAACAAACAAACAAAAACTGCACAGATAACTTAAAGTGGACATGATATGGTGAACTGAAAAATTAAACTCTTAGCAGAAAATTATTATTTAAGGTTTTATTGTCCCCAGAGAGTTTTGAAATATGTGGCGATGGTGGAAATAAAGAGGAAGATACAAATAAGACAGTGAAAACCATTTTGAAAGAATAGTCTATAGGAGTTGGAAGCTGGAGAAGGATTGGAAAAGGCATAAGGAACAAAGAATTACTTTAAAATTTCACATTTAATGAATGGGAAAATAATGACAGTAATGGTAATCAGAACATGACAATGACATTGACAAGTAATAATCAGAATTATTTTTGTTGGTAGAGAGAGTTGGGAGAAAAACCTATATTGGATTTGGGGGAATGAATGATAACCGATAGATTTTATCATTAACCTTTTTTGAGAGGGCTGTTTCATTTGGGTTGTGAAGACAGAAGCTGTGCCTTAAAGGGTTAAGCAGAGAGTCAGTTTTGATTTAGGGTATTTATGCTAATGTGAATTTAGAGCTTTCTGATTTTGGAAAGAGATAATAGAGAAACCTGCATAAGGGAGAAACAAGCTTGACCGAAGCCTTTAAAAAAAAATCAAGATTGGTATACATGTAGAGAAACAGAAAATATACCAAATGCAAAAGAAGAAAATGAAACTGTAGGACTTTTTTGAGGTTCAGAGGCAGAGGACCCATCAACATTTGAAATCTGGCCTAGTAACAGAAATTGAAATTGAGTTTAATTTAGTTTAGTCTTTTTTTTTCTTTCTTTTTTTTCCCCTGAATTCTTGGGACCCCTACGAGTTCATTTCTAAATAGGCAGACCATGGCACCTTTGAAGAGAAATGTATGTGACATGGAGGGGGAATAGGAAAGTAACGAATTCCTCTTCATTTCAGATAGAAGAAAACAAATATTTAAGTTGCCTCATTTTATTTAAGTATTAGTAGGAACAGCTTCTCATGTTAATGAAATCTGAGAAAAGAAATAGTCACATAACCCTATTAGGAGAATGATTATTAATTTGTAGTCATTGCCTTTTTCATTTTCTGCATGTTAAAATACACAAAGCATCTGTGATTACCTTAGCATGGAAATCCTCATGTGTATTTTCTCTTTTTATTAATCAATTTAATTAATTTAATTTTATTAGTTAATGCTGATTGTAGGTAGTCAGTGTTTTATTAAATACACCCTAGGGATTTACCTAAAGCCCAGAATGGTTACAACTTGCTCTTGCTTACAAAGCTATGGAAGTGTCAAAAGTCAGATTTGAACCTAAATCTTCCAGGCTTATTTCTACTTATGTATGTTAGAAATTTTAGGGGATTCCTCATCAAGCTTCTGGCCCTTTTTACTACCACCTTAGGTGTAAATCTCTATTTTCTCCTTGCTCCTAGCACAGTGCTCTGTATGAAGTAGGTGCAAAATAAATGTTTGCTTATTTGATTTGATCAAACACATACACTCAGCCTGTATTGGGGAATATAAATAACTGCTTTACACAGTCCTGAGAGTAGGAATTAGCTTGTCACTGCTGACCTTTGGACGAATAATTCCATCTGAGCTAAAGGATCAGAAGCCAGATGGCATGAAAGAGGAATTCAATTCTCAAGGTACCAGCTATATACATTTGGTAGTTAAGTGACAAATACACACATAGTGAAATTTCACTCTTGGTCAACTTATTTCCTAAGCTCAGGCCTTCCCAGTCTAGATAATTTTAAAGCTCGTACAGAGAACGACTGGTTTCTCATGCTACAATAACATTTTTTTTCTATTACTAGATAACATCTCTCCAAGCTTTCAGGTTGCTTGTAGAAGCAGGGGACCTTTTGAGCCTCTTCCTACTTGGGAGAAGGAATAGCTTAGCTCCTTGGCCTATCAAGCATCTCTGAACTTTCTCCACTGTTTTTCAGTTTCTTGCTGGCCTCTATCTTGTTTTGTTGACTCTAACTAGGTCAGTCTCCCTGCTTTGTTTGTTTGTTTTTTGTTTACCTAATTCATTCCTCTCTCCAAGACATCTCTTTCAATTTTTCTTTTCACCTTCTGCTTCTCTGCTACCTTAAGCACATCACAAAAAACAAATAGTCCTTGATCACATAATATCTCTATGTTTCCATTTCTTTATCTGTAAAAGGAGTGAATTGGACTAAGTGGCCTTTGAGGTCCTCACCAGCTTTAAAATTCTTGATCTTTGAATCTTATTTTGAACATACATGTAAGTCACTTCTCCTCTCTAATTCTTACATCTGTAAAGGAGCTATTTATTACATTTATGGATAATTATAATCCACTGAGTGAAACTGTTCTTAAAAATTATGTGATCTATTAAGTATATATTTCACCTTTATCTAGTCATTTACAGTTACAAGAAATAATATAGCATAGTGGATAATCTGTTGGAAGTTAGGAACACCTTGACTTACAGTTTAATCTGACAGTAAGGATCTGTATGACCAAGGGAAAGGCATTCACCTTCTCTCATGTCAGGTAGCTAAGACTTACCTAACCAATCATGGTAGGATTGAAATCCATAGGAAGGAAAGGGATTACCATACCAAGGACAAAACAAATTCCGGATGTATTGAGCCATTACAATTACAGATCATTTTGTGTGTAACATATTGCATGTCTGAAGTTTGGGGAATAGGGTTTAAATTCTAGCATCGCAACTTAGTACCTTTGTGATATTGGGTAAGTCACTTCTCCTCTCTAATTCTTACATCTGTAAAATAAAAGTGATCAGACTCAGTTTTTTCTAAATGTCCTTTCTATTTTCAATCCTATCATCTACTTATCACTTCATTTGATCCTTAGATTCCTGTGGTATAAATAGTACTCATGTTCACCGTGATGAACTAAGTAACCAACATTCCCAGTTTACAGATGAGAAAACTGATATCTAAAAATTAAATAATTTACACTAAGATCACATCTAAATGATCTATCTTATTTTGGTTGCTGGTTTGTTTTGTTTTGTTTTCTGGGAGAGGATGCTGAGGGACAAATCATGATCCAGGTTTACATGTGGACATAAGGAAGTATGGCACAGTGATGAAAATGCTAGATTTAAACTGAGAGTATCTAGGTTCAAATTCTTTCTCTGCTAATTACTACTTGCATGATGTTGAATAAAATCACTTTACTCGTGGACTTTGCTCTCTTTGAATATAAAAAGAGTCATTTAGAAAGACTAGGTTTTCTAATAAGATTTTACAACTCTAGATCTATAATCCTACTGAGAAATAGATTGGAAATTAAATTTAAGGTTTAACACAAATGATATACCCTTTTTTTGAAGGATTTTAGTGCTGCTCTGATTCAAGTAAACAATAAATCTGGGGTAATTTGTTTACCAGAATCACATTTCCAATTCCTTTGAGCAATTTAAACAAAATGGTTTGGGAGTAGGTGATCAAAGTTTCTAAGACAGGGCTCAGGAAGAACCACCTATGAAAAGAATAGATCATTTTTCTTTACGTAGGGCATCTCCGGGGATTTTTTTTGGTCGGGGAGGCTTAATCTAGAAATCTAGACCCAATAGATGAAGTGATGCAATGTATAATGACATTATTCAGAATTTTGGTCACAATAATATAGTGTAAAGATAATACGGTCAGTAGAAAGACCTTTGGTTTCAAGTCAGGGGACCTGGTCTCAGATCAAGGCATGGCTTTTTAGCTTCATTTTGTACCTTGGGCAAATTATTTCTCTCAGTTTCTTCTTCTGTAACTGATGGGAAGTATAGTCAGTGATCTCTAAAGTCATTTTGAATTCCAAATCTGAGGTTTAGGAAGTGACTATTTAATTTAAATGAATTTTTCCAGCTGATCTTTCTCCTTTCATTGTTCAAACTTTGAAAATATTGTTGATGAAACATATGGGTTTGAAATTGTATCACCCACTTCAACAAATTATTCAATAGTTAAAGGCAATTTAATCTTTTCTTGGTTACTTAGTTCATCACGGTGAACATCAATTATTCACTTATCCATTCATTTTTTCATTCAACAAATCAATCAATCAACAAAAATCTATTAAGCATTTATTATATGCTAGGCTCTCAGGATACAAATCAGTAGTCTTTGTCTTAAAGGTACTTTCCTTCCACTAAGAAACACTTTTTTAAGTGCCTAATATATGCAAGAAACTTGTTAGATGACGAGATACTAAAATAAATGAAACATAGATGTATATATGAAGGGGATTGTAATTTCTATGCCTCCCCTAGCTCAGTTTTCTAGCCTCAGGACTCAGTCACAGATATGAGGTTTTAATGCAGCATCAAGGTGTGTTAAGCTAACTGTAAAATTGCATCCAGACCTGTATGAATCAAGGGCATGTCCTTTGAATGAATCAAAAGGCACAGCCAGTGACTGGGTTGAACAAAAACCCCATGTTTAATGCTTCTGAATGCCATGAAAGTCTTTGTTACTAACTGTAAAAGTGGTTCTAAGCCAAGACCCTAAAGTGGAAGAACTGGGCTCCAGAGTGGGAACTGCACCTAGTAGGGAGATGATATTGTTTTCTCTCTCTTCCTTCCTTAATCCTATCCAGAGATGTTTAAGCAGTAGGAAACACAAGAGGGGGCAGAAATATGTATCAGACAGATATATATAGAGAGCCATAGTCATCTTAGGGAGTAAGCAGCTCTTGGATCATGATCCTTGAAAGCAAAGAAGAGAACCCACTATGAACTTTTGAAAAAGATAGCCACAATAATCAAGGACTAGCTTACAAAAAGTAATTCCAGAGGCAAGAAATTACTTTCAGATTTTGTAGTATCAGGGTTGTGAGTTGTCTGGCATGAGTGTTCCTTACCTGTCTTCCTCAAAACCATTATATAAAGTATGTGCCTCTTCCCACTGAAGTGCTCATTTGTGGAAAGACTGTGCCCTTTGTTTATAGTGGGAAGGTTTTGTAGCCACTTTTTTACTATGCCATCTCAATTAATGCCATTTGCAAGATCGAGCCAGCTGTTAATGGGGAAGCACATTAATGGAAGGTCATTAGGTATAATTTTAGGAGTAGGAATTTGCAGAATACCCCTTGAACCTGGGAATAATAGTTGCCATCTGGGGTATCTCACCTTCTAGATTTAGTAGAATTTTGCTCTTAGATGATCCCGAGATAGATAGGGCTGTTTGCTTTTATCTTTGCTATTTTTTTTCTATCTCCTGCATAAGTTGTTAGCTCTCACTTCTCAGTGTATTACCTTCCAGCTGCCATCTTCCTCTTCCTATGTCCCTAACTTATAAGACTTGGTCTAAAAAGAAATGGATTTTCCAGAACAGTACAAATCTTGACTTTAGTCATAATTCTAAGTCGGTAGTCTTTGTCTTGAGGCCACAGTGGTCAAGAGGTTGAATCATTTATCTAGCATCACAAAGAACATGGCAGAACCAGAATGAAGAATTACTGCTGTTGCTGCTGCTGCTGCTACTACTACTACTACTACAGGAACTGGACCTATGATCTAGTATAGAGAAAACCTTAATGACAAAAGTCTCCCTACTAATGCAAATTCCCACCTTCTTGGCCATCTAAAAAAAGTTAAAAAGTCTTTAAAAAGTTGCTGAAGGCACTGAGTCTCCATGTTTCTCTTGTGGTAAAAATTGCATGACCTCCACTACTCCTTTTGTGTATGTTTGTATGTTGGCAATCAGATCTCTCTCTTTTGATTATTTTCAATTCATTTTCTAATTGATTTGTACTTTAGGTAATATTGGGTGCTATTTATATATCACTTTATACATATACATATATGTGTATTATCTCATTTGAGCCTCAAATCAATTTTGCAGATATAATCATTGTTTATAAATGAGGAAATTTAAGTATATAGAGGGTTAGTGACTTAGACCCTGGTTATACACTTTGTCTCAAAGGCTGAATCTGATCATTGTTTTCCTGATCTCAAGTTTAGTACAATTATCTACCAGGCAATGCTGAGTTTCTTTGAGGTTTCCAGAACAGTGGTGATTCACACCTATCATGTGTCCCTTTTTAGGGGTATTAATTATCCAGAGTTTGTAGCTTTCCATGAATCATAGCCATATTAGTATCAACAGAAGAGTGCTGAGGTTAAAACAATGGGTTTTCATTTCACAGAGAAGCTTGGGATCATTAAAACTAATGCAGAAGTTTACAAAAGTCATGCAACCCATTTTCTTCCTCCTGCTGAATTCTGGGTTTTACTTATTTTACATGGGTAGGATTTCCAGGATTCATGTATTGGTGAACCAACTCTGTGGATTGGCAATCCAGCTACATTTCATAGACTGCACAGTTAGGATTCTTCATCCAATTGTTTTCTCCCTCCTCTTACCATGGATAGTTATTTTGACCACTTTGGAGTGATTGGGGACGTCATTTAGAAGTCTCTACAACATTCTAGGACTTGATGTATTCAGGTGAAATCATTCACAAATAAGATTATCTAAAGAATCTTACCATTTTTAAGGAATCGCTATTTCAAATGGATCCTATACTAGATTGCTGGATAAGTGAGATATTTCACCATAGATTAGACACATGTTTAAGAGTTCAACAACTAATTCCTTTATTTCCCCACCCCACCTTCATATGATCTTATTCTATATTTTTGTGACTCAATCTTGATCTTTCTATAATTGTTAAATGGACACAATAAAATTATAATAATACTCAAACTGACTCATCAAAGTAGGTATTCATTAATGATTTAGATCAGAAGATTAGCCATCCTGAGTAACTTCCTCAAATTCTCCTTTAAAATTTCACAACAGGAGGTAGAAACAATATGTTCATCATCAATGGACTAACAACTTGCTGATAAAATGCTTAACTGTGACAACCTATGGAATTAAAAAAAAAAAAGATGCTATAGGAAATTTCTGTGCATAGCCCCAAAGGAATTCCTATATTTATTTTCTGGGAGAAATGATCTCCTGCCTGACTTTTTTTTTAAGTGGCAAACTATTTGGTCTAATGGTAATTCCCTCCGGGGATGGTCTCTAGACTTTCATTGTTAATGAGCAAGTTCTTAAATACTTCAGAATGCAAGAGTGAACAGATTTGCCTAAACTATGATTGGCAAAACCTGAGCACCTCCTAATATGGCACGAGGATATATTTTCAGGCATTCACATCTTCACATCATGAAAGTTATTTTGCCTTTTGCAGACTTCAGCTTTTTCCAGACTTCTTTTATTAGGATTTATATATGGCATAGTTTGGAAACAATTTTAACAACAGGAAACCAAGGCTGTTTCTGTCCTGACAATGTAACAAATATATTTTAAAGATTGTCCAAAGAAGTTATGATCTATGTTTTTCAATGAGTATTTGTCAAAAAAAACTGAGCACCACTCAGTAACATTTGGCAAATTAAAAAAAAAATCTTTTCTGTAGAAAAAAAACCTCTCAATTCTAGAGGTCTTCCCTTATCCTTAGAATATTTATGTTACCATTTCAGTATAAAATCCATTTTATACTGTTTATATATAAATGGTTTATAAATCATTTTACATCCAACAAATACATATTTCTAATTTTAGGATACTACTAAAACAAATGATTTAGTTGGTGCTTTTATAATTTGAAATTAGCACTAGTGAATACAATGTTAGATGTGTAGTCAAGAAGACCTATATTTAGACACTTAATATAGGTATTAAGTAGTCTCTCTCAGACCAAGTTTCCTTATCTGTAAGATGGGATAATAACAACACCTAATTCACAAGGATATTATGAGGATCAAATGAGATCATGTATGTAAAGTGCTTTGCATTATTTAAAGTAAAATATAAATGACAGATTTTATTACTACTGTGAGAGATAGTTTGGAATAGTTAATGAAGAGATGGACTCAGAGCCAGACAGACCTAGATGCAAATTCTGCATCAGATACTTTCTGCCTGTTTGATTTTGGGGCTTATACTCTTAAAGCCTTTAGCATTCTAAGACTATAAATTGCCAAGAAGGTGGTAATTTGCATTGGTAGAGGCACTCTCATCATTAGGCTTTCCATATTCTAAATCGCAGGTCCAATCTCTATCCTGTTATCATTATTATTATAATTATTATTAGTAGTAGTAATAGTAATAGTCTTAGTACTACTACTCGTAGTATTTTGTTGTTGTTGTTGTTCTGGTTCTTTCCTGGACAGTTTTACAATTCTATAATACAAATTTTCTCAGTAATATTTTTAATTCATAAGATTTCATAATTGGAAAGAGTCCAATCCATAGCTGAATACGAATCCTCTCTATCTTGTGCCTGACAAGTAGGGGAAGTATCCAGTTTCTGCTTAAAGACTTTAAGCTTCAATGATGTGATCCACTTTTGGGTAACTGATTCTTAGGAACCTTTTCTTACAGGGAGCCTAAACTTGCCTCTTTGTCATTCTCATCTCTTTTTACTAATTTTGACCCTGTTTGCCAAGCAGAATAATCTTTCTTCCATGTGATATCCCTGTATAGAATTAAAAACTGTTATCTTGTCCCCTCTCAGTCATCTCCAGTGATAACACTATAGAATCCCTTAACATTTATATTTCTAACATTTTGCTGTGATGGTCCCTTTGTTTTTGTGCACTATTAGAGGTTCTGAGTAATTATTGATTTTAACTTACTATCTTGCTTAAATCTGCTTCAAGAAAATGCAGTAGTTGATAGAGATTTTCATGTTAAAGAAGTTAGATAAAAATCAAGTCTCTATTATACATCACAAAAGGCTGAGTTCAACTAAAATCTTAAAGAGCAATCAAGAAGTTAGTTATGTCCACAGCTACACTTGAAGTTATTAAGGGTCTTTCCTATGAAGAATGTTAAAAAATAGGGTAGCATTGTCTGAATACATAGCAAAGATGGACTTTCAGAGAACAAATTATTCTCGGCTTGTGGTCACTTCAGAGGGTCTGCGGGCAGCTGACACTCTAGAAGGAGACCATAATTGCCAACATTTTGTCAAGAGCTTCTCCATCCCCTTAGCCATCTCTACCTAATCTTGTCTGACACTGTTTATGTGTAGTTTATACTCCCTTTATCTGTTTTGCATCCCTAGAGAACATAGACACTGCAATCTTTAAAGCTGCTAATCCCACACTTTTGAATAGCAGAAAAGATGAACTGTATCTTCCCCATGCCCAGATCTCTCCCTGGTAGTAAATTAGGTGCTTAGTGTATTGAATCGCCTCCTTCAGACCCAAGAGTAAAATTTGTAAATTGGGATTCTTCCTTAATATGTAGCCTGCTTGGTGGAAGAATCGGGCCAAAATTGTTTTGACTCAAGGGTTGCAAATCACCAGTACATATTCTTTTAGCAGTAATTAACTGCTTGGGTTCAATGATGTCTTGATACTGTTGTGATTGTTTGATTAAAAATTGAATGTTTGGGGGAGAGTAATGCCATGTCTAGTGGGTTCATTATCTCTTCCTAAAAGAGAAAATGTGCTTCATTCATTCCCATGCTCAACTGTACTTACCAGGCTCACATATTACTTATTAATATGACAGATGCTGGATTTGGAATCAAAGGATCTGACTTTTTTCTGTGTGACCCTAGGAAAGTCACTTCCTCTGGATCTTAACATCTTCATCTGGAAGATGAGGGTGCCAGAATTAGATGATGTCTATGATTTATTCTTCTCTCTATAGTCTAAAATTTTGCTTTAAATCTATTCCCGGCCCCTTCTAGTCTCCTTCCTTCTTCCTCTTCAATAGAATTTGTGTGGTGTTTATTTTTTTTTTGGGGGGGGGGAAGGGAGATGGGAAAGTAAGGCAAGATATTTTATATATTCTGAAATTATCTTATTTTCCAGAAGAAACACACTAATCCAACCATGAGTAAATAATTTAGACCTGCTCTTGAATATTGGAGTTTCAAATAAACATTTATAATACTAAGCAAATTATGATATTGCTCTCTCTAAAGGTAATATGGTTTAGTAATAGCAAGAAAATGTCTTCTGTTAGGAAAGCTGAGTTCAAGTCCCAGCCCTCTCAAACGTCTTAGCTGTGAGAATGTGGGTAAATCATTTCAGCCTTTCTGAGTCTCAGTGACTCTATTTATAAAATAGGTATTATAGTTCTACAGTTTAAATCAGTGATGAGCAAACTACGGCCCATGGGCCAGATGTGGCCCCCTTAAATGTTCTATCTGGCCTCCTGACATTATTCCTAATCTGACGAATATAATGAGTAGGATACAATACAATGAAACTTCGAAAGAGTTGCCTTAGAAACAGACTGGCCGATGAGCACGTCCTTTCTTTTGGCCCCCTCTTTAAACAGTTTTCCCATCACTGGTCTAAACCATAGAGTTGCTGTGAACAAAGTGATTTGCAAACCTTAAGACACTTGCGAAACTAGTGATTCCATCACTAATCAGACCTTTCTCAAAAATGGTGCCTGGACAGTTCCTATCTCTATAAATAAAGTATTCTCTGGAAGAATAGAAACTCAGGGATGATTTAAAAGCCGTTTTTGAGTTTATTTAGAGTGACTACAAGATGATGAGCAGCTGTTCTCTACCTCCACTGAGAACTAAAAGAAATGAGGAAATGGGCTTGGATTCCTGCATGCTAGATTGAGTTTATATATAAGGAAGCTTCCTGACCATCAGGGTCATTAAACATGTGAATGGGTTCCTTGAGGAGGTTAGAAGATGCTCTTTTGGAAGCTTAAAAAAATAGAGCAAGAGATAGTTGAAGACTAGGCATTCTTAGAGGCAAGGAAATGGCCAAGGAACTTTTCAAGACTAACTTCAAAGATATATATATATATATATACCTTGATAAGGCTTAAAACTTTATTTAAGAGGTCATTAGGTTGGGGCAGCTAGAGCATTGAATTTGAAATTAAGAAGTCATGGCTCTGAATCCTGCCTCTGAAATTTCTTCACTATTTGGTCACGGGCAAGTCATTTCAACAATCTTGTGCCTCAGTTTCTTCATCTATTAAAAGGGAATAATGTGTGTATATAAACCTAAAAAAGGTTATTATGTGGCTCAAAAGGGATAATGTATATATAGTTCTTTGCAAACCTTAAAGTGTTTTCTGCCATGCAAAGAAGCTAATGGGAATAGTCAGACATCTAAAGTACTTTCCATTTTAGCTGAGTATTTAAACTTCCTTTCCCCTAGGCACTTAATGTATGGTTGTGCTCCTCAGGATAATGTTATTTTGGCTAATTATGTTACCAATATGCATAATCTAAAGCCATTTTTTCTCACATGGGTAATTAATCAGTATTTCTTTTCCATAAGCTAATTTCACAGTTTGTAGGTTATCAAAGGTGATTAAAGGATTTCACAACTTGTGAAAAGTTCAGTGTCTATGATGGGACTCTTGTAAAGTTATCTGTAGGGTGAATTAGGAAAAACTAGATATCAGTGCTTGACTTTCATTTTGTTTGATCTCTTACACTAGATTCAGGTACCTAGAGAAGTGATTTGTCTGCCACTTACACTGATTATCTTAGTGTAGGAATAATAATAATGAGTATTCCTTTCTCTACTACCATAATTTAAAAAAAATTAAATTTCACAGAAATATATTATTCATGTGAGTAAGCTTATATAAATTGATAAGAGATGTAACTAGCAATTATTTTATTTTTTACCTAAGGCAACATAAATTGGATCTATGGGAATAATCATATTGTATATCCTCAAATTACCTTGTTTAAGATGAGATGCCAGCCCCCTTTCCCCCTCATTTCCCATTTGTTGGAGACCCCGAGACACTTAAGGCTGCTGTTGGGGGAGAGGTATGTGATTAGTCAGGGATCATTTTGTAGCTTCTTATTTTACATTTTTATCTCAGATTTCATAGTTTAACTCGTTTTCTTTGAATTAGGTACTTGCTGCTTAACTCTCTTGTTTTGAAGCTAATTAAGGGTAGCAACTGCCCTCTAAAATTCTGTGTTCTAGTATAAAACCTTTGTTGTCCAGTCCTACTTATATTGCTGAAGATGGCTTATGGCTGGATAATGCTGTGTGAGAATGAAGCTACAGAGTTAGGGATTCATGTGAAGTCCTTTAATCAGATTACCAAGCATCCATTTTCCTTGGCCTTGAATCAGTTAATGTGTAGCTACATCTTTAATAATAGAAATTTATGAACTAATTTTGTATGTAAATGTATCTAAAATGCAATCACATGCATTCTCCATTTGTAAGAAAATATGTTTGTGAGCCAGCATTCTGGCAGTCCAGAAAGAAAGACCGACTAGAAAGCTAAAATCATGGATCTTCAATTGGAAGGGACCTTAGATGTCATTTATTCTAGTCTCCCCCTTTTATAAATGAAGAAACTGAGGCTTGAGAAGGTTAAGGTCACAGAGATAAACATCAAAGGCAAGATTTGGACCCAGGCCTCTTACTGGAGTCAGTGGTTTTCTTTTCATGTTACACTGTTGTCCTTGACTATTTAAGGCTTCAAATGCATCTTCCCCAAACTCTGAAGTACAAAGAGACCATGATTTATGTCATATCACATTCTCAATCAAGCTTTCTGAGTTAGGGGGGTTGCAGCAGCTTTTCCATACTACATGAGCATAAAATCCTAGATTCAGAGATGTAAGGGACTTCAACTCCCTCATTTTGGGGACGAGGAAATTGAGTCTCAATGTGGTTAAGTGCCTAGAACCCTCTTCCACATCCTTCATCCTAATAGTTTTTGCTTAGCTTTCAATCCCTGGCTCACATATCAGACTCTGTATTTATATGTCTGGATTCACAATTAGAGGGTAATGAATGTTAAAGAAAAAAGAACAGTGTATTAAAAATGTTAACGTGTTTTAACATGTTAAAAAAGAACTTGTTTTTAACATGTTAAAAAAAAAGTAACTTTATTATCTCCAGAAGGATCAAAATATGGAGATAAGAACACAGTGGATGGATCCCTGAAAGCCAAATAAAGTATGCCTTTTTGGGGGCTTTAGTTTTTGTATGTTTGTTATAATGTGTGCTGAACTTCTGGGTTTTTATAATTATGAAGCATTTGAGTACTACAATTAGGCAGTGCAGCCAGATGAAATTAAATGAACACATCATATCTATGCTAATAGCTTCTCCCAAAGGTAATCTTCTAACTTAATTGTGAATGATATTCTACTAATTTAAAACATGTGCTAGATTGACTATTTTCTGTATTTAGATTGTAATGTAGGCTTCCAAGATCTTTTTCTTCTTCTTTTATACACACACACACACACACACACACACACACACACACACACAGAATGTGTAGTTCAAGTTATTAATTTCTGAGTTTCTTTCACATTTCACCTAGAAAGGCTTTTATTTCAACAAACCTGAAATGTACATTTTGTAAAAGAATTAGTGAAAATGTATAAAGAAGTATATTTTTAAGACAGATGTTCCTTTGGAAAAAAAATAACATTACTTTTCTCTTATTTGCTTTTAAAATGCGTAACGTGTCCTTTAGTGCTGCCTAAGTGTGTAGACTATTTTTTTTGTTAATGTTTTCCTGGTGCTGTAAAAACATCATTCATTTCCAAATACCACCCACCCCAGCAGATCTCTTCATTGTATCAAATAGTAATAAATGGCATTTATCTAGCACTTTAAAGTTTTCAAAATCCTTTATGTGAATTATTTCATTTGAGCCTTAAACAGTTCTATGAGGTTATAGGCTTCATTGCTTTTATTCTTACCATCCTAAAGATGAAGAGACTGAAGCTCGGAGAGATTAAGTGATTTGCTTGAGGTCACACAGCTAATGAAGGTCCAGAGCATAGCTATGCATATGTGCTCACATACATTAATTACAATGCTCATTTCCATTGGTCCTCCCCTTCTTTTCAGGAAAATATGTGGTGCCACAGCTGTACTATAAAGTACCAATCTGCTATTGAATGGCCACTATAACTCTCCAGGCAATCCTGAGGTCAGAGGCAGGATTTGAACCAGGTCTTCCTGAAAATATTCCATCTACTCTGCTATGCTCCCTTCCTACATAACAAAGAAGTGCCTTCAAGCAAAATATATGTATTAACCTAATATCATATGCATCTTTCCACATCCATAGCCCATCTATCTACTGAGAGGAGGTTGATATGTTTCATTATCAGTACTATGGAGTCCAGATTGACTCCTTTGTCCTGCATTATCTGAGTTCTAATGCCATTTGTCCCCCCACCAACCCCTGATATTATTTACATCACCAGGTAAATTGCTATCTTTTTTCTACTTACTTTTTTTCTGTATTAGTTAGTTCATATACGTCTTTCTGTTTCTCTGAATGCTTGTGCCTTAGTATTCTTGTTTGCTAAAGGATTTTTATATCCATCACTATAGCTGACTGTATTTTCCAGAACATTGGAGTGAAGGGAAGTAGTCAGTTTGAGTTTATATTTATTACAACAAAGGAAGTGTTTCTAAGCAAACAGAATAATAAAACCTCCTAGAACGCATGTAATGCTTCTTGGGGAATAGTTCCCATTTCTAGGTTCTCTAGTTCCCTATCCAGCATTTCTGCCACATTTTAAAAACAAAGCAATAATTTTTTTATGTTTTTCTTTTTCTGTCACACTGAAATATAGTATGTGGGAGAAAACTTATATTATTGACTTTGAAATCATGCAACAAGCTAGATTAAATAAGATCAGTTAAGGAACAAAGGAAAACATTGAATTAAAAGTATTTGTAAAGCTGTTGTTATGATATGACATAGAGGCCTTCCCCACTATGTATTAAATCAGAATGAAGATCTTTGGAATACATTGATAAAACAGGCAAGAAAAATATAGATTACTCAAAGAATTGCATTTATGGAATTTTAAGCCCTCTTTTGTTCATAGCACTTTTTTCCTTGACCTCTTGTCTTAGAATCATGGGGAGATGACTGATAGAGTTGCTGTCAAAGCTGCTTAGTACTTTATCTTTGTTTAGCTCATGGCTCTGTTGTAGAAACATGGCTGGCAGTTATAGGATGGAATTATGCCTGTTGATGTTGCCAGAATATTCTTTGCGACTGTGTGGAGGGTTTAGCACAAAGAGCTGAACCCATAGAGTAATATTTTGTCTTCATCGATGGCTGCAAACAGGGAACCTTTTACTTATGAGATCTCAGTTTATGGAATTGAATTTCCTTTATTCCTGAGCAATACATAAAGAACACTGGACTTAGAGTCAGAAGATTTGAGTTTGAATCTTGGTTCTGTCATTAATCAGTATGTGACCTTGGGCAAGTCACTCGTTTACCCTCCTCAATTTGTTGTTCGTCAGTCACTTTAGCCATGTCCTTCTCTGCACTCTCCTTTCTTGGCAGAGACACTGGAGTGGTTTGCCATCTTTTGTGGTTCAATTTATGAATGAGGATACTGAAGCAAGTATGGTTAAGCAATTTGGCCGTAGTCACGTAGCTAGTAAGTGTCATAGGCCAAAAACTGAGTCTTCCTGACTCTTGACACAGGTCTCTGTCTACTATGCCACCCAGATGTCCAGTTTCTTTCGGTAAAATGAAGGGGATTGTAACTCTGTTGCTAAAGCTAAGATCCTACAATCCTTTTGAGCCCCAATTCCTCAAGAAATCTTCTCTTCCCAAATATTACAAAACATAAATTAAAAAAAATTATAGCATATGAGTGGATAAAAATATTTAAAAGTTAATGCAATAAAGCATTTCAAAAACTTTAAAGCACTGGATAAATATGGCAGATCATATGTTAAGACAAGCCAAACAAAGACTCTGTTTATAGAAAATGACTTCAGCTGACATGTCTATAATACTTCACAGTTTTCAAAAGTGCTTTCAATGGCAATGACCCTCTGAGATTAATAAAGCACAAGCATTATTTTTCATCTCCATTCTTCTGATGAAGAAACAAAGGTTTGGAAAGCAGTACCAGGGCATTTTCGAGATCTCAAAAGGGCCTTTTAGCTATCCAAGTTTTGTTTGTTTGCCCACTAACTAAACACAAGGCTAAAATAAAGAAGGACGAAAGCCACTTTTTTTTTTCTGAGTATTTTCTTTCTGTCTCTCTTTCCCACAGCACGGAAAAGGATATGCTAGTCAATTCTACAGGACTTACCTGACGCAGCATGATTTGCACAAAAAGTCAACCAACAAAAGCATCAACTTTTCAACTTCATTATCTTGGCCATCCAGTTCTGTGTAACTGAGAATTCGATTGCTGTTGGAGTCACCAGGGCCCACAATCAGACCGAATTGCTCTCAGCAGGCCTGAGAAATGAGTTGAAATGTGCAGAACTGTAGAACCTTCAGAGGCAACTGACCTTGCTTCTCTGATCAGTGTGTGCCTGTTTACAGCACTATATATCTTTCTCTCTCCAAAATGTCACTGAGCCCTCTAGATGTTTATATTCACCACAAGAAGCCAATCGTACAAGATAAAGGAAATTTGTGCATTATAAATGCAATATCACTGTTTTAAACTTGACTGTTTTATATTATTTTTGTGTGATCAAGTGTTTCCCCCAAACTATTCCAACTTTACAAGAGAGATTGTGATCATGTTCTTTTCACCTGTGGGCCATCAAAATGTTGTTCCTCTGAAGACCCACAAAATATCAAAGACATTCTCTGTAGTTTATACACCGTGTTGCAAAGTGTTTACTGTAATATTTCAAAGCTTCTAAATAAATATAAAATATATATATATTATATTATATTATATATAATTTTCCTGAAAATGTGGTACAACTTAGTTGGTTTTTAAATGGATTCATAGAGTTCACAGCATACACTCAAGCAAAAAGGTAATTCAGGGTCCCAAAGCTAACCTTACTAAGACAAAAACCATCTTTAAAGGCATTTCCCCAGTTTTCATAATCTTGATCAATCCTGTTTTTTCTTGTTTTTTTTTAAACTCTTAAGCGACAAAATTTTGTCTAAAACTTGTACTGAATTTTCAATGCCAAAGACACAGCTGTCAACGTTACCAGGCTGAACACTGACTATGTTGTCAAAGGATTGAACATTTACATTCTTTTGCTCCTATTTCTATGGTGTTTAATTTAGGATCATGTAGAATTTTGTATAAGGGAATCTATAAATTCACCTGTATATGTTGTTAAAAATGGAAAAGAAAACTTAAAAAAAAAACAACAAAAAACAAACAAAAAACAAACAAAAAACAAACCATTGGATGTCTGTACATTTTGCGATGTAGAATATGTAGCTGAAAAATACTATTTTAAGAAACTCTTCCCGAATCATATAAATCACACAGACCTTTATTTTACAAAGCTTTGTGGAAACCTAACTATATATAGAGAAAGTAAACTTTTTATAGATCTCTTTATGTGACATATAGAGAGATATATAAATATTATTTTGTCCTGATAAAAAAGCAAATAAGTTAGGAAGACACCCATTAAAATTAATACATATGGAATTATGGACATGGTTCATTAAAAAATTCACTTATAGTTTAAATGTACTTGGAATGTTTTATTAATGAGATTAATGAGAAAAGTCTTCATGAAACCAAGCCTTGCAAAGTAAAGCTTGCCTTACTTTTTTGTCATCAGAGTTAATGATTAAATTTAGTGAGATTCATTTCCCTCTGTTTTACATATTTTTTTTTGTTGTTTTCCTATGGCTGTTTATTATGTGTTGAAACACATTATAAAAGTGTCTGTATTATCATCAGATCTTTTTAGAAAAGCAATTAATGGAGAGAGAAATTAGTGTTATTAGTCTGTGAGATAATCTTCCAAGGAAAGACAGAAGCCTCATTCCTCACCTCTAGCCTTTAACTTCTTGTGCCCAAGCAGAATTTTAGAAATGCTTTGAAAATATTCCTCTTTAAATTTAACTGGCCCTGTATCGATTTTGTTTTTGCTAATAGTCCTACTTAATTGGTGACATTTGATGGACAATTAAAACAATTAACTGGCCTTTTCCAACATTTGATTTATGCAATTTAAAGAGTAATATTTCTTGCCTATTGCTTTTGCAAATCACCAATATTTCCATAGGCTCCGTACATGTACAGATGATGTATATGTACATAAAGACAGAGATCATCCAGTTGGAGACAAACATTAATGATGAACATGATGCATTTCAGAATAATTAGAATATCTTACAGAGTCATTTTGAGGCCCACTTAAGGCTAACCTAAAACCATGGGTAAAATGATTCCCCTGTCCCTGAAGTCAGAGATGAATGAATGATTTGGACATGTTTCAACAGTACCATATTTATTGAGGCTTAAGCAATGTGATTCAAGTTGTGTATCTTCTTAGTTTCCGAAGGATACACTTTTAATAAAGTTTGCAGTTTATTCCATTTCTAGGAAGCTGCCTATGTGCTGTCATTGCTTATAAGGAAAGAATATAATTTTCCTTGTTGAAATTCTCTATTTTACTTTCAAACATTCTTTCTGTGCATTAGGATCATTTTACCTTCATGGGGAAGAAAAACCATTTTTTTATTATGGTCCATTAAATTAGATTTTATCTCTTTAATTTATCAATACACCCACTTCATGCAATTTGAAAGGAATCAAAAATTATTTTTTTAATTATTTGACCCTCTGCATTAACATATGTATTCTCTCCTGGACCTGAGTCTGTGTAATAGCCATTTGTATTTTATTTATTTATCTTAGTTGATGTCTTGGGGATTTATTCTCTTAAGCTGGACCTTAGTAATTGAATTCTGCCACAAATCTTAAAAAAAGACTTTCAACAAATTATATAATATAATTTCATGATTATAGAGATAAAATGACATAATTAGGCCCTTAATCAACTGTCTATTTAAAGAAAGCATGAACTAGAAGTCATTGCAGTTCATAGAAAGTGAGGAGTGAAATCAGTTGGCTTCAAAGTTAGCAGTGAACAAAAGGGAAATTAAACTCAGCTGATGAAAACTGAAGGGTTTTTGGTTGCTGTTTGTATTTCCTGAATTAAAATATCCTGCATATGCACATATGTATACATATATGAACCTATGTGTATAGTACCTAAATGCAATTATATTTCTATCTGGCTATCCCATTAATCAGATCATCTTCTTTCTAAATTCTCCCCTTACTCTCTAGCAATCAAATAAAAAAAATATGCTCAGATGACTAAACAAAGTCTTCCATTAAAAGAAATTTTCAGAAGAAAAATATAAAAACAACATCCAGTTTTTCATTTCATCCCCTCCTAGCTAACATGTCTAGTCTTTAGAGCAGTAAGGAATCAACAGATTTTCCTGTGGAAATAATGTCTTAATGTTTCAAAAGTATGTCAAATGACAATTTTAAAACATGTTTCATTCACTTGTAAACATTCTAATTTATAACACGGAATCATATTTTGGAGACATTTTTAATTAAACACTAAGAATTTACAGTAGAATTCTTTTACAGGTGTAATGATATCAAATAGACATATAAAATGCATCCTCTTTCCTGGGGCATAGTGAGACAGTACATAGATATTGTTTAGAGATGATATTAAATGCAAAGCCTTTATCAATACATGTTCCAAATATTTAAAAAAAATTGAGATAGGAGAGATCTTGTAAATTGGCGCCTCCTGTTTCAAGTCTGAAGCTGACCTCTGAAGTTGTACAGAGTAAAAAAAACTCTGTTGCTCCAATTAGGGAGGGGCCTGGGGGCAAAACACCAGATCTGATGATCTGGGTTTAAATCTGAGCTTTGTCACCTTTAACATGTGTGATGTTGGGCAAGGTCATTTCATCTTGCTGGGCCTCAGATTCTTGATTTTGAAAATGAGCAGATTGGACTCAATGACCTCAAAGTTCCCTTCTTGTTCTTGATCTAGGATCCTAAGAGCAAAAGGCCCTTCTCTCATAGTCTTTCCCAGGGCTTTCCTACATGGGCTTATTCTAGTTTCAACTTTGGAAAAACAAATAGATATTATTGACAGGAATGAGATTTTCATTTAAATTAACTAAGCACTCAAATATATTAAATGTTATTTCTAATTATGAGAAATTAGTCAGGTTCTTGACTGCTGATGACCATACAATAGTACATTTATTATCACTGTGCTTTATTCTATTAGATTCTCATATTTGTTCTAAAGAAGTGAATGTCCCGCCCCGGGTGTCAATTTGGTTATATTAAATTATCATATATTTGTTTTTCTGCAGTTTTTTGGATTCTTGAAATGAACAAATGCATTTTTCAGTGATGAAGGCTTTGTACTTAACATCCTTGTTTTGTTTTCATTTTCCTTTCTAATATTAGAAAACAATTTTTAAAAAAGACAACATACCATATTTGGACACCGTGGAATAGAATATAAATTTTCTTGTATTTAGGTATCAGCCCTCTGATAGACAACAAAATTCTTACATAGTAGATGATGAAGCTGTTAAGATAATTTTTTTTTCTTTCACAAGTTGGCAAAGATTTTAAACTCTAGCATTCTATGAAAATGCTGAAAGATGGGCGCCACTAGAGTATTGCAGGCAATAACATGACTAAAATCTTAATAATTTTAGTGTGCATGCATGACTTTCTAATCACTGTTCTTATTTTTTAAGTATTTGTAAATTTAGCAAAATGATTTTTATTTCTTAAGAGCGAGTCATATACTAAGTTTGAAGTTTTATCGTCCAGATATTTTTGAGTGATGTGCAAATACTGCATTGACAATGCAAAAAACAATACCATTTCTTTCACAGTGGACTCAAAAATTTCTGAATAAATAGAACTCAGACTTTCAACACATTAAAACAAAAAATTCACCTTTGAGCTGAAAGTAAGCAGGGAAATTGTCAGCTCTAAACACATTTTTGAGACAGTTATCTGTGAGTGAAAACAGGGTATTCTAATGAAAGATGAGTTTTAATTCTAACTATAGTGTTTGTTACTGTGAATGCTATAATACATAAATAAAAATGAGTGTAAATGTAATATATTATTTTATACTGCTGTATATATATGTAATAAATAAAAGTAGGATACATATTCTGCCATTCTTCCATGCATGGGTTTTCCACTGCCACCTGTGGGGGCATTGAATAAAAAACAGTGGCAGGATATAGCCCAAAGTTAAAATGAAAAAACAAACAAGAAGTAAATTTTCATTTAGTAATCTCAACCTCAATTGTCATAACTCTAGGATAACATTACCTCATAATGAACTACTTCTGGAAAAGCACAACATAGGTTGGTCAAAACAACTTTGCTCTCAAGAATTTGAAGTCTGGCCTAAGAACTGTCTTCTTCACTCAAGCATTCAAGCTCTTTCTCAGTGAAATATAGCAGTTCCTTTTCATTCAATATCTTTGTTTGTTCTAAATCAATATAAAAACAGTACATGGATATAAGTGCAAATATTTTATTCAAATTATACCTAGATTGGAAATTCATGAATTAAACAAAAACAACCGACACTTTTAACCAGATTTCTAGAAAGAAAAATTTTCAAATCTAATGTGGACTGAAGCTATAGGATAAAGTTGGGAGGGGGAAACAATTCAACCAGAAAATATTCCTGCCAGAAACTTTGAAATTCTAGCCACTGGAAACCTTTCTGAGGGAAGATGCGAAAAGACTGCAGAGGTCATAGAGAAGCCTGATTTATTCTGAACCAAAAGAATTGCCCCTCTCCTATGCACTATATACTTCCACAAATTCCAAGTTAAAATCTGACACTTTGAATTCAGAAATAGATCTTTTTATTATTAAGTGATAATAATCCTAGATCGAAAACGCCTGCTGGCAATAAATTTTAAAGAAAAATTAGACTGAAAAAACCTACAATAAAGACAGAGAAAAATGCAATTCCCTTCACATTTCTATGTGATTTAGCTCACTGATTTTCTTGAGCTCCCACGTTTAAGTTCCATCTCCTGTATATGTTGGAATCATCAGTATTAGACCTTTCTGTGACTACACAAAATCCCCCAACAATTTGAGCCTGCTGCATAAGTTTTCCCTCCTCTCTTTAGTACTCAGTATTAAGTTCCCATTCACCAACTGTCTTGCTAGACAACTACAACAATAATAATGTTAAAATAATAAAAATATTAATAGTAACTGACCTTTACTTTGGAAATTACATATATTCTCTCACACTTGGAAACTTCAAAATTTCATGGCATTAGTACTTCCTTTATGAATGCCAGTCGCCATATGGGTGTGCCTTAGCGAGGGATGCTCATGAGGCACTTTGGCCAAAATAAAATATCAGCTGATATCAATCTTCTTTTGAAAAAAAATTCCAAAAATAACCAGACTCCTCTTCCTTCATTTGAAAAGAGTAGAAAGTACTGGCTGTTGAATTAGAGATCTTGGGTTCAAAAGCAGCCTATTACTAAGTATGTGTGTACTTGGCCAAGTCATTTAATTTTTCCAGCCTGTAAATTGAGGGGGTTGGATTTGATAACATCTAGATTTATGTAAGTTTTATCCTATGGGACTTTCCAGCTTGGTTGTACTTAGCAGAGTTTGTTCACTGACCCCATAGTCAACTACAAGTTAGTAGGAGGCCAGAAGCAGAGCCCTCAAATAGGACTTGGGGTGATAACTCACCCCCTAACCCTGTGCCCAGATGAGACTTGGAGAGGGAGTTTGTTGGTCTCAATGAATTTCTAATTGGTTTACTTGCTTGTGTAGGATATATTTTGAGAATGGAACCTTCATTTGCTTTTTTTCTACTTATTTCTTCCCCTTCTAATCAACAATGCCCTTTGCCCAACACAAACATCGCCTTCTAGGGGGATGTAAGATAAAATCAATCTCTTTTCCTATCTGAAGAAATCTTGAGCCTTCAACCCCTGGGGACTCCATACAACAACATCCCAAGTAAGGGAGATAAAATGAGTTGTCCCCACAAACTGTTAATATTTGCAACCATCATTTCAGAATACATGAGAGTAGCAGTCCTGTACTCAGTGCAGTAATTAGAACCAAAAGACTAATTTTATTCTAACTTCAGCACCTTATTAGTGTTATGTCTACATATCATGAAACACTATTTTCTTTAAAGAATTGAAAATGAATATAATCCAGAGGTTAATGGAGAGGTGAACCATGGATATGTGCAGACTTCAATGTTTCACAAAGAAGAGGATATGAAGGAGAAATATAATGTAAAGAAGTGTAACCTCACAGTTTTTAAACCACTAAAACAATGGTGAATTTGAAAGATGCATATATATATATATAATATGCTGAGAGAAAGAGAAAGAGAGAGAGAGAGAGAGAGAGAGAGAGAGAGAGAGAGAGAGAGAGAGAGGGAAACAGAGTCGAAGATAGAGATGGAGAGAGATAGAAAGAGATAGGAAATAGTTCAACAAAAACTAGTCACATATTACTAAAGAACACTCCAAAAGGATAAAATGCATAGGGAGATGATAAAATGGACAGGAGAAAATGCAAAAAAGGATTGGTTAAATGAAAACATGTTGTATTAAAATGGCAATAAAACCAAGCTTCCCAGCCCCAAGTAGTTAGTACCTATTTAGATTACTTGAAAGCTGTCTACCTGAGATCTCTACAATAATGACAAGAAGGATGGGAACATAACTAAGAAAGATCCTGTCATAAGACTCTGAACAACCACATTGACATTTCACAAAGCTCTTATGTGTTGGCATTAGGTATTGCCTCTTTGGGTGAGAAGGCTAGGTTCTGGATGGAGCAGGGGTCTATCAAAGCTCTTAGTGAACTATGGGAATAGAGATTTGGGAAGTTTATGGGTAGGGTTTGGAGTGAAGGAAGAGAAATGTGGCCTTACCCTTAAGTATAGCTATTCTGGTATACTCACAATTTATGTGAGATAGTAACCAAGTGTAAGATGAGAGTAATTCAACATAGACAGTTTATTAAAAGTTACATTTACTACTGAAAAAGATTTGTTTTTTTTTCCTGGGTATGGATTCATCAAAAACAATATTACATAAAAATCTGTTAATGTTCAGAGAGTTGAGTCAATGGGTAGAGTTTTGTGTTTGGAATCAGGATTGAAATGAGATATTTTGCCTTTTTATAAGACACTTTAACATGGTGTCCTATTTCTGTCAATTTAGTGGCACAGTGGTTTGTATAGAGTAATGCATCTGGAACCAAGTATACCTGACTTCAAATCCAGCCTCAGACACTTACTAGTTTACTAGACACTTGTCCTGGGATAGTCACTTAATCTCTGTTTGCCCAAATTCACTGGAGAAGGAAATGGCAAACAAATCCAGTATTGCCGCTGAGAAAAGCTCATGAATAGCATTGGCATGCTATAGTGCATAGGGTTACAAAAATAGGATATGACCAAAAGATTGAATAGCAACATTCAGAGAACTATGCTGGAATTCATTGTTTAGATATCAAATACTTTACCTGCTTTCACATAGATTCAAGTCTAATAGAGAAATAAGACATTAAGATCTAAAATAGATATCCTGTAATAAATGCATTATAATGTGCATGAAAATAATGAGAAAATCCTATGAGTGCCAATAATTATGTACTTCCTTGAAAGAAAATGTAAATGAATCTATAGCTTAATTCCACCCTCCCCCAAATACCTGTAGAACTAAATGCAATGCTTACAGAATACTTAGTGGAACAAAAAAAATTACCTTTTCATAGATTTGTTTTTAGGAAATCAGCCATGAAGAATTCTACCTAGTGCTACTTCTAATTTTCTTTTTGGGGAAAGAGGGAAATCTGTGGGTAAATATTTTTCCTTTAATGTTTTTAAAACCAGTGAAAGAGAGTTCATTTTCCCATGCTACATTAATTCTAATTGATATGCATGCACAGATATTTGTAATAATATAAAATAACCAATGCATGCATAGGCACACCCACAAACATTCTCTGAATGCACAGATCTGTAGAGGTTAATATCATCATAAGCTGTTTCCTTGTATATACTGCCCCCACCCATACCTCATGAATCAGTTGTTAAAATTCTTACAAAAATGTTGTTTTTAAATAAATTCCCTTTTTTATGAAGTTAGATCATATGATAAAATGATTCATTTTCAATGTGAGAAATTTCTTACTTCATTCTGAAATTTCTCCTTTATACTGTCCTTACACATTCCATTAGAAATCAACTTATATCTTTAGTCATAATACATAGTAATAGTGTAATAAATGTTTTTGAATTCAATTTTCTTAATTACAGCTAGCTTTATATGGCGTTTTCAGTTTTACAAAGTGTTTTACAAGTATTTTCTAATTTTACCTTCATAATGACCCTGGGAAGCATATGCTATTATGATTTCCATTTTACAGATGAGGAAATGAGGCAAATAGAAATTAAACAATTTATACAAAGTCATACTTCTGGCAAGTGACTATGGCAGGATTTGAACTCAGGTCTTCCAGACTCCAGATTCATTACTTCTTCTGCTGTGTCAGTAAGTTGACACAATATTGAAATGTATTATAAGAAAGCAAAATATCTCGGTTCCATCTTTACTCTTTGTCAAATGTTTCTCATTGTGTCTGCTTATTCTGTGTGCTATGCTCAGAACAGTTACCTACCTTGACTATTTCCAATCCCTACTCTGACATTCATTGGACATTTGTATTTTGATCCCATCCCCCCAATTTATAGTCCTTGTTTTAGACATCTTATTTCACTTCCCACTTCTGTTCTTGATGAAATTATTGCTGGTCATCATCTTCTAGAAATTTTCTGGTTGAGCATAAAAGTATCACTAGGACAACATTTTATTTTCTGTTCATATCTCTGATTTCATTGGTTTTTGTAATCCCCCAGTAATTCTTTAAAAATTTACAGTCTTAGAGAGTTGCCTAGATCATTGAGAAGTTAAATGAACATTGGCTATTATCCCATATCCTGTATATGTCAGACAGGACTTGAAATCAGGTTTTCCTGACTCTAAAGAAAGCCTACTATCTGCCATAGATCATCATTTCCCACCAGGAATAGCATGAATCCTGACTTGAGACTCTAGAAATCCTGACTTAACTAGGGGATTTCATCCACTGAATTTTGATATTTTCCTTATGACAGAGCTGATTGAATGGCAGGATAAGTAAATCAATCATCAGCTCAGCCCCTTATATCAATCCCATGTTGTGTTCATCTCATGTACACACATACCATGCCACCAGGGTCATCTGCCCTTTTGCTTCATGGGAACTCTCTTCCCTCTTTTCCCCTTCTTACTTCCCTCAAGGAACAATAATCTAATCAATATTACCACTGCCAATAGAAAGGGCACACAACCTTCTACTGTATCAGCTGCTTTTTTGGCTCCACCTTAAAATCTCTGTGACTGCTTAGGAAAGTCCCCTTCCCTAGCCACCACTTCTTTAAAGCAGGGGTTCAGAACCAGAGGTTCTTGTGTGAATTCCAGAGAGTCGATGAAGTTATGGGTAAAAAGGGTACACATTTTATTTTCACTAATCTCTAACTAAAATTTTCCATTTCTTTTAATTATTTAAAAACAGTATTCTGAGAAAGAGTCCATAGCTTTTATCAAATGTCCAAAGGGTTCCAGCATACAAAAAAACGAAAGGTGAAAAATCCCTCACCTAAAGGAGAAAGTAAATCTGGCACTAAACTTGTTGAAGGCTGTGATTGACTCACTTTTTTGTTTGTTTGTTTATTCTTAAATTAGTATCCCTAGTATCTGTCCAGACACATAGACTAGAGATTTCCTGATGAGGAAATTAGTTGCATGTAGGCCAGCAACTTCTCTGTAATTTATCATATTTGAGAGTGGTTTGGAGGTCTGAGAGATTAAGTGTGTTGCCCAGATTACACAAGCTGGTATATGTGAGAGGTAGGTCTTGAACTTGCTGTTTCCAAGTATACCCACAGTTATTATCTACAGTAGGTAACATTGCCTTTCACCTTCCACATTGTAGGTGATTCATAGATGCTCAACCTTGCTACCGTATACCCTACAGCCTCATTAGAAAGAGTGTGGTGGAGTGAGGGAGGTGATCAGGGAGACCAAAGGTGTATGGGAACTGGCTTGAACTGCCTCATAAGTGCAGACTGTTAGATTTTTAGCGTGACCATTTTCACCTCGGACATCAGTAAATGCTACAAATCAGTTTTTGGTTTATTGTTCTGTTTATTGTCAAGGCTTAAAAAAGTGATAGAGAAAATATTTAAAATGCATATTAGACTTACAAGTTAATAGAATATTATATATGTATATAATACAACTTAATAGAATACTTTTTTTTCCAGTAGAGAACTTATTATTAAACATTTACCAACAGAAGCCTAGACAGGACTGAGTTCAAATCACACCTTTGCCATGACTATAGATCGGACCGTGAGGAAATCAATTAAAATTTCGAGTCTTGGGTTATCTGTATAAAATATAATTAGTCATGGCTTTAAGACTATAATAAAAATTGAGAAATTATTTAGGAATCAATGGCTCTTCAAACATTTGTTAAAAACCTACTACTATACTACTACTACCAGGTACTATGCTGGATATAGCACAGTGTCTTGGAGGGGGAAAAAGAAAAATTGTGATTGTAAGATTTCCTCTCTAAGAAGTTCACCAGGTCTGTTCATTAGGAAAGTTCTCCAGACAATGAAGGTATAGTTTACGTGGAAGTTCAAAAGACTGGGAATTTATCTTCAGGGATTTTCCAGCTGAATATAACCAAGGATTCAAAGAGGTAGAGGTGAGGAAGGGATGCATTCCAGGGGTGGGGGCAGGAGGTACAAAGCAGTGCTTTCATATATTTCTTTTCTACTGTACACAGTACATGAAAAACAAATCCACATTATGTAGATGCTCAACATTATTGCAATTCTTTAAAAAATTTTAATTCCAAATTAATATTATGACTGATAGGCAACGAAGACTTCAGTCGGCTGTGTTGAATCAGATTACATATATAACAGTCTTTCTCAAGCAGAAGAGAGCTTATTCCTTTCATTGTCCTTTAGGTCATTAATATATAGAGGTATAGCTTGATGCTAGCTGGAGTCTTTCTTCATTTCATTATACTGGGTGATTCACCAAATGATGCTAGTGTGATTAGTGCCTGAAACTCGTGTCCAAGTCGGCTCAGGCTGCTCCAGCTTCTGTGGCTGAGGTCAATTTAATTACATTGTGCAGGACAGAAACCAGGCCACGTGGGCATTGCCTTTGCCACCAGCAATTGACACCTGAGTGTTAATGAGCTGGTAATTAAGAGCTGGCACAGACAGACACATTTTCCTGTTTGGGACTAGGGTTACCATATGTTGCTGCATGGCTCTGTGTGAAATGCTTTTAGTTCACTCCTAGGAATGAATTACCAGCATTGGAAAAAAAAACCGTCAAAATTTTCATCCAAATATTTTTAAAAGCCTCACACGACTGCTTTAATGACAGAAAGAAATGGTCTTCATAGTACAAGGGATGATTTATTTTTTCTTAAAATGCCAATGACATCTTCGTAGCATAATGTGCCTCCCAAAATTCTAGAGTTGTTCAACATTACTATTTATGATCCCAGTCCGCAATACTTAGTGTCTTTGTTTTTAGAAGGCAGAAAAAAGAAAAGATGTTTTCTGTCAATTGTTTTCATGAAAGCATATCTGTGAGTGAGAAACCTTGTGGCCAGTATTATAATAGTCAGATATGGCCAGCAACCTGGTATTATGACAAGAATACTGCATCTGGAGCCAGGAATATTCTAGTTAAGTCCCAGCTCTCCCAGTTATAACTTATGGGATATTGACCTCTCTGGAGCCTCATTTTTCTGAAGAATTATGTTCCTAGGTGCTTACATGTATGCACATATATACAAACCTGGATTTATAGACATTTATGCATGTATCCACATAGCTACATATATGTGTGTATACATACACATGGGTATAATTTTATCTGTAGGGAGTCCTTTTGATCACTTTCCACTAAATCTTGTCTCTCCTCATCCACGGCCACTCTCCCCAACCCACAAAAAAAAATCCTGCCTCTGACTGACCTGTGACTTGGTTAATCTTTGGCTGGCTTTGCCAGCCCTTAGACTGTTCTCATCAGATGAAAAATGTATTAAGTTCCCGGAATCTTAGTTGTGGGATTTACTTCTCATTTCCTTCTTTGAAAGACTCTGCTTTTTCTATGGAGCCCTCTGTAGGACATATAGCCTTTTATATGCAGATTGCTGTAATTATGCTTTGAAATAGCTTTAAATTCCCAATAGCTTAAACTGAGAACATGAAAGGGCAAATGTTATATTGAGCTGAAGGATATAAAAGTGGCACGTACATCAATCCAAAATGAGATATCGAAATGAACAGCTCTTTACACAGTGATGTCAGTTTTTGACAGTTATTGAAGGCCCTTTCCAACTCCAGCGGCTGCTTGGGGTAGTGTGAAAATTCTGCCTGGGGACAGCCTTATCGGTTTGTGTTTTTTTTTTCCCTTTTTAATACCAAAAGGTGAGTAGATGTTAAGTGAAACAAGAGAAATCCACTCTGACAAAAAAAGCTTTAACTCCCTTCCCCGAAGAGTGACACCTGGCCCCAAGTGGTAGAACAGGGCCGCAATCTGATGATGGAATCATCTCCTCCATCTGTCAAGCAACGACTGGCAGCAGGGATGAGGAGACTACATCTGAGGGAGGAGATAGAAACCCCAGGCCGCAACCTTCCCATCCACAGAGAGCTGCCTGACAGGCGCGGGGCTCCTTTGCTCAGGAGGGGAGCTCAGAGTTTGGCTGACAGATGTGCCAAGGCTTTGCTTAATGCATCCACATTCTCCCTTATCACAGGAAGGAAGATAAAAGGGAAACAGAGGAGATTCTTGTCTGTTCCAAACCATAAAGTCCAATGCTATTAAAACAGCCTGGAAATTCAACAACTTTACACTGAAAGAGTATCTCTTGTCATGCAATAAAAGAACACAGTTTAGAAAAGCATTTAAGATAATAAAGCAATAACATGGAAAGGTGGCTCTTGAACAGTTCTGTGACGATGCAGGTACAAAGTGAGGCTGGAGAGGGAAGTTCGTTTGCTCACCTCAAAGAACTGAGAGCGGAAAAGAGATGGAGCCCGGATGTCTAGAAACCTCGAGGTTGTACTCTTGACTCTACTAACTTCCCCTGTGACCTGGAGGCAAGAAACTTGAATCTCTCTTACAGCAAATTCCTTTATCAGGAAAATGTGGGCTTTGGACTCAAGTAAGGCTTCTTAACCTGAGATTTGGCAACTTGTGTCTGTTTTTAAATAAAAACTATATTTCACTATAATTCATTTTGTTTATAAGTCCGTGTATTTTATTTTATGTTTTAGAAAACAATATTCTGAAGAGTCCATCACACACACATTGAAAGAGTATCTCTTGTCATGCAATAAAAGAACACAGTTTTAAAAAGCATTTTTAATGCTTTTTAAAGCACACACACACACACACACACACACACACACACACACACACAGCCCTAGATTGGAGACTTCAGAAGTTCCTTTGAAGCCCTACTATTCTAGAAGTTTACATTATATCAATGATCCATGCCTTAGTTAGTATGAACCATGCCCTTTACTGAATCAGAAGGGTATCTATTCATTATCAAGTTGATGGTTTTAGGAGAAGAGGTTCTTAAGCTTTTTTTCCTGTGATTTCCAAACCTATAGATTATTTTTCTCACTATTTATATGTGCAAGAAACAAAGTATAGAGGATTAAAAAGAAAACCAATTATATTGAAATATAGTTATCTACACTCTATTTCTCTGTCTCTCTATTTGTCTCTGTCTTTGTCTCTCTGTCTTTCTGTCTCTGTATCTCTGTCTCTGTATCTCTGTCTCTGTCTCTGTCTCTGTCTCTGTCTCTGTCTCTCTCTCTGTCTCTGTCTCT
>NC_058135.1:141753816-141833909 GCF_016433145.1 Gracilinanus agilis | reverse complement strand
TCTCTCTCTCTCTCTCTCTCTCTCTCTCTCTCTCTCTCTATATATATATATATATATATATATCTCTATATATATATATATATATATATGTAGTTCATGGAACCCAGTTTAAAGACTCCTGAAAGAGGATTGCTGCCTGGGATTCAGAGAAAATAAACAGCTTGTTCAAATTCACACAGCTCTTATGTATTAGGGCATGGGTAGGAAATGACCATTATTCGGAATTTCAGTAGCATAGGTTAATGATGTAAATCTTTAGTCCTTTGTCTAGTTTGCTATTTAAGTTATACAAGGTTATGAGTCATATGACTGTTGCTCTAGGGCCAACTTGGGGGGGGGAACAGTAAATTTACTAATTAGCAGGCATATTTTTGAAACTGGCAGCATTTTGTAGTATAGCTTTATCAAACAGGAATGCAGTCTGAACTAGATTGAAATGTAATTGAGATATGTTTAAAAAATAGAGAATAATGCAAAAGAATAGATGATGTTGATATGTGTTTTCACTCAGTCAATATGTGATCCACAAAGAACTTCACAGTAGGGTTTAGAGGATTTTATTTGGATTTATTGTCACTCTTGTAGTGTATAGAGAACTATCTTTGAATCTAGGTAAGTTTTAGTTCAGTTCTCACCTTTCAGACATATTGGCAGAGTATTCTTGAACAAGTCACTTATCTTCTCAGTACTTAGTAACTTTCAAAGATTATAAAATACAAAGAAAGTGCCGCCTGGCATTGATAGAGATATTGTCTTCATCCAGAGTTCTCTATAACAAAGAAATCCTAGGTCTAGTCCCTATATATGCTATAATTTTTCAGTAGCACACCAAAAGATTCAAAATCACTTCATTTAAAAATGATTTCAGTGATTTCCATTTATTATTATAAATCCTTCAGTTCTACATCTTTTTAAATCTATGCATTTGCCTAGCACCTATCACCATAAAAGTTTATCACTCAAAAAAATGGACCAGAATCTAAATGAAATATGTATACATACCAGCTGTAATATACAGCTAGAGATGGGTAATTTAGTTAGTTGGATTCCAAATCACTAAAAACAGAGCCTTCTGCTTCCCTCTTCTAATTTGTCAGAGATTCAGGATTCTTCAAAGAATTGAATCAGACACTTCTGATGCGGGCACATACATTTTTTTTTCTTCTTCCGAAACTAGTCTAGTACAAGCATTGCCAAATGAGCACATATATCTCATGGAAATTCATGTGAAGTCTCTCATTCATTCATGCATTTATTTGGTACCTAATATATCCCACTTCTCATCCAATGACAATGGTCTGCAATACCTTTCTTGTTACCTAGAGCTATGGATTCATCCTAATGCTAATTATTAATAACCTTTATCATAATGAGTCAGGACAATAACAAATCTATGAAGAGGTCATGACTTCTATTCAGTGAAAAATCTTAATTTCTCCCCTTCACAAAAAGGAATGTGAGATTTAGGAGGGAACTTAAATGAGTCCAACTTTAAGTGAGATAGCTAAGATATAGAGAGGTGAACTGACTTTAACCAAGGTCCTCCAATGGCAAAGTTTGGTTTTGAACCTAAGCCTTTTTGATTCAGGTAGGGTTTTTTTTCCTATTCTATTCTATATTCTTGAAGAAATTTTCTCTAAAATCAAGCTCAAGATTCAAAATGAAGATGAAAGAATCTAATCAGAGGAAGTTAATATGGAGAAATCCAATTAACCAATGAATATTTTTATGCACCTCCAGACAAAGTCTCAGATACTGGGAACACAAGTGTAATGAATGGAAATAATCCCTCCATACAAAAGGTTTGCTTAACAATAACAACAAAGTTTTCCAAGTTCTTCCATTTTATAAAATCAAGGAAAAAGTTTGTTCAGTCTAGATCTAAGGAATAAAATAATTCTATGGGGACAGTCATGACCGTCCTCCATCAGCCCAAAAGTTCTATACGACTTAGGGCTAAAGGAGGCTTAAGAAGTGTATCCTAGTCCATCATCCAGTGTTAAAGCATAATTCCACACAAGGGCTTTGGAAAGCTGACCTTGTGACCTCAGCAAGGGAAATTTCAAATTGCATTTTAATTGCCATTTCCTTTTATTTTTTTGTTTTTTTTGTTTATTTTTTGTTTATTTGTTCACAACTGGGTTAGTTCTTAAGGAAATAGATCTGATGGTAGAATGATGACTGAAGATATCGTCCCATTTTCCATATAATATGGCCACTCCTTACTGAAAGAGACTGATACTACAAGAGAATCATACTACCATAGCCTGTTCCTCCTATGGGTAACTTCCTTAGAAAGTTTTCTTTACTTCTGTCCTTTGAGAGGCAAGCAAAACAATTCTAATCCACTATCTACATAACAACCTTTGAAATATTCAAAGACAACATTCTATGTCCCTGCTAAGTTCTCTCTACTCCAAGTGAGATATTCCTACTTCAGCAAATCCTTACATGACATGACCTTGAAGGTCCTTGTCCTTCCAGAAAGCTCTCCAATTTCTTATTGTCATTCATAAAATGCAGCAATGCTAAGTTTTTTCTTCTCCAAGGGAAACATCCCCAGTTACTTCAACCAATGCTTATTTGAGATAGCCTTAAAGACCCCTATCCTTCTTAGATAGATTATCCAATTTATCATTGTCATTCATAAAATGAAGGACTGAAAAGGAAAACATAATATCTAAAAATACTTTTCCTAACCATTCAAACTCTGATTCCCTCCCTCTGAAACAACTTTCTATTTAGCTACTTTGTAACTATTCTCTTCATATATAGGTATTTAATGTTTTTGGGAGGGGTGATTGTTTCATTATTTGTATTTGTATTTCCATAGAACAGTAGCTGGCTCATACTAGGGACTTAATAAATGCTTGCTGATGGATTGATATTGCCTGATGAAGGCAAATTAGAGAAGGACCAGTCTTCTCTACTCTTGGACACTCTGTCTCTTTTAATGAAGACTTAGATTGCATTGGTTTGTCTGTCATATTACACTGTTGACTCAAGATTGCAATATACTTTTTCAGTCAAACTGGTATCTTATTAGAGTCTGGCTCGTTTTCTAGCCTGTCAGGATCTTTTTGGATCCTGACTCTGTCATCCAGCATGTTAGATATACTTCCAAATCTTTGGAAACTTGAAAATTTGAAAAGCATACTGTCTCTGCCTTTAACCAATTCATTGCAAAGTCATTGCTAAATAAATAAAGAAATGAAAACATGTGTAATTATACATACATGTTATTGTTTTTATTGTTATGTTATTTCAGTCACATTTGATTCTTCACGATCCCATTTGGGGTTTTCTTGGCAGACTTAGTGGAGTGATTTGCCATTTCCTTCTTCAGTTCATTTTACAGATGAAGAACTGAGGCAAACAGGATTAAGTGACTTGCCTAGAATTATATAGCTAGTAAGAGTTTAAGGCCAGATTTGAATTCATGAAGATGAGTCATCTTGATTCAAAGTCCAATGCTCTATCCATTGTGCAACCTACACCCTCCATGTGACCTAGCTGTAAGTAGATTATCTATCATCTATGTATCTATATATCTATATATCTATGTATCTATGTATCTATCTATCTATCTGCCCATCTATCTTTAAAAGAAGATAGTCAAGCATAATTCCCTATAGCACTCCACAAGATACCCCCATCCAAGTCAATATCAATCCATCCTGACAATTTTTCTCCATTCTATTCATTCATTCCTCCTATCAATATAGGTTTTGACTCATCTATGTGATGAAATTACTTTCTCTGATGTCACCAAAGTATTCTAAGTTATTCATACTCTTTGACCTTTATGTAGCATTTGGCACAATTATCCTAGATGCTCTTTTTCTTTGGTTCTTGGGCTACTGTCTTTTCTGTTTTCTTCTCCCCACTGACTGTCCCTCATTAATCCCCTTTAATGATCCATAATCTTCTTCTTTAAGGCTCTGCACACAATCCTCTTAGTTTCTCTCTTTTTGCTTTCTCCTTTAAAGATTTCATCAATTTTTTTGGTCACGTCCTCTCTTTACAAATCAAAATATTATCTTTAATTTATCATTTGAGCTCCAGTCCTACATCTTCACCTAGCTGCTCCTATACCCTAGCCCCTACTCTGAAATCATATTATCTAACATTGAATTTATTTTCTTCCCCCTAAACATTTTCCTCCTCTCAAACTGCATGTTTTCTATTGATGTCACTTTCCTCTGGTCAGTCAGTTTTCTAAATCTTACTTTGATCTTTGACAATTCTCTTCCTCTCACCCCTAAGATCCAACACAAAACTCATTCCTATCAATTCCAATCCCACAATATCTCTCACATCTGTTCCTTCCTTTACATTCTTATGGCCACCAGTATATTTCAGGTCAAAAACATCTTTTTCCTAAACTACAAGAATAGTTTTTCACTTTTTTCTCTTTTAATAGCTATTCCTTTTTTCCCTCCACTCTTCATTTATCAGCTAAAATTACCTTCCTAATACTCCAATTTAAGTCACCTTCCCATTCAACACCTTTCACTAGTTATCTATTACCTATAGCCATGATGACAAATCTATGGCACACATGCCAAAGGTGACACACAGAGCATTCTGTGGGCACTGGTGCCCCCCACCCCCAGAGTTCATTACTGAAAAGGTAGAGAGACTTGGAGGGAAGCTGCTCCTTTCCCTTTCTCCATCATGCCTGACAAGTTTTTTTCACATCATCCATCCCTCTGCCCAGCAGCTCAATGGGAATACACACTCCACTTCCCCTCTCTACCTGGGCTGAGGACATTCCTCACTTCACCTGCCCCTCTGCCCAGCAGTGCAATGGAAGTACATAGTGGGTAAGGTGGGTGGCTCACAGGAGGCAGAGATGGAGAGGAGTGGAACACTAAGGCCATTCCTTTTCCCCTCTTCATCTGCATTAAAAACCTGTTTTCACTTCAGCCACCTCTCTGCCCAGCAACCCAATGAGATAACTTTATCTCTCCCCTGTGTGGGGTAAGGGGAGGGGGGCACACCTAGCACTCAGAGGGGTGACAGGACATGGCACATGGTCTCTGTTGGGGTGGAGCATGGCATGTGATCTCTAAAAGGTTCGCCATCATTGGCCTATAGGATAAAATAAAGACTAATTTTGCATGACATATAAAGTCTGCCACAATAAATCTCTATCTTATATTTCCAGCCTCATCATATACTATTCTCCTTCATATTTTTCAACTTCTAATCAAATTATATTATTCATTGATTCTGCATTTCATAATACTATTTCCTGCCTCTCTCCATTTTTTACATGTTGGTCTTGATGTTTAGAATATATTTTATCTTCATCTTTTCCTATTAAAATCCATCTCATCCTCCAAGTCTAGGTTCAAAGCTGCCTTCTTCATGACAGAAGGCTCATTGATCTCTTCAGGTGAAAGTCATTTCTTTCTTCTCAAAATTTCCTAAAGCTCTTCATCTCCTTTGCCTTGAATCTATACTTTCTATTATTTTTATTTTTATTCATGTTTCATTGGTTGCTCATGATAGATGCATATTAGGCATGGCAGATTATAACATTACTTTTAAGGAATTACTCAGGACACTGCATAGATATTATCACAGAGATGCATTTACAGAAAAGAAGCTGGATAGGCTAGTCATATAAGAAATGGGGTACTATATTGGTATACACACATTGTCGAGAAATATAGATGGAAGTCTTAAGTATTGTGAGTGGACCCAGTGGAGGAGTTTTATCAGAGGACATAGGTCACAGTTTATATCTATCTATCTATCTATCTATCTATCTATCTATCTATCTATCTATACATATATATATATACACATATATAATTATAAAGATTATAGATCTTTTAAAACATTGTTCCTTTGTCATATATAGACTGATATGTTTCATGAATGCAAAAGACTACCGTGTTTCATTTTTGCTCCCCCAGAACATGGATTAGTTGTGTCTTGAAAGATTATCACCCCATTTCCTTTTCATTTATATATTTATTCTATGACTATTTTTTACCCTAATTCTCCTTCATAATTGTTTGTTTGAAAATATGTTGTCACATAAACCTTAGAGGAATTGGTGGAATTGAAAAGGTATATTAAATTTTAATGTAAAAATTATCTTCTTAAGAATCGGAATTGATGGGATACACTTGGAAGTAGAATATGTCACCTTTCTAGAGAACTTCAAGCAAAGTTAGATGACCGTTTGGGTTTTTAGAGAAGAAATTTTTATGAAAGTATGAGTTGCAGTGGTTAAGCTCTGAATTCCCTTCCAACATTTAGGTTTTGTGAAATCAGAAATTCTCTAAATAAAGAGGAGCAGATTTTGTTTCTTTTTCTATAGCTTGGCATGAGAATTTACACTTTTGCCCAACTTGCAAACATTTTTAAGAACCATTTCTGACATGCTGTTTATGAAAGTACAATACTGGCCCATTAGAATGCATAATTCACTTCCATAAAGATAAGTAATGTATTTTTACATCAACATATTATAACTTTCTTAAATTCCACAACAAGGTATAAAATAACAAATACATTGGTAATTAGGAGGCTGATTAACATTTTTTCATGGGAAAGCTATTTTGCTTCATTACACATTTTACCTAGTGGCAATATAGTAAATATTATTATTTATCCCCTGCTAAGAGCTTGGAGGATATTCCTTGTTTAAAAATATTATCAGCAATCTTTCTCTATATAATGAAACTCAATAACAAATTATTTCAGAAACGCAGATTATTTTGAAATCTGTGCTTGAAGCAAATGAGTTTGGATATATAGGCTAATGTGTTCAGTTCCCATGTAAAGATTATGGCTATTTCTCTGATATTTTCCCTTTTCCTTCATTTCCATTTCCATTTATTCCCCCTTCCAAAGATTTATTTTTATTGATCATATTAATTAGCTCTTACTATGAAGTATATTAATCCATGTGTCTTATCCTAACTTCCTGAAAATTTCATTCAAATATGAAATCATAGGTAATTCAATTAAAAATGGAATTTGACAATTCCCTGGAAAGGACCTCTTGAATTTAAACGATTCTATTCACAGAACAATATTTTTAAATTTTTGCTTGGCTATGTTTGTTTTTTAAGCCACATTCTAATGTTATTGTTTGGTAAAAATAATATGTCAAAACGTTGGCCCTATTATACTGATTATTGTATAGGTTAAAAATTATTTTCAGAGATTATCCAAACTAATATGCTTTTTTTTCCATTTTTTTAAACCCTTAACTTCTGTGTATTGACTTATAGGTGGAAGAGTGGTAAGGGTAGGCAATGGGGGTCAAGTGACTTGCCCAGGGTCACACAGCTGGGAAGTGTCTGAGGCCGGATTTGAACCTAGGACCTCCTGTCTCTAGGCCTGGCTCTCAATCCACTGAGCTACCCAGCTGCCCCCACTAATATGCTTTTTAAGGAAATTCTTACATCTTTGCTGGATTGTGGCCATATCAGTGTGTACATCTGTATATTCTTTGTAACTATTAGAAAACTGTATTTTCTCTTTTGAAGAGTACTTAATCTAGTGGGAAAAATAAAATATACATACATGAATGAAAATGACAAAGAATGCCAAAAATATGGAGAAAATATAAATTTGTGAAAATTGTATAGCTAAATTAGGAGAATGCAGTATTAAGTAGTTACTAAATTACATAGATCATCAGGTACATCAGAAATATCATGCATGTTCATAATGAAGAGTTTGGGATTGGAGGTAGGAGAATATACACTTCTGATTATCCATTGCTAAATTATTTGAGCTAAACCTAGTTAATCCTTAGTGAATCCTTTTGCCTTCTTTAAACATTGAAGTGAGATATAATTATTCAGAAACATCAAGGTTATAATGAAAAGGATGCTGGATTTGTAGTAAGAAGAATCTGTGTTCAAATCTCATTCTCATATACTCTATTTACTAGCTGGGTGTCCTTGTATAAATCATTTGAACTCCTTGCTGCTCAGTAAAATGGACACTTTAACAGTATAGATCTTAAATCATTGTTGGAAGGATCAAATGTATGAAGAGCACCTTAAATAGCTTATACGATTATATAAATGCCTCCTATTATTTTAACATCACTCTTTCATTTAGCTGCTTTGTTGTAATAGAGTTGTCAGTCCTATATACTGGATATTAAGCTACATCATTAGGGATGAAAAACAATTAGCCGAAAAAGTAAAAATTCATGTTTGTTTACCATGGCCTCTACCTGTTAGTCTCCCCAAGTTATTTAAACAACTTTACATTATAACGTTTTGATCAGATTTACCTCTTTGCAGATGCAATTGTACTGATTGCATAAAGCCTTAGAAAAAAGTGTAAAATCTTCTAAAGAGATCCATATTACTCTTTTTTCTTCCCACCTGAGATGCAGCCTCTAGATTTGCTCAGGCAGTAAATATGCTTAGCCCGCCTAGGTTCACATGCAACCAGGATGGGAGGATGAAGATGATGGAAGGGGGAAAAGTAATCCTCATAATGCCTCCCCCAACTCCGATTAGGTTCAAATAATCCTAGCAAGATTGTCAAGTGGGAAGATAAAAGAGAGGCAGAGAACAGGCAAGTCTCTTTTGAAGATCTGCCAATTAAATGGCTCTTATAGCTCCATGGCCAATAAGGTGACTTTGTTATCCCAAACACAAATCCTTTAACTTTTAGTCACTTGGGTCCCTGGAAGCTTCCAAAGGCACTGATGCACATCCTCTGAGATAGACTAGTACTACCAATATTTCATGGAGCACCAAAGATCAACACCACCATTGCTATTATTTTTGTCAGTGATGGGGGTCTGAATACTATGTGGAAGTCATATAGAGCTAATTCAGAAAAGACTTTAGTCATCTGTGCCAAAGTAATGGACTGTTTCTTTAAGGGACTTTTAAAATGTGGAATAGTTCAGATCTAAAAAGGAAAGGAAAAATGTATTAAAATATTTAAATCAACTGTCAAGGGATTAAGATATTACAGATATTATAGATGAACATCTTGGTGGCTGAAAGAAATAGGAAAAAGACTTTTGTTTAATTAAAAACTGCTAAGATGAATATGAAATATATGAATACTATGAGATAATATGAAAAATTGAATAATATGAAAAATAGCTTTCAGATGGAATTTGTACACTTTGGGAAAAATTAACTGTGGCATTAACATAAAGATTCTACTTTATGGAAGATATAGCATCATACCTGGCTTGTATATAAATGATTGAATGCTTAAAGGAACAAATACAAGCTATCACTATTAAAAACTGGAGAAATAGGAGTAAACAGAAATTCAGTTTAATCACATAAATGGTTTGAAGGATTATGTTAGGAAATTTGAGCTTCAGACCACTATGATCCTTTAGCTCATTTACCTATACCTGTTTAATTGCTAACAAGAGCAAAGCCTTTTTTTTTAAAGTCATCATGGGGGCAGGTAGATGGCTTAGTGGCTTGAGAGCCAGGTCTAGAGACAAGAAGTCCCAGGTTCAAATTTGATCTCAGACACTTCCTAGCTGTGTAATCCTAGGCAAGTCACTTAATCCCCAATGCCTAGTCCTTACTGCTCTTTTGCCTTGGAACCAATACACAGTTTTGATTCTAAGATGATACATGAGGTTTTTTCAAAAAGTCATCACATAAACCTTCATGTAATGGCCAATTACACAGGGAGCATGAAAGAAGGAATTTTATGGTGTGTGTGTGTGTGTGTGTGTGTGTGTGTGTGTGTGTGTGTGTGTGACAAAGTCATGTAACAGATGAATAGAATTATAACCCCTTCAAAACTGGGGGAAAATCAGTCATGCAAATCATGTATTGTTTAGATTCCCTGTGTAAAGAATGAACAGACAGCACTTTTAAGGGGATGGGGACTTGGTAAGTAAAGAGCTAGAATAACTTCCCCCAAAGAAATTGAATTACATAGTCTTTGACTAATTACCTTTCTCTTGTTCTATTTCCCTGGCAGGTTCAAGGGAGCATATCTGTCCTCACCTCCCCTCAAGGCTCAGGATGAAAGTCCTATTTAAAGGAAAGTTATATCCATGGGACACCTGAAAGGAGGAGCTCAAAAATAATAACTCCGCTCAAATGAATGCAGGAGCCACTCCAGAGGGAGGGATGAGCTTCCCTACTTAGCCAAATGAACTCACCAATGATGTTGGGATCTTTCAGTTACTCTCAAACTTGTTTAATCTACCTGCCAAGATGGTTTACCAGGGTGTGGCTGCTTCTTAGAGCCCAGAGCCCCAGCTCAGAGCTGTGTGGCAGGTGAACACTAAAAGAGAAAAACAAACATGAAAAGGGTTCATCAAGCCCTCACACCTGAGGTACCAGTCTTCCCTGAACACCCCATCTGCCCAAGGCATGTAAAGACTTCCCCTGGCAGAAGGGGACCATCAGAACAATTTGTTCCCATGTCCATGAAGGTCATAGAAGCATGCACCATGTGGTGCTTAGAACTTGGTTAGACATCAAAGAAGCCAAGGTCATCCATTATATTGAGCCATCACCAGCCATCTTGACTTCTGTTTTACCACTGGACTTTAATAACTCTGGAAGAGAGAATGAGGCTAAGGACTTTGTGAAATTCTGCCTCATTTTAATTTATGCATGAGTTAAAAACATCACAAGCAATGCCATTTTGGTCCTCTTTGAGGACAAAGGACAACAACCAACCACTTGACAAAATAACTCCAGCACCCAACCACTCTTAAATGTATTGGGACAGACATAGGATAGGTGGGAGGAAAGTTGAACAGCAGGCGAACTTGATTTCCTTTGGAAATTGTCACCATTCTTTTAATGACCATAAGCTTTGATATGACACAAATGCAGATCAGCATTTGTTTTCCAATTCAGAATTTTCAAAGAGTTTCCAGGGCTGTGAGAGATTAAATGACTGTTCACAGTCACAAAGCCAGAATGTGACAGATGCAGGACCTGAATTTAGATATTTCTGGCTTGGGACTTCAATGTTTGAAAAAACATTTAATACATACAATTGCATTTTATTCATACAACAAACCTCCTATAAGGTAATAATAATAATAATAATAATAATAATAAATAACACCAATAATAATAGCTAGTATTTATATAGTGTTTACATAGTTTTAGATTATCACAGTGCTTTATATACATTATCTTATTTGATTCTTCACAACAATCCTATAAGTTTGATAATAATATCACCCTCATTTCATAGATAAGAAAAAAGAGCTTGGAAGAAGTTAAATGACTTCCCCAGGGAAACATAGCTAGGAATTTTGTGTGGCAGGATTCTGTTTAAGTTGTCTTGACTCAATGTCTGGTGCTCTACCCACCATGTGACTTTGCTGCCTTTAATTCTGAAGAATAAGTTAAGGTTCATCGAACAAGTAATAGAAAAGCATGTTGTGGGAGTGAGCATGAGGAATAATGCTTTGCAAAGTCCATCTGGGAAAAAAAATCACGGCCATAAAAAATACCTGCCAGTCATGTCACAAGAGCGAGAGATGATGAGAGGCTGCATTCTCTCTTTCTGGCAATGGATAACCAAGAGAACAAGAAGTCCCTCTCCGCTCCCTAGCACATTGTGTAATAATTCTGTGGCTATTATGTAGTAATAAAGACAAGTTTTGCACAAGATAAGCAGACCTAGGTCTACCCCAGAATCACTGGAGGTGATAATCAATAAGATTATAAATCTATTTCAGTATTAGAATATTGGAATGGATAAATCCTCCATCAAAACTCATACTCAAACATAGTAGGAATCTGAAAGAGAAAACAGACTTTGGTTCCTTTTCCATGCCTAACTTTATTAATAGAAAGAAGGAATGTTTGATTTGAAACCTCTTCAACCCTTTAAGAAAGATGTGTTAGGTGAAGAGCAATGTTATAAAGAAAGAAGCTCTCTGTTCAGTTCTGCCCTAACTAAAGCTTTGTACACATCTGCAAAAAGATACCATATACCCTTAGCAATGAAAGAAAGAAGAAAAGTGTTGATTTGGAGGCAAGATAGAAATCAGGAAGCTTTCCAAATTTTACTAATTGGTTCTTCAGAATGAGCCTTCGCTATTTTGTTTGAAGTGAATTTTTAAGGCCATCGTATGAAGCCTATAGAGAAAAGTGCACAATAACACCAATATTTACAATTATTTTTACCATATTTTGAAGGTCGGAATTACGTTTTGATATTTAAGAGAAAAAAAAGTCAACTATATTTTCCCTCAAGTTATGGAACCTTCTGTCATCCTTCCAGCCATGAGCTAATCTTTTATTCTTCTTTCCTTCCCAGAATTGTCTTGTTTCTGAATTTGAATATGTGACTATAATAATAAGAGCTGCCACTGACAAGTTTATCACAGTACCACTTTAATGCTTACAAAGTATTTTCACATTTATTATCACATTTGATCCTCACAAAAACCTTTATAGATGCGTGCTCTAAGGGGCAGCTAAGTGGTTCAGTGGATAGAAGACCAGGTATGGAGATGAAAGTCCTGGCTTCACATTCTTTCTATCTGGATGACCCCTGGAAGTCATGTAATCCTAATTGTCTAACCCTTATCATTCTTCTGCCTTGGAATTGATACTTAGCAGCAAATCTCTAACAAAAGGAAAGGATTAACACAAAGATAGATGCTATTATTATTCCCCTTTTATCAATGAGGAAACTGAGGTTGAAGTAGTTTATGACTCGTCCAGGGTCACACAGTAAGTGTTTGGGGGTAGTATTCAAACCTGGGGCTTCCCAAGTTTAACACTAACCACTGTACCACATAGCTGCCTTTATAGAGGAATAGATTGAAAGCAGGAACTACCTTTCTTTATAAGCACATGTATAGAGGTCTGATGGTGTAACTTCCCTAACTCAAAAACCTGTGACCATTTAAAATGCCTAGCATAAAATCCAGTCAAAATTCAAACTCAGACTGGACTTTAAGATCCTCCCAAATATGAAAGCAACTTCCCTTCACAATTTATTTCACATTATTCTCTTTCACTTACTCTACATTCATTTCAAAAATAATTACGAAGTACTTTTGTATTACTCCAATTTATTAAATTAGATCATGGAGACAGCTGAATTGCACTATACTTCATCTAAGCATCTCAACATACAATTCTTGCTGACCCTTCATACTAACCCATCTTTCTTTATTCTTTTTTTCATAAAAATTTCATATTTTAAATTAGATCCACTGAGATAGAGAATAAGAGGTGAAGCCGAGATCATGCAAGCGTTCTCATAATTTTTCAGTTAGAGCTTTTTAAGGAGAGTTAGGTTAAATAGCTTGTCCAAAGCCAGAGACTCAATTGTCACTGCCATTTTCTTGTTTCCCTTTTTATGTGGTTAAGGCAGGAAAATGAAATAAGACTATCTTTTGTCTCAGTTACTCAGAAAATTTCATCAATTCTCTGTTACCCTTGAACTGTTGAGTTCTGACTAGGGCATAAAAGTTTCACATCTGTGAAAAATTCCAGCTGCCTTTTCTATGTCATATTCACTGTGTAACATAGCTACTTATTTTAAAAAATAGGGCAGTGAAATTTGGGTAAATGACCTATTTAAACATAAAGTTACACAGAATATTTGATAAATTAGGGATCTATTAGGTGGTATGTAATTATTGTAATACCCAATGAAAAGAAATTATTTGACCCTATTATTTCTCCTGCAGTGTGCTGTATTGAGACCAATTCTACACCTCACGTCAGGTGCGGTGACACATTTTTTTTCTATGTAATTTTCCATTTGTGTGCTTTAAAAAAATACAAGTTAAAAGTGTCAACATAAGGACGATATTTTAAGCAATTTTCTTTGAAGGACATAACAGGGAAGCCTTTTATTGGGGGAAACTTTCCCATGCAATATTAGGCTATATTCTCCCCACAATCTATCAGTGTTATAAAAGGTATTGTGACATTGGAGATGATTGAGGCACTCATTATTTTGATTCAATTTCAATTCAGTTAAAAATAATAAAAAACATCCTTTCTGTCAGGAACTTCATTAAATATTAGGAATGTAAAGTGATATAGTTCCCACCCTAGAAAAGATAACTTTCTACTAGGGAGATATACAACATATCAGCAAATATGAGACATATACATACAGGGACAGCTTGCTAATAGTTAGGGGAGATGAGGAAAGCCCATGTGGAAGAAGTGACACATGATATGAGTTTTGAAGGAAGTTAGAAGATAGGAAGCTAGAAATGCCACAGGTTAGAGGTCAGGAGAGAATACTTTCCAGACATGGAAATCCACTTGAATAGGGAAGGGAGATGAAATGTCAGCTAGCACAGGGTAAAGAAAGATGAGTGATGCTATGACTGCAAAAAGTTGGGACTGTCATTCATATATCATTAAAAAAAGAAGTAACACACTATACTTTGAAAAATTACCCATTGCTCCACTAAATTATTTAAAGTCACGGCCACTGAAGAGTTTTCATTTAATTTGTCTCAATTGTTTCATCTAAAAATGAAAAAAAAATCTTAACCTACTTTATTGGACTTTTTGCATAATTAATGAAATTTGCAAGGCACAGAGTTATTCCCCAGGTAAGAATCTAACTTACAGATATCCAAAGTTCTGTCTTTTTCTCAGTCTAAGGATAGGGCCTCTCAGTGCTGAAAATGTTTTTATGAGTGCTCTATGTTTCTAAAACATAGTACTATCAAATTGCTTGAGACTTAGGAAATTTAAATGACTCAACTTGCCCAGGGTCATATATCTAGTGTCAATCTACCTTAAGCTAATAGAATTTGAATGACTTAAATTTCACTCCTTATATTTTACATCTGATCCTCTTATGATATTAGTATCTGGTTTGTTTCCAAAACAGTGATGAGGACGGTTGGTTTATTCTTCCACTAACACACATTTTCATTATGTATTTTTAAAAATGTAATGAAAACATTTCTATTTTTATTAGGCTCGCTGACAACACCTTTTTCACATCATTTTATTTTTAGCTGGCTAAGTTTAGACTTGACAATGTGCCTTTTAAAATTCAAAGCCAAATAATCAGACCTCTTTCTTCTCATTTTCGATTAGCTGGAGGTTTTGTTACTTTCAGTAGAGTAAAATAGAATCGATACTGGCTAAATTCAGTCCTTCTCAGGCCATCCTTGAAGAGCTACCTTTCCTCTCTGGCAGCATTGCAAATCCCCAGTGAATTTGACCAGAGAAGAGATACCCTTTTCCTCCAAGTATCTGTCACTCAGTTGACAGTCCATTTTCAGAAAAGAGAGACAAGATACTAAAGCAGAAATTCTTCATTATGAACAGTCATTTTCATCTTCTTAGGATATCAGATTATTGGACCACATAGATTTTATATACATTGAAGCAAGATATTTTGTTACAGGGAGTGTAAAAGGTCATTATTAGAGAGCTAGAAAAAGTGCAAAAAGCTAAGAGTCATACTTCCTGCTTTGAATCTTTGCTCCAACACTTTCCTATTTGTGTGACTACAAGCAAATATGGACCACCCCAGCTTGGCATCCCTACAGAAGAGTCAAAATGGTGGAGTGATTTTTGCTTGATCCAGAAGACATCCCTTGACAGCCACCTTGACCTTGCTAATGCCAAAGGGAGTTACATGAGGCATGCAATCACTTCTTTTCTATCATTATCCATAAAGTGAGAGTACCGAGTGCTTATACAGCCTATCTCGTGGGGTTGTTGTAAAGGAAAGTGCTTGTTAAACTTAATGTGCAAAATAAATGGGACCTGTTGTTACTAGTCTCTGGAAAATTAAGACCAAGAAAAAACTTTTACTTGCCTTATAAAATGATTTAGGGGAGTATGTGTTTAATTCAGTTATTTAATAATAGCCTCAATCCCTTATTTTTTCCTAAGTACGAGAATTGGGAATAGGTGCTTATGTAGTAGAATGTAGTAGAAGATATAGATTGTTCAAGTCTCACTACTCACACATGCTGGAGTACCTCTGAGCAAGTCACTTAAACTCAGTGATCCAGGCAACCGTCATAACTGGCAGAGTAGGGGTTGATGAACAATGATAGTAGGAATTCCTTTGCCAGGAGTTTCCTCTATCATTGATATTATAAGTCTTGTCCTTCCACATCTGTTCCCCTGAATTCATAATTTCTCTAATATGAATATAACTTGTTTTACTTGGGGAAAGCCTATGTGTTTTTTAAGGTCTACTCTTTTCTTGGGAATGTGCTATTTCAGTATTATGCATAATATCCCTTCTCTTTTGTTCCAAACTCTTCCAAAAGTCTTCCATGCTTAAAACCTTCCATCCTGTCCTTAGTGATTTAGTATCTCCCTGCCTATGGCATCCCAAGTGAGAAACCAATCAGATAACTCAGTGCAAGATCCCACCCCTCCCGATAAAATTGCTCTCTGTCCCTCTATACCTCCTCTGAGCTGTCCTGATAAAGAGATGATAAGAAAACTGGTGTTAGCTTCTCTCATGGCATTTCAGAGTCTGGGAATAGTCTCTAATATAACCATTCACTTCTTGCCAAGGAATACTTTTCTTTTCCCCAGCATTTTCATTCTCCTGGATGTCTATAGTTAAAATTCTAAATAAAAGATCCATTACTTAATAATAATAAAAATTCTGGGTCTGGAGTCAGGAAGACCCAAATTCAAATCTGTCCTCTGACACTTATTAGCTATGTAATCCTGGGCAAGTCACTCAACTCTGTCTCAGTTTCCTCACCTATTAAATGAGCTGGAGAAAGAAATGACAAATTACTCCATTATCTCTATTAAGAAAACCCCAAAAAGGGGTCATGAAGAGTCAAACGCAATTGAAATGACCAGCCAACACCACCACCACCTTGTAATACTGGCTCATCCAATTTTTCAAATTTTACTTAAGTACCACAATAAAGAACCTCATTTTCCTATTTCACAAGACATTTTTTCTATACTGGGCTTGACTCAGTCCAGTCCCCTGGTAGATTATTTTCAGTACTGGGACAACATGACATGCTTGTCGTTTATTCGACAGTTATACTTAGCCATAGCAGGAGTAGGAAATTCAACAAAACTACATTGAGAATATTTCAAGATGGGGGATTCAGCTGAGTGACACATCTCTGCCTAAAATACTCATAGTTGTCCATCAGCCAAGCAGGAAAGAGCCTCTGTTGGTCCTCATGGCTACGTGGCACTCATTACTCACATATCCTCTCTCAGAATTCACAAGATAATGTAAAAATGTTATATAATTTTGAATGAATATTTATGAATTGTAATTACCCTTTTAATCTATGACTAACATTTTCATGTTTGGGGGTATGTTTTCAAAGGGATTCTAATGGAAGTTTAATAGCCATTTCCTATCATTAAATCTCCTATAAACCAAACAAACTGTAATGATAAGATTCAAACAGTGATGGGATACTCCTACCATTTCATTAAAAAAGTCTTATTGATATGTTCTGTCTTTATATTGTGATCGTTTCAACAACTCCTTCAGACTGGAATCTCCTATGGGAAAAAAATGAAAACATTCATAATAGTGACTCTCTCTGGAAATGAATGCCTTATTCTGTCCTAGTAGGTGGCCCTTATAGCAGAGTTGTGAGAGAGGAGATTTTTATAAAAAATTTGGTTCTTAAAAACTTTTTTTTCCTGTTGTTCAGAATTTGACTGTTCTCAATCAATCATGACATGTTTCTTTTTATTTATATATTATTTAGAATTTCTATTCTAACTTCATCTTCATTGAATTTATTTCTTCAAAGGCTTCTTAATTTTATGTATCAAAATGTGTTTATTTTATGTCTTATATCCTGGTGGGTTAGCAATTAGCCACAGTTATGAAAGGTGCCTTGTTATTTTTTTCTCTTCTATCATTTTTAATGGTGTGGTCTTTTATGTTTAAACTACAGAATTCTTGTGAGATTTTTGTGGTATATGTTGCAAGAAGTCAGTCAAAACAATTCCTTCTGAACTGTTTCTTAGTTTTCCCAACAGGCTTTAAAATAAATTTTTAAAATATTTAAAAAGGTTACTTTTCTTCCTCAGTACTTTATCTTCTTGGTTTATCAAATAGTGGGTTACTTCTTTTGCTTGATTCTATTTCTTGTACATTGAGTCTGTTCTACTAATATACTTCAGTGTTTAATCAGAACTATATTTATTTGGTGACTACTGTTTTCTAATGTAGATAAGACATGTTGTGATTCATTACTATTTTTCACTATTTCCCATAAGAGTACACCTTTTATTCTTCTAAATGAATTGTATTGCTATTGTATTTAATTCTAAAAAAATCTCCTTAATTTGATTGTCATAGACCCAAATTTATAAGCTAATAAATTTAATATTTTCATTTTTTAATGTTTATAATGTAGTCCAAACATGAATATTAACTCCAATTTTTAAAATTTTCCTTTATTTCGTTAAAGTATTTTTTGGATATTGTATTTCTATAAAGCTTGTGTCTATATAGGTTAAGGCTTTGTTATTTTTCTAATTTATGTTTTTTTGAAAAGAAATTTATCTCATTTGCCTTTCTTCCTAATTTTGTTGCATTTTCTTTACAAATGCTAATGTGTTTTGATGATGAATTTTGTATTATATTAACTTAATATTTAATTATTGATATTAATATCTAAATTAATTCTTTGAGTATTTTTGCTGATTCTTTGAGGTCTTTAAATATACTTCCATGTCATATGCATTTAGGGGAAATTTTATCTCCTTTTTGCCACCATTTATAGTTTTAGTTTTGTGCTTTTGTTTTACTAATGTAGATAATATTTCTAGAACTAAATAAAATATGACTGTATGTGAAGATTTAATTGGTTGAACCCTCTGTTTTGTTCATAGGTTTATAGGTTCATTAGTCAGCCCCTGTTATACAATAATAGGAGCAAGGGGTAATTATATGGTTCAGTGGATAGAGAGCCAGGGCTAAAGATGAGAGGTCCTAGGTTCAAAACTGAACTCAGATACTTCCTAGCTATATGATCCTGAACAAGTCACTTAATCTCCATTGCCTACCACTTCCCATTCTTCTGCCTTGGAACCAACACACAGTATTGATTCTAAGATGGAAGGTAAGGGTTTTAAATTGAAGGGGAAAAGGTGCATTATTGGTTAGTTCCTATTTATACTGAAAAAAGATTCCACCTTTTCTCTATTTTAAAGAGTGCTTAGCTCTTGATTTTGAATATATACTTTGGATCACTGTAGAGAATGGTCTTTCCTGCCTCTTAGACCTTTTAATATATAGGAATGTTATATTTTGTCAAAGACTTTATCTGCATCTATTAAAATGATAGTTTTTTTTTGTCACTTTGGTTACTTATGTAATTATTTGTTTTCCTAGTGGTAAATTCCATTGACATTCATGATATTTATCACACTGGTTCCTAGTATTTTATTTTCAATGTATATTTCTGTGGTATTCTTGAGAGGATTTATTAAATATTTTTAAGCAATATTCATTATTGGAATTGGTTTGTAATTCCTTTTTCCGCATTGCATTTTCTGTTGTTGTTATTGAGATGATATTTCACCCATAAAATGATTTTGGTATCGTATTTTATGCCTCTGTTTTTCAGAATGATTTGAGTTAATTTTGTTAATAATGTTATATCCTGAGAACTGATTTTTATTTTTATTTTTGCTACCATTATCTTTAACATGATTATTTATTCTTCTATGGTTTATTACTTACTCAATTCAATACTCATGATGCCATTAAAAAACTTCTACTCAGTACTACGTAGTCTACATATAGTTTCTTTCTTTAGTACTAGTTTTATTTTATTGATGTCCATACAGAATGTGTTTAATGCATTGTTTCTTCATATCCTAGCACATATTTGATTTTTTTGTAAAGGTACTGCAAAGTCCTGAGAATTTTGATATTTTTAAATATTCCTATTCCAGAATCTCCAAGGGTTCTGACTAGCCTTTGTCTCACTTCCCCCTTTTCCTTATCAAGAAATACTCATCTACTCATCTCTAATATCCTTCCATTTATATTACTAATTTGTAAAGAATATTTTTTTTACCATGGGTAGTCACTTCTTTCACCTACTTTTCTTCCTCCCTTCATATCTATAACTTCTAGTTATTAGATTCTTAACCTCAATGGTACTCTTTATGCAATCACACAGTCATTCAAATGATATGTAATTTTATTCACAAAAATAAAAAATCAACGGTAGCAGCAACAACAGAGGCTTCCACATCCCATATTCATGTCCTTGTATATAGTCCTATGTATAGGAAAACAAACATTTAATTTCTTAGCCTTTCTTTACTGCATAAAAGCACTTAATTTTTTTGCTTTTTGTTCTTCATTGTTCTTATTTCTGTTATTGTTCTTATTATTCTTATACTGTTGACCTCCAGGTTCATTTGAAGATATGGTTCAAATTCTTTACTTTTAATCAACATCTAATTATTTTCTTGATATTTACAAGCAGTAGTGCAGAAAATGTTATTTTGGGGTGCTTTCTAGTATTCTTTTTTAGAATACAGTAATTGTATTTACATGTGATTTCTAATAATAAAAGTAATCTTATGGTTTCTATTTCCCCCTTCTAATTGGTTCACATTAGTGTTTTAAGAGTTTTCTTCATTGCTTCAAGTAAATATTTATTATTATTATTATTATTATTATTATTATTTCATGCTTCTGAAACTTAGCTATGATGCTTCTGTATGTTTTCAATTTGTGCTTTTTTTTACTATCAGTTGTGGTTTCTCTTGATCTAGGTTTTGGTACATGGTTTTAACGTTTCTGAAAATTTTTTCTATTTGATTCTAAGGAATGTAATATCTATTTTTTCTTGTTTTGTGGTTCTCATTTTTCTGATCCTGTATTCTAAAATGTGAGTCTAATACTAGTTTTTTCTGGATTGTATTTTTGTTTTTCTATTCTTCCTTTCTTTTTTTTTCAGAGAAATAATTACTATAGTTAGTGTATTTGTCTTTCATTCTAAAGACATGTGTTTCTAAGTCAACTTGCCAATTTCTTCCTAATTAGAGTTTTAACTTCTGTCCTCATTTCTCTTACATTTTTGCAGAATTCTCTGATTATCTTCCTAAGTGATTTAGGAATATATTTGAATTGCTTCGTTGTCATTTCAAAAGTTTTTTGGTGAGCTTGTTATGAGAATTTAATTTTCAAAATATTGAGATTTGTTTGCTTATATTTCAAATCATTATACCTGCCCTTTGAAATGTCTCTTTTGTTTATTATTCCTTGGTCAGTTTTTGTTTATATGAATGCCTTTACTATTATGCTTTTGTTGAAAATGTGCTTCCTGAAAATTCCTTTTCAGAAGGTTTAATGCAGCTATCTTCTGTCTGTTCTCAAATCCTTGTTGCCCATTATTTGTTCTTTTATACATTCAGTGATAGGCAATATCTCTTTCTCATAGAAAGCAGGGAATTGCTCTTGAAAAAACATGATATGAACATTATGATTAACCATGATGGTAGGGCCTATTCTTAACCTGTACCCACCACTTATTGATGGGGTCTACTCTCTTCTTTCCAATTGATTTTATTCAGTTTATTTAGTATCTAGGGGCTCATAGGTACAAAGTCACTGGGGACAATTCTCTAAGTTATTGTGGAAAGGTGATAATCTGAGAAGCCTTTTTACTTTGATATTTTCTTTTTCCCTCTCCTTCAACTAGATACTTTCCCTCCAATTCTGAATTATTCAGAATTATTTCCTTTAGTATTGAATTATTACAATAGTTTTCTCTTACATTCACTTTCTTGCCTTCTCTCTCCATAGTCACCCCTACCTTATCTTCTCTTCATATCTTGTGGTTGATTTTTTATTATTTGGCTTCACTTTAGCCTGACAATGGAGTTATCCTCAGCCACAAAAATCAATTTAAAAAAATGTCCGAAACATATAGGCCATTCCATTAAAATGATAATTGCATAAGAAGAGGGGGATTTTTGAGGTTTAAGTACCAATATAGAAAGAGCATCTATTCGCACCATAAAAGAAGGTCTCTAGGGTAAATTAACAATTCTCTTAAGCAGCCATAGTTGCATAATTAGTTCCATAATTAATATGTGCCAAGCATTGTTTTATGATAAAGTGTGAAAAAATAACATAACTCTTGATCTTAAGGGGTTTAAATTCTAATGTAAGAGACAACATGAAAACAATTATTTATATAAAAGATACATACAGTATGAATTATAGGCAATCATAGAAGGTATCATTAGCAGCGGGGTCTGGGATGAAGTCTATTGGAGAAGGTGCATTTTGAGATGAGTCATGAATGAAGCCCGAGAAGCCAGGAGGAGGAAGTGAAAAGGGAGAGTATTCCAAGCATAAGACACAGGCTGGAGCTGAGAGATTGAAATATTGAGTTGACAGAAGATTTGTCTTCTGAGAACAATAAGAAAGTCATTGTTGTTGTGTCATAAAATACATGTAAGAGACTAAAGTATGAGGTTGGAGATATAGGAAAGAGTCAAATTGTGAAGGTATTTAAAAGGTATCACAGAGCTAACAGGAAGCCACTGGAATTTGTTAAGGGGAGGATACAGGACAGGTTCATACCCACACTTTAACAAGAAGAATACTTTGACTCCCAACAGGAAGATGGAATGGAATGGAAAGATGGCCAAATTGTTGCAGCCATAGCAATTACAGTGGACAGTTTATAATTTTTGTAAAATTCAAAATTAAGATTTTTTTGTTTGAGATAAATTTCAGGAAAAGAAGCTTGCTAACTCCCTGAATCAAGAAAGTGAACTTTTTGAAGAAAGCACCATAAAAAAGCCTGCAGAAACCATACACTGCATCAAAAGATGCAGAGTGAACTTTGGAATGTAGTGAATCAAACTGAAGAGGGTTGAACATATTTACTCTGAATGTAAGTTCTTATACCAAAGGGATTGCCCCCTAATTGACTTTTTGTCAATGCAACTGCCAATCATTGATTTTGCTTTCTTTCCTTTTTATTTCCCTCTCATCCCCAAATTATTGCAATTTCTTCTTAGAAAGTGCAATATTATATGCACTTCTAGTAAGAGATCTTTAGATGGTTATGGGAAATGATTCATTGCGGAGACTAGGCATGTAAATCTAGGAGATTTCTACATGCTCATCTCTCAAAAGAATCACAGGTGGGATTGTGTGAAGGAAACCCTCTCCTCCCAGGGTCTTGAACTTTCTGCTAGTCTGAGCCAGCCAATTAGCATGGCTGAAACACTCTAAAGAGAGACTGATTGGTTCCTGAGATGTGATAGACCAAAGCACAGGGAAAGGAAGTGATGTGGAGAAAGAGGACCATAAAAAATGAGACCATAGAGGAGAGAAGGTTTTTTCCCCCTGGAGATTTTTTGGCTAGGGTTCTTTCTGCAATTTGGTATTGGTGATCAGGTGGAAGACACTCTCTTGGGCTGGTAAGAATAGGGTGATAAGTCAGGAAATGTTTTTCTATTTCCTTCCCTCCTTAATTCTTTCTTAGACTATATTTATATTAAAATTAAGTTGTTAAAAGATACTATCATCCTCATAACTTTAGAGTTAATTATTTTATAAATGGCAACCATGTTCAACAATCTTTTTAAAACTAATATTATATTTCCAAACCAATTTCTAACTATTACAAAAGGTAAGTTGTCCTACAGAGTCAGGGAAGACTGGACATAGAAGCTAAGAGGAAGATATGTTATAGATATGAGGGGAACATCAGTCTGATAAATTGGTTTTCAGTTGTGTTTTTTGGTAAAAATTATATTGGGTGAGCAGCTAGGTGGCACAGTGGATAGAGTGTCTAGTCTGGATTCAGGAAAATGAATCTTTCTATGTTTAAATCCAGCTTCAGACTCTAGCTGTGTGACTCTGGCCAAGTTGTTGAAATGTGTTTGCTTCAGTTTCCTCTTCTGTAAAATGAGTCGGAGAGTGAAATGGCAAGTCACTCTGGTATCTTTGCCAAGAAAACTTCAAATAGATTAACTAAGAATTGTAAATGACAGAAATGACTGAACGACAACTACCTTGTGGGTAACTTTATTTCACTTTTTTCTTCTTAACTTTTTCATAATTTGGAGCTTATTGCATGTGCAATTTGCTACGTTAGGGGCAAAGAGGAGTGGAGATTTGCTTCTAAGGTAGCTCTCACTTCACTATCTTCCTACATCATTTAAACATGAATTTTTGTAGGAATCAAACTATTATTAAGAGAACTGAATGTCACTTTATGATGACAATACTATATTTGATATTAATTGCACATCTACTTGGAGAAGAAAACTTTACTAATTAGTTTAAATTTTTCACAAAGTTAAAAAAGGATCAAATCTTGCTAGCAGCAGTCACTTAATTAGATTAGCTGAATCATCTTTCATACTGGCACTTAATGCCCTGAACTGAGATTTACTCTGAATAGTTCCAATGAAAGAGAACAGGTTCAGAGTATATTCCCTAATTATATTACTTATCTACCTGCATTTCATCTTTGCTATTTATTTCAATTGGTTTTCATCTTATACTTTTATACATTATATTTTCTTGAAGTATATAACCTTTCATATTAACTAAAATAATTAAATATCAAAAAAGGGTAGCACAATGAAAAAACAACTTCAGAGAACTAGAGAATAGTTCTATAGAATATTAATTTTGGAAGAGATTTTAGACATCATTTAGTCTAGCCTTCCACCTGTGATAAGGGAATAAAGCAAGTGGATGGGGTTTGTGGGTCCCTAAGTCAGTGGGAAAGGAGGGTACAATGGTGGAGGTAGTAAGTTGAGGTGGTAGGAGAGATGTAAGGGAATGACTGAGTTTAGGGAAATATAAGATGATGAAGTAGAATGAGCGGCAAGGCATGAGGATGAGGTAGTTGGGCAGGCAGCTGCAACAGGGAGACACAGACTGGGTACACAGGTTTGAGACAGAGACACTGAAGGGAAACAGGCTGAACCCTTCAGGTAGGAAGGGCACTTCTACAGACAAAAGTTGGGGCCAGTCGGAAATCGTTTGAAACTAACTAGAGGGCTTTCTAGTCAGTTTCTCAGGTTCACACAGATAGAGTCCCAAGGCTCTTCCCTGTCTGTGAAATAGACGGGCTTCTCAGAGGAAGTAGAGAGATCACCACTTCCTCTAAGATGGACGCCTCCAGCTCCCCTCAGGACCCAAAGAGAAACTATTCCTTTCTCTCCTTATCCCTCTTTTATCATTCAACCTATGATTTTAGCAGAAGGTTTGATTAAATGACAACAGGGTTTATTAAGTTTTAGGATTGATTGTAAAGGACAGAGGGATACAAGATTTCTCTAACAACTACCTAGTGTTATTTTGAAACTCTGGGAGCTGAAAGTCTCACTGTTGATTGACAGGTGAAGACCGTTGGACATCAGAATGTTCCCAGAGACCATGAGGACAGGGGAGAAAGCGGTTGGCCAGGGGGGTATAAATACCCTGGCAGCCCTGGCTTTTGGGTTCTTTCCATTTCCCTTGGACCTGAAATCTGTAGACCCTGGTCTATTGGGATTTAGGCTTGCTTGGCTCAACCTTGCAAGAACTCCTGTCTTGTACCTCATTGACATTTGCCAACCTGTACCCAGACCATCAATCCTCTTATTCTACTGTCCCCTAGATATTTAGGAATTCAAACCATCTTTAGATATCTAGGTATCCCAGGGCCCAGGAGGGATCCGGGAAGTGGGCAGGAGAAGAAGAGGGTGGAAAGGGGGGTTCCTGAAGGCTGTAAAGGCCTAACATCTGGCAAGAAGAAGAAACTGAAAGACATCAAACAACAGCTTGTTTGCTCTGGTTTGGCTGTGACCAGGCTGAGCCAGGGGAGCTAATAACAAGCCAGAATCACTCATCTACCTACAGCTCTGAGGGATTACTGTTATCAAGATTAGCTTAGGGGAGTTCCAGACAGAGTGAATCTTAAAACCTCCTCACCCTTACACACCAAGATAGAAAACAATGTGCTTCAAGAAGAAAGAGGACCAAATCTAATCACGGGACAGAGCAGGGGGAACACTACTGCAGCACAACTAAAGGGGTAAGCCAAGAAAAAGGCCTCAATACTTGAACTGTTGGGACTGAGGGCATAGAAGGGGAATCCCAGGATCCCAGGATGCCTCCCCCACATGCTGTGCGGAGTCTCCAGCAGCCGGGAAATCTCTGGACTGGTGGGTGCACTGGTCAGGAGAGAGGGCCTTGCTGGCATAGGACTCAGGAAGTCAAACACAGGCACTAGAGAGGTGACTGGAGGAGAAAACCAGAGAAACACAGCAAAAACACCCAGAAGATGGTGGCATAGAGAGAGTCAAACCCCAGAGCGCAGACAGCTTGGCTTCCTCATACAGAGATAGAGAACTCAGGGCTTCAAGAGGAAAGAAAACCAGATCAAACACAATGGATAGCTCAGGGGGACCCCACTTCTGGAGAGCTCAGTTCAGAGAAAATGCTCCTTCTTTTCACCCCATATTTTTGGGTGTTTTTGTTTGTGTGTTTGTTTTTCCCTTCCCTCCAGGTTTTGAGGTTTTAGCCTCAGGGCAGACTAATCCAATCAATAAAGGATTAATCCCAACAATTGGACAGAAGGAGAAGTCTTCCAAGGGCAGAGAAAGTAACTACAAACCTTTGCCCTTGGGGGGAAGATCTTTCATCAAAGATCATTAAATACATCTGCTCAAACTAGCAGAACAAGGAAGGGAAAAAACACGAGTAAGCAACAGAAAAAGAGAAAAGAAATGACAATTAACAGCTTCTTTCAAGGAAGTGAAAAGGGAGCAAATGAAACAGAAATAGAAGAAGAAGAAGTAGTTCCAGCGAACTGGACATAGGCTGTGGAAGATCTCAAAATTCAATTAACTCAAGAACTTCAGGAACTCAAAAAACAATCAAGAGAAGTAAGAGAGGCTGAAGACAATTTGAAAAAGGAAATATATGAGCTAAATCAAGAAAATAAAGTCTTAAAAGCCAGAATTGGCCAGCTTGAAAATGAAGCAAAGAAGGCAAAAGATGATCTACAAAGAAAATCAGACCAGAAAGAGAAGGATGACCAAAAAGCAAGGGAGGAAATTCAGTCTTTAAAAAACACAACTCAACAACTAGAAGCAAATGACTTCACAAGGCAGCAAGAATATATTAAACAAAATTTAAAAAATGAAAAATTTGAGGAGAATATGAAACACCTCATTGATTCAACCAAAGATCTGGAGAACAGAGCTAGAAGAGACAACTTAAGAATTATTGGTTTACCAGAACATCATGATAAAAGAAAAAGTTTAGATAGCATTACAAGGAATTATCAGAGAAAATTGCCCAGAAATTCTTGAACAAGAGAGAAAAGTGGAAATTGACAGGATCCACAGATCACCTCCTACATTTAATCTACAACTGACAACTTCCAGGAATATCATATCCAAATTCAAAAACTACCAGACCAAGGAAAAATATTACAAGCTACCAAAAAGAAGTCATTCAGATATCAGGTAACCACAGTTATGATAAAACAGGATCTGGCTTTGAAGGCCCAGAAGGCATGGAAAACAATATTCTGGGAAACAAGAGAATTGGGTCTACAACCAAGAATCAACTATCCAGCAAGACTAACTATATTATTGCCGGGGAAAGTATGGTCATTCAATAAAATTGAGGACTTCCAAACATTCATCAAGAAAAAACCAGAATTAAACAGAGAGTTTGCTGCCCAAACCCAGAACACAAGAGAATCAACATAAGGTAATTAAGAGAATGGGGGGAGGAGAAAAAATAATTATTTTCTTTAAGGGACACAACAAGTTCAATCAATTTATATCCCAAGAAGAAATGAAGTTATTGGCAAATATTAAAAATTATTATTACCAACAGGGTAACTAGAAGAAGTTTACATAGAGGGAACAGGGACAAACTGTATAGGATGAAATGTCAAGAGATATATAAATATGTATATGCATGTATGTATGTATGTATGTATAAATATATGCAAAACTGGGGGAAGAAGATAACAATAAGAAAAAAAGGAAAGCAAACAAAAAGGAATAAATTTATATTCCATAAAGAAGCACATGGGATCAACAGGGAAAAATAACAATACACTGTAATGGTAAAGAGGTTAGAGAGAGGGAATATTCAATACTTAAGTGCATTGAAATAAACTTAGAGAAGAACAATCAGATCCATAGGGGCAGAAAATTGATTCACGCCCTATAGAGAAGTAGAAGGGTAACAAAGGGACTGGTAGGGAGGGAAGCAATACTAGGGAGGGAGAGGGTTGGGGGGGGGAGGAGCACCCAGTGGCTTTAAAGAACAATAAGAGGGGAATAAGAAGGGAGGGGGGAGAAAGGGAAGTACAACAAGGGAGGGGATTATAGGAACTAATTAAAAACAAAACACTGGTATAGAAGGAAACAGTGAAAGAAGAAAGGACAGGACGAGGAGATCAAAATACCTGGGAATGCAGAGTTGATAATTATAACTCTGAATGTGGATGGGATGAACTCACCCATAAAATGGAAGCAAATAGCAGAGTGGATTAGAAACCAAAACCCAACCATATGTTGTTTACAAGAAACACACATCAGACAGACAGACAGACAGACAGACGTAGAATGAAAATGAGAGGATGGAGCAAAATCTTTTGGGCTTCAAATGAGAAAAAGAAGGCAGGGGTGGCTATCATGATCTCTGACAGAGCCAAAGTAAAAATAGATAAGGTTAAAAGAGATAGGGAAGGTTACTACATCCTAATAAAAGGCAGTATAAACAATGAAGAAATATCAGTACTCAATATGTATTCATCAAAAGGAATAGCTTCCAAATTTCTAAAGGAGAAGCTAGTGGAGCTCAAGGATGAAATAGATAGCAAAACCATACTAATGGGGGACCTGAAGCTTCCCCTATCAGATCTAGATAAGTCAAACCAAAAAATAAATAAGAAAGAGGTAAGAGAGTTGAATGAAGTCCTAGAAAAATTCGAGTTAATAGATATTTGGAGAAAAATAAATAGAGACAAAAAGGAATACACCTTCTTTTCAGCAGCACATGGAACATTCACAAATATAGACCATGCATAGGGCACAGAAACATGGCAAACAAATGCAAAAAAGCAGAAATAATAAATGTAACCTTCTGATATCAAAATGCAATAAAAATAGTTATTAGTAAGAATACATGGAGAGGCAAACCTAAAACTAATTGGAAATTAAATAATATGATTCTCTAAAATAATTTAGTGAAAGAACAAATCACAGAAAAAATTAATAATTTCATTGAAGACAATGGCAATGATGAGACATCTTACCCAAACTTATGGGATGCAGCCAAAGCAGTTCTAAGGGGAAAATTGATATCACTGAGTGCATATATTAACAAATTAGGGAGGGCAGAGGTTAATGAATTGGGCATGGAACTTAAAAAAAACTAGAAAATGAACAAATTAAAAGTCCTCAGAGGAAAACTAAATTAAATATACTAAAAATCAAAGGAGCAGTTAATAAAATCGAAAGTAAAAGAACTATTGAATTAATAAATAAGGGTAGAAGCTAGTATTTTTAAAAAAACAGATAAAATAGACAAAGTACTGGTTAATCTAATTAAAAAAAGGAAAGAAGAAAATCAAATTAATAGTATCAAAGATGAAAAAGGAGACCTCACCTCTAATGAAGAGGAAGTTAAGGCAATCATTAAAAACTGCTTTGCCCAATTATATAGCAATAAATTTAGTAATTTAGGTGATATGGATGAATATTTGCAAAAATATAAATTGCCTAGATTAACAGCAGAAGAAATAGAATACTTAAATAATCCAATATCAGAAAAAGAAATTGAACAGGCCATTAAAGAACTCCCTAAGGAAAAATCGCCAGGGCCTGATGGATTCACAAGTGAATTCTATCAAACATTCAAAGAACAATTAATCCCAATACTATACAAATTATTTGATATAATAAGTAAAGAAGGAGTCCTACCAAACTCCTTTTATGACACAAATATAGTACAGATTCCAAAGCCAGGCACATCAGAAACAGAGAAAGAAAATTACAGACCAATCTCCTTAATGAATATAGATGCAAAAATCTTAAATAGAATACTAGCAAAAAGACTCCAGTGAGTGATCAAGAGGGTTATTCATCATGATCAGGTGGGATTTATACCAGGAATGCAAGGATGGTTCAACATTAGGAAAACCATCCACATAAATGACCATATCAACAAGCAAACCAACAAAAACCACATGATTATCTCAATAGATGCTGAAAAAGCCTTTGAAAAAATACAACACCCATTCCTACTGAAAACACTAGAAAGTATAGGAATAGAAGGTTCTTTCCTAAAAATAATAAACAGTACATATCTTAAACCACCAACAAGCATCATATGCAATGGGGATGAATTAGAAGCCTTTCCAATAAAATCAGGTGTGAAACAAAGATGCCCATTATCACCTCTTTTTTTTAACATTGTACTAGAAACACTAGCAGTAGCAATTAGAGAAGAAAAAGAAATTGAAGGTATTAAAATAGGTAAGGAGGAGACTAAGCTATGACTCTTTGCAGATAATATGATGGTCTATTTAAAAAATTCTAGAGAATCAACTAAAAATCTAGTAGAAATAATCAACAACTTTAGCAAAGTTGCAGGATACAAAATAATGCACATAAATCATCAGCATTTCCATATATTTCCAACACATTAGAGCAGAAAGAGGTAGAAAGAGAAACACCATTTAAAATCACCCTAGACAATATAAAATACTTAGGAATCTATCTACCAAAACAAATACAGGAATTATAAGAACATAACTGCAAAACACTTTCCAAAAAAATAAAACTGGATCTAAACAATTGGAAAAACATTGAGTGCTCATGGGTAGGATGAGCTAATATAATAAAAATGATCATTCTACCCAAATTAATTTACTTATTTAGTGCCATACCTATCAAACTACCAAAAACCTTTTTTACTACATTAGAAAAAACTATAACAAAGTTTATTTGGAATAAAAAAACATCAAGAATATCAAGGGAAATAATGGGAAAAAAAACATGAAGGAAGGTGGCTGAGCAGTACCAGATATTATGTTATTATAAAGCAGCGGTCATCAAAACAATATGGTACTGGCTAAGAGATAGAAAGGAGGATCAGTGGAATAGTCTTGGGGTAAGTGACATCAGCAAGATAGTGTATGATAAACCCAAGGAGCCCAACTTTTGGGACAAAAATCCACTATTTGACAAAACATGCTGGGAAAATTGGAAAACAATATTGGTGAGATTAGGTTTAGATCAACATCTCACACCATACACCAAGATAAATTCAGAATGGGTGAAAGACTTAAATATAAAGAAGGAGACTGTAAGTAAATTAGGTGAACACAGAATAGTATACTTGTCAGATCTCTGGGAAAGGAAAGATTTTAAAACCAAACAAGAGTTAGAGAAAATTTTAAAATGTAAAATAAATAATTTTGATTATATCAAATTAAAAAGGTTTTGTACAAACAAAAACAATGCAACCAAAATCAGAAGGGAAACAACAAATAGGGAAAAATTCTTTATAACAAAAAATTCTGACAGAGGTCTAATTCCTCAAATATACAAGGAGTTAAATCAATTTATAAAAAAATCAAGCCATTTCCCAATTAATAAATGGGCAAGGGACATGAATAGGCAATTTTCAGATAAAGAAATAAAAAGTATGAATAAACACATGAGAAAGTGTTCTAAATCTCTAATAATTAAAGAATTGCAAATCAGAACAACTCTGAGGTACCACCTCACACCTACTAGATTGGCTAAAATGATAGCAGGGGAGAGTAATGAATGTTGGAGGGGATGTCGCAAAATTGGGATGTTAATGCACTGCTGATGGAGTTGTGAACTGATCCAACCATTCTGGCTGGCAATTTGGAACTATGCTCAAAGGGCTATAAAAGAATGCCTGCCCTTTGATCTAGCCATACCATTGCTGGGATTGTACCCCAAAGAGATCATATATAAACAGACTTGCACAAAAATATTTATAGCTGAGCTCTTTATGGTAGCAAAAAACTGGAAAGCAATGGTATGCCCTTCAATTGGGGAATGGCTGAACAAATTGTGGTATATGCTGGTGATGGAATACCATTGTGCTCAAAAGAATAATAAACTGGAGGAATTCCATGTGAACTGGAAAGACCTTCAGGAACTGATGCAGAGTGAAAGGAGCAGAGCCAGAAGAACATTGTACACAGAGACTGATATACTGTGGTAAAATCGAATGTAATGTATGTCTTTACTAGCAGCAATGCAATGATCCAATACAATTCTGAGGGATTTATGGAAAGGAACACTATCCACTTTCAGAGGAAGAACTACAGGAGTAGAAACACAAGAAAAACAACTGCTTGGACACTTGGGTTGATGAGGACATGATTGGTGATATAGACCTGAAAAGCCCACACCCATATAACTATCAATAATGTGTAAATAAGTCTTGACTGGCCACACATAATAAAACCAGTGGAAATGTGAATTAGCTATAGTGGAGGGATTGTGATGGGGTTGAGGGGTTGAAGGGGAAAGTAAAAACATGAGTTATGTAACCATGGAAAATTTTCTAAAAATAAAAAATTATTTAAAAAAAACATTAGGTTAGGGTTTCCCTATTCCTCTTCCCATTTCCTAATACTCCTTCTTTGCTAAATATAGATAAAGTTATTCAAGTACCTTCCTGGAGTGGTTGTTTCATCTCTGGGAAGGGAGCAACGCAGTCAGATAAACGTGTCCAAGGCTAATAGAGCCCAATATCCATCATTAATCAACCCCAGGTGGGACCTGAAGGGATACCATCTACTGACCTGAAGGATCCTGCCTGGGCACTATTATAAAGAAGGGAGGTGTCACAACATCTAGCTAGGTGGCAAGATTCAGTTGATCTTACCCTAGCCACATATCTGAACTACCACTCTTGTCACCCAATTAACAGCGGTAGTATCCAGTTTACCCTTCTCTCTATTCCCATTTTTATAACATTAGGGAGAAGCTCTAGGTGGGGGGTGGGACACAGGAATGGGAGACTGAGAAAGGGCCTGCCCTCACTCAGTCCCGGGAGGTTTTGTTGCCTTTAAGGTTAAGGAAGTTATATAAAACGAATCAGGAGATAATTTGTATCAAGGGTAAGCCCTACTTATCTATGGGGAAACCTAAGTCTTCAAATTTTGATTGCTACCACCCAAATCCACCCTTCTCCCAAAACCCACAGAAAATTAGGAAAGACCAGGGAGATCCAGAGGCATTAGCTAAGCTACAAAATCTCAAGAGAAAAGGCACAGATTCAAGGCCAGGTTTCAGCCCCAAGACCAAGCTCAGTTGACCCTTCTCCTCTGACTGAGCCTCCAGGATCAACTGCTGCTAGTCAGGGTTCTAAACCCTTCTAACTGCCAGAAATTCTGCAGTTAGCCTTTTTCAGGGTTGATTGCACCTCTGCACTACACACCTAATTTCAGAAAAGTATCTTTCTAATGTGGGTTGATGTCTATCAAACCTCTGCTGAGTACTTCTGATTGAGAGTACACTATTAATGATTGAGCTCATTCTGCTTTTTGATCATTTATACAGTGAACTGAAATATGTCTTCTCCTCTTTATATTTTTCCTTTTTCATGCTTCATTATAATTTAGAGATGGCTCTGAGTTATTGATGACTATTCTGATGGAGCTGGCAGAAACATGTATGGAAAGATTTTGCCTATGTATGCAGTGCTGAACTCTGTTTTTGGTGAGATCAGTTTAGCTGTCTGGTGAGACTCATTTTATTGACTGCAAGTTGATCATTTTTCAGCCACAGCCCAAAATCTGGGAGAAGTGCAGGATCATAATCTGTAGTAGTGGAGGGAATATTGACACTGAAGATGAAAGCACGGCTTGTTAAAGTATTGAAACAGAAGATAACTTCTACCCATCAAAATATCTGATCTCTGATCTCTGGAACAACACAGGAAACACAATGTATTAAAAGAGCACTTCTGACATTTCCAACATGCTATTCCTTCACTTATCTGAAGAGAGGTACCGTATCTCCTTTAAGTCTTTCTTTTTTCTAAGTAAACATCTCTACTTCCTCTAATTACTCCACATATGATATGGTTTCTACTGTCCAAGTTGCCATTTTCTGGCTGTACTTTCATTTGTCAACGTCTCTTATACTGTGGTGCCAAGAGGTAAGCATCATACTCCAAATATGGAGTCTAAATAAATACACCACTTAATACATGTGCTGAGAACAAAAATTTTTACAATTAATAATGCAGTTGGAGTTTAATTGCAACCAAATTTTTATTACTTTACGTATTATTCTCATGAATAACTGTGAATAAGTCAAATAATATAAGAAGGAAGCTATGGACATTTCAGGAAGCAATAATTTTGAAATACTATATAACAATAAGGAGAGCACCCAAAATGTAATTTTGCCACAAGGTATATTATATTAGATAACTAGTGATTAGGCATACCATCATCCAGAATAGAATTACTCATTAAGCTACAAAGTAAATTATAAACTCCCTAAGACTCTATGTTCCCTTGAGGGTAGAAACTCTATCTTGTTCATATCCCTCAAAATAACTATCAGAATACCTTGCACATGGAAGGTACTTAGTGAATATTTGTGGAAAGATAGGAAGGAAGGAAGGGAGGGAGGGAGGGAGTTAGGGAGGGAGNATACCTTGCACATGGAAGGTACTTAGTGAATATTTGTGGAAAGATAGGAAGGAAGGAAGGAAGGGACGGAGGGAGGGAGGGAGGGAGGGAGGGAGGGAGTGAGGAAGGGTAAGAGGAAAGGAGGGAAGAGGGAGGAGGGAGATAGGAAGAAGGGAGGAAGGAAATGAGGGAGGGGGAAGTATACTCAGCATATTATTCTTCCTCTGGTTAGAAATTCTGGAATCTAAACATCACCTCTGTGGATCATAAATAAAGGGAAAAATGATCCTATTGTTCAGGCACTTATGATGTGTGTATATATATATATATATACACACACACACATATACATACATATATACATATGGAGAAGTTGCCATAGAAAAAGGTTATATAATGTCTTCCATGAACATAGCATTGCCTGCATCATTTCAATAGTAATCAGGCTTCATTTGAGATTGTACAAATATGAATCATTTCAATGTTTTTTTTTTCTTTCAAAGTTTGGATCCATGACTATTCCTAAATATAATTTATTATTATTATCTTTCCTTTTTTTTCGAGCAGAATGATGAACAGGTTCCAGAGAGCAAATTTCTATTGACTTACTCTAGATCACATTTCAATTTCTAACTGTATTCTTTTTTTTTTGCCTCTATTCAAGTTTGGCCATAAACCTGACAATTAGTGCCATTCTTTTTAGAAAATGATGATAATGATAATGTGCACTTACCTTTGGTTTGGCAGCCCTACCTAGTGGTTAGATCTGAAAGTGAAGTCTTCTGTGTTCTATTCATGATTTCTGAAGGCGATTAGCATCTCATCTAAAATAAGCCCTTACATAATGAGACATTAATGAGTACCATTTAGTGCATTACTGTTCCAGGGCATAAAATAGTAACCTAGTCTCCTGGAAGAGGGGATTTGCCTCCCTGAGTTTCTGACTTGCTTCTAGGGAGTGATTTAAATCCTGGGGAGATTAGAGTACTTTAGGGAATGAATTTCCATACATGTTCTAGATTGTTCCAAGGCATCACCATGTGAAGTCTGAAATTTTCTTGGCAGCAGCAAATTTCTGTTTATTCTGAACTATTTCAGTAAAGAAAGGACTTGATAGAGACTGTTTCACTACAGAAATAAAAAAAAATGAAATCTTCTTTTTCTGATAACATGTTAGGTAACCAGCTCCTTTTTGCTAGCATGCGACTAGAATAAAAACCTTCACATTTTATTACTTGAGTTATTACTACTTTCAATCCAATTTTCAGTGATTGGCACTAATTACTAATAATTGTTATATAACAAATTCATTGCTTTATTGTACCTTCCAATCCACTTACATAGAGGAACAGAGGCATTTCAAATTTCTTTCATTTGCAAACTTTATATTTCCAACTTTTCTTACACTTGATTAAAGAAATGTTTCACTAAGAAAGGAAAGTTCCTTATCAATGAAATTGAGTTTTTGTTAAAGTCCTATATATATTAGTCAAAGAAGATATATCAGCAATGAAATGACACATGCCTTCAAGGAGGTAACTGGCTACTGTACATTACATGTGTACACGCAGTGAATAAAGGCATTTTAAATGCAATTTCTTTTTGTTTTGGGACAAGAAGGGGTGAGCATACTAACAAATGGAAGAATAAAGAGAGTTCTTAGGTTAGAGGCAGCTTCTAATAGAAGTCTTGGATGCCAGTCTGTCTACTTTCTAATCCATCCTCCATACAGATACCCAGATAATTGGTTTAAAGCTCAAGCATGACCATGTCATGCCCTTCTTGCCCAAAGACCTTCGATGACTCATTATTGCCTTGAGGAGAAAATTTGAACTCCTCAACTTTCATTTATTGCATTTCCTTATTTTGCTTCTACTTGTCTTCCTAGATAAGAATTCCTCCTGTTTCCATAATCAGCATTCCTACTCAAATGGTGTTGATGCTAGTTCTTTGAACTTCATATTCAACCTGATATGACCATTTTCTAGGCCCTCAAATTTATCTTTTCAGCTCTACCTATTAGAAGCCCTAGTTTCCTTAAAGGCTTGGCTCATGAGTCACTCTGTAAAAGAGATCTTTTCTTTGCCCCAAATTAGGGCTCACTCTCACCCTAAATGATTGCAACTATATATAGGAATTTATATGTTCTATTTCCCAGTTAGAAATAAACTCTTAGGATAGAAGCTATTTTTCATTTTGCCTTTGTATCTACAAGGCCTATCACATATTTAGAGCTTAATACATGCTTGTAGGTTTAGTTCTGTTAGAATTCTTCCACAGCACATCCTTGTTCTACTTTTATGGAGCTAATGTCTTCTGGCAAACAAAAATACAACTCATTGTTTTTGGTGCCCAAATTTGTGATCCTGAAATTGAGTTAAGATCTTCCCCAACTCCACTTGTTTCTATTATAAAATGGGACTACAACCATTCCTCATTATAAGACCATTGATTTAGAACTGGAAGAAGGATTAAAGGATTTATGATCAAACTCCTTATTTTATCAATGAGAAAACTGAAGCTTATTGAGGATAATTGATTTCCCAAGATTCACACAAGTTTCAAGTGATAGAACTAAAATTTGAACATATGTCTTCTAAATCCAAATCTAGTTAATTTTCTAGAAGACCATTCTGTCATTTTTTAAAACCCTTACCTTCTGTCTTGGAGCCAATGGCTCCAAGGCAGAAGAGTGGTAAGTGTAGGCAATGGGGGTCAAGTGACTTGCCCAGGGTCACACAGCTGGGAAGTGTCTGAGGCAAGATTTGAACCTAGGACCTCCCGTCTCTAGGCCTGGCTCTCAATCCACTGAGCTACCCAGCTGCCCCCTCATTTTGTTTTCTTAACAGCAGAACCTGCTTATTTTTTGTGAGATTTTGAAATTGGTTTATATTTGAGATTCTTAATATTATTAATCACAAGCTCAATAGAATGTTATATACCTTACCTAAAGGAAGCCTTCAAGGTAATCTCTAATTCTCTCTTTTTATATTCATTCATTCTACTGGCATTTACTAAATATTTACTATATGCCAGCTAGTATACTAGGCATTGGAGAAACAAAGAATACACAAGAGTACCTTCTTTCAAGAAGGTTATATTCTACTATGGGAAAACAGCATGGAAACAGATAAATCCAAACACAATATACAGAGAAGTCAATATGAAATATTTTGGCAAGTTGGGAAGAGAGTCCTTGGCATCAGGGGAAGCCTTGCATAGATTTCACCTGAGCTACTATTTGAAGGAAGCTGGGGATTCTAGCTGCAGAGTTAAGGAAAGTGAGCATCTCCAACATGGCAGACAGTTTGTACAGAAACACAAAGATGGGAGATAGCACAACCCCTATGGGGAATACTCGGGAGTTTTGTGTGATTGGAACAAGGGGATTGTGAGAGAACAAAAGAATTGATGAAATAGCTAAGGTGCTGAGACTGAGTCTGAGTGACTTCTTCATAGGTATATAACTAGTAAAAAGCAGAGCTTGGGTTAGAGACCTAGACTTCTAGAATTCTCATTCAGTGCTCTTTTTATTAAACATTTCATTATTCCAGTACTGAAATCCACTGTGATTTCAAAGTCTCTTTCAATATTCTATTTCATGTAAAGAGATTAATAGTGGTGATAATAACAGATTATATATATATATACATACACACAAATATACATAATATATAAACATGTATACACTTAGCATATACACATGCCTATATTATAGGCATGTGTATATGCTAAGTGTTCAATAAATAGGCTATATTTTCTCTTTTGATAAATAGACAAATGAATATGATTATTTCTGGGACTAGTATAATATATTCCCTGAGAGCCGAGGGGAGATTAATTTATTCAGTTTTAGAACCCCTGTCTTGGGCTAAGATATCTTGATTTGTGAGTATCATTATATTTATTCAGACCCTCATCAATAGTCTTGATCATGATTCCTACTCTTTCCAACCATCATATACCCTAACTATTTTGCCATCCTGCCTGTCTCTGCAATGGTACCTTGCCCCACTTCCCCATCTCTCCCGCCATATGAGGAATAAAAGCAAAACCATCATACTGTCATACTGCAATTTGTATGTGGAAAGTGTATATTAACATCTTTGTGAATCACATCACTATCCCTGTGACTTCCCAGATATTCCAATACATGGTAACCCCTCCTATAGCTGTAGTGTCTGGATAAATATCTAACGACTGGATCTCAAAAAAAAGGTGCTCACAACACATATTTAAGAGTGAGAAGCTTTATTAACATTTTCTCTATGATCTTATTAATTTTAAAATCAATGAAACAATGAACCATATCACATTTTATTATGTTTGCTAACTGCTAAGGTGTAAATGCTTAAATTGGAAATTTAACAATTAATTGTCTCTTGTGAACTTGCTTGAACTGGCTCCAGTACATCCAGTAAAGTAGATATGGTATATCTACTTTATTAGAATGTAAGTACTTTGAGAACAGGAACTATCTCATTTTTGTGTTTTAATGTCCTCATTGGATGATTTCTTATTCACAAATCCATAATATATTAAAAAACCCGAAGATAAGAGACTCCCTAGCAAGGAGGGGTGGAGTGAGTGGATTGAATGCATAACCATTCAGCTAAGGGGATTACCAGAGCACACCCCACTTATCAGCTAACATCCCCTCATACAAATCCCATTAAGAATTAATGAGAAATGCATATTTCAACAAATTAAAATTTATACTATTCTTCCTTTGACCTTGTTATAAAATGTCTTTTGCATGTCCCCACTTTGCTTTTGATATTCCTTTCCAAAGTGAGCAAATCATTAATTAATTTGAGTTTAATAGTATGATGATGAATTTTGTTTTATGTGTGAAGTTTAGTTTAGTTTATAGTATTACTCAGAAATGTGGTTGTTGTTGTTTGTCTTTTGATTTAGAAGAAGACCAATGGTGTCACTATGAGTGACATCTTGACTTGCTCATGAATTGGATTTTAGGAAAGATAAAATAGGAAGAATGCTAGGCCAAGTGTAAGGAGAACTTGTTTTAAACTTTGGCCACTATATATAATGGTCAATATATAATAGCATATATATATATATGTATATATATACATGTATATATTCTGAGCTATTGATTAATTTTTTTTCTGAGCCTCAGTTCTTTCATAAGCAAATGGACTAAAGAGCAAGAATTTTTTTGCTTTTTTTAATTTGCATTCCTAATGCTTAAAATTTTTGCTTGGAACTTAAATGATACTTGCTAAATGTTGAATGGTTAGACATTCTGGTTTTCAGTTGTCTCATGTGTAAATGGATATAAGACCAGGAACTTCCACTTTTCTATTTGTATACCCTGGTCTTAGCACTTTGCCAAGACTACAGCAGATGCTTAAAAAATATTTGCTGATTGACTAATTTGTTTTGTCAGTAAAACACTGAGTAAATCACAACATACAGAAGTAAAAACAGGGAATAAAAATAAAAACACAGAATAATAATAAGCATAAAAACATAGAAATGTGAGCTGTTATGAGCAGTTGTTGCCTTCAAGAAGTAAGCCTTAGTCTGACTCTATCCTAGCATAGAGGTAACTATGAGTTCTCAAAAGCAATACATGTAGATTACCAACTAGATTACTAGCTCAGGTACTTCCTACTGGAATGTAAAGAATGTGAAAGGGTAAAGGATCTATATCTATATCTATATTTATATCTACATCTATCTTTCTATCTATCTATCTATCTATCTATCTATCTATCTATCTATCTATCTATCTAATATATTTTAGAAATCAGGCTTTATAAGTGTGGAAAGGCTAATCACAAGTTTGTACACTGAGTGAAATTCTTTTAACCACAAAAACTGTCAAAGACTGTCTACTAGATCACTTAGGGGATGAGATGTGTTTTCTAGGAGTGACGTCCTACATGGCCAAAAATCTGGAGGTTTTGGCTATTAAAGCATGAGCTATAAAATGACAGATCCCCTCCCCCCATTTTTACCTGTGAGGGCAATTTAAAATAAGTTTTTTTTTTTAAATTTCAAATGAGTTTTTCTCTGTACCCCTTTACCCAAAGCACTATTAGACATATTTTTAGGAATAAAAATAGTCGTTGAAGATAAACAACTAAAATTGAAATAAAAATGGATAATTTGAGAAGGAGGATGGATTTAGGAAGGAACAAATACATATCCAAATATAAATTGAATATATACAAACATATAAAAGTATGAAGATTAGGTAGCTTGGGAAAGCGCTAGGTATTGGGGGAGATTGGAAAAGATGCCTCACAGAAAATACTTATCTCCATTTAGAGATTATCTTGTCTAATGTACTAATTTTTTGAGGTAAATAAGATGAATCCAGAGACATTTAGAAAATTTGTCAAACATCTCACAGATTAAAAGCGGCAGAACCAGGACTTGAATCCTAGTCTGCTAATTATCCAACCTGTGACCTAGTGCAATTCTGTGGCCCATTGGTTATGGAGTTCAGATGACTCATCTTCTTGAATTCAAATCTAGCCTCAGATACTTACTTATTAAATGATCCTGTGCAAATCATCTAATCCTGTTTGACTCAGTTACCTCATCTGCAAAATGAGTTGGAGAAGGAAAAGGAAAACAACTACCATATCTTTGCCAAGAAAACACCATGTTAGATCAGGCAGAGTCAGATGTGCCTGAAATGACTGAAGAATAATAAATACTGGTTCCCTTTGTTTTGAATTCTAAAACAAGTGACAATTTCTAGGGACAGCTTCACCAATGAGAGCCTTAGAATAATTCTTTGTGAAGTATATTGGCTTCAATATGAAAACCAAAGGAAAAACAAATCCTTTTGCCAAAAGAGTAAAAACATGACAATAATAGTTATGTTTTACCAAATTTCTATAGTTATTTTTGCTCATAAATTTACATTTTTAAAGGGAGTTTTTCCTTGTTTCTATGACCACTGGTCATTGCTAAACCTAATCTTACTGGGCTGAAAGAGTCCTCTAAGGTTGCAAAATCTCATAAACTGCAGGTAAACCATTATAGTTCACCAGGTGATGACAGGGTATCTCATTAGTCAAAAAGTGCTGTCCCCAAAAGACTTAAAAATATCTCAACTATATTAATTTACATACTGAAAAAATGAAAGATGAAAGTGTAAGTAGGAATGTTTTCATGCCTTTGGGAAGAAGGTGGCATTGAAGAAATTGGTCTAATTTTGTCTGGAGAGGAGGTGGCCAGTTACCACCCCAGAGAGTATAAGGTGGAGAACCATCACACAAAGCATAGCAACAAGGGATTTCACATGGATAAAGTTCTTTCTTTTTTCTCTGTTGCTGTTCTGGGACAAAGTCCTCTTTACCCCATGCTGGTTGCTACTATAAGAAAAAAAAAATAGAAGAGAAGAAATGAGGTGAGGTTCCAAGTATGATTCCATGAATCAGTCATTATGTTAGGCTTTTAAAATTCCATTTTCAGACTTTGAAAAAAAAGTTTTTATACCTTCCAGGCCAAATATATTGCATATCTATAGTCATTTTTCCTATGCGTATGGTTTCCTTTTCTGTATCTATGGTCATGTAGCTGATTTCTATTTTGATATATCTTATAAATCAGTGACTGTGTATATAGTCTCTCTAAAAGCCTATCTTTTTCTCCCTGCTTCCCATGATTCAAAATAACACCTACTGTCATTTGTTCAAAATCAGCATGAATATTATAATTAAAATTCAATGAAAGCTGAGGCCCCAGGTAGGAGATGTGAGAGATGAGCAATTTGTACTAAACGGAGAAATTTAAGCATATTCTCTCTTATTCATTCCTTAAGATGAAGCACTATAAAATCAGTCTGTCACTTAAATTTTCATGGAAAGTTCATTCTTAGGAATCCTAGGCAGAAGGCAGCCAGGAAATTGAGGTTCATGAACTCTCCTTTCAGGCTACTGGGCAAACAGGAATATCTCATGATGGCCTTCTCTTGCTTGGAATGATTTTTCTGCTTCTGGGAAAATGGAAGATTAGGGGAGGAATAAATTGTATTTCCCTTTGCCTTTCTCTCCTTTGCTCTATTCTTATCCTATAAGACCAAGAAATGAAGAATGCAGACAGAAAAGAGACAGAACCATTTCATGGCTAGTATTTATACATTATGGGCAAAGGGAAGTGGTTCAGACAAGAGTCTTTCTCCCACTACACACTTATCTCCCATTCATAGTACATAACCATCTGGGATGAAGCCCAAGTCACTGGAGACCAAGCAGGAATTGCATGAGTCCTTTCTATATTATTCTAGGGTTCGTAGGACTGGCTCTCTATCCACTGAGTCACCTAGCTGCCCCTTGCACATATATATTTCCATTGAACATGCCCTTCTGATAAAGGTTCATGCTCTGTAATCTCATCAGATGGATTGGAGACCTTATAAAATTTATCAGAAACTGCTAAATACTGAACTGAAGTTTGTTGGAGACTAAGAGTCTAGATCCTCAATTCTGCATCATTCTTTGAAAACCAACAGAAGCTGAAGATGTTCTCAACTGGTCAGTTTTTGATTGCCTCCTGAGGCCTGGCCAAGTAATGAAGCAGCGTAGTTTTTTTCAAAACTCAGCAAATTCATGGGAAACAGGGGATTCTGGGCACAGTTCCAAGGCAGAAAAGAGTGTTTATTGGTTATGCATAGACCAGAGCATAGGCTGGAGAGTATCAAATATACCTCTCCTTATATTACCTTGGAATTACTGAGGTAGCTCTAAAGGTAGTTACCCAGGAAACCTAAAGCTTTAAAAAGTGTTCTCTTCACCTCAGGAACAAAGTCCAATATGAAAAGTTTTTTTTTAATTAAAAGAAAATTAAAAGTCTGGGAAATGAGCAAACAGGAACAATAAAAAAAACTCAGTATAGAAAGTTATTTTGGTGACAAGTAAAACAAAACAAAAACTCAGAAGAAAATAGTTAATACTGCTGCATCCAAAGTCTCCAAGAAAAATATGAATTGATCTCAAGCCCAAAAAGAATTCATAGAATAGGTCAAAAGAGATTTTAAAAATCAAATAGAAGAGAAACAAGAAAAATGAGAGTGTTACAGGAAAATTATGAAAAAGTATCAATATCATGGTGAAGAAGGCACAAAAAATACTGAAGGAATTAATATCTAAAAAACAGAATAGGAAAATTTGTAAAAGAGGCATAAAAATTCAATGAAGAGAAGAACATCTTTAAAAGAAATAGTCAAGTATTAAAAGATATACAAAAATGCAATGAAGAGAAAAATGTCTTAAAAGGCAAAACTGGCCATATGGAAAGCAAGGTACAAGAAATTACTGAGGAAAACATTTACAAAGTAGAATTGGTCAAATGGAAAAAGAAGTACAAAAGCTCACTAAAGAAAAGTATAATTTAAAAATTAGACTTGGACAAGTGGAAGCTAATGACTCCATGTTATACTCCTTCTAACTGCCCTAATAATGATTAAGTTCTTAGGAGTTACAAGAATCATCTTCCCATATAGCCATGTAAAGAGTTTAACCTAATTGAATGCCATTTGATTTCTCTTTCTTGTTTGACTTTTTCTGCTTCTCTTGAATATTGTAATTGAGAGTCAACTCTTCCATTCAGCTCTGGTCTTTTCATCAGGAATGTTTGAAAGTTCTCTGTTTCGCTGAATATCCATTTTCCCCCTGAAGAATTATGAAGAAAAGATGTGAATTGAATATGATTGGATGATATAAAAAGGCATGAGAAAGAGGAATGCACTGGGAGGAGGGGAAAGGGAAAAATAGAATGTAGTAAATTATTTCCCATAAAAAAGACATGAGGGGGCTCAGTGGATTGAAAGCCAGGCCTAGAGATGGGAGGTCCTAGGTTCAAATCTGGCTCAGACACTTCTTAGCTGTGTGATCCTGGGTCAATCATTTAATCTGCATTACCTAGCTCTTACCATTATTCTACCTTGGAACCAATACAGAAAGTAAGGATAAAAAAGAGAGACATGAAAGAGCTCATATGTGGAGGGGAAGATGGGAGAGGTAGGGAAGAGAACATGTGAACTTCATTCTCATTAGAATTGACTCACTGAAGTAAGAATATACATAACAAATTGGGTACAGAAATTTATATTTCGCTATAGGAAAGTAGGAGGGAAAGGTAATCAGAGAAGGGAGGTGGGACAGTTAGAAAAGAAGTCAAATTGGGGAGAGATAGTAGTCAGAAATTAAATGAGGGGAAATAGGATGGAAGTAAAACATGGTAATTATAATGGTGTAATTCTTTTAAAAAATTCTAATAAAGGACTCTTTCCTTAAATACATTGAGAAATGAGTTGAATACATTAGAATACTAGTAATTTCTCAATTAATATATGGTCAGAGGTTATGAACAGACAGTTCTCAGACAAAGTAATCAAAGGTCTCCATGGTGATACAAAAAATGTTCTAAATCACTATTAATTAGAGAAATGCAAATTTAAACAACTCTGATGTTCTATTCCATATGTATCAGATTGACTATTATGACAGAAAAAAATGACAAAATTTGGAGAAGATGTGAGAAAATTGAGTTACTAATGGAGTGTTAGAGGAGTTATGTACTATTTCAACCATCCTGAAATTTTATATTTCAAATTAAAAAATATATTTGTTTTGGTCTGGATTCAGAATCCATCAGTTACTTCTCTGGAATCAGATGTCCTTTGGGATTGACTTATGCTCAAAGGACCATAAAGTTGTACATATCTTTTGACCCTGTAATACCAGTCCTAGACTTGTATCTCAAAGAAATTTATATATATGTTCTTTCCTCTTTTTAAAAAATATTTCTGGGAATCATTGTATATACATACACAAAAATATTTAAAGCAGCTCTTTTTTTTGGTGGGGGGACAAATAATTGGAAAATGAGGAGATGCCATCAATTGGGGAATGGCTGAGTAAATTGTTATATGGATAATGAAATACTATTGGGATGTTAGAAATGTCAAGCAGGAGGAGCTCAGAAAAATCTAGAAAGATTAATTGAATCTTAACTGAAGCAGAGTGAAATGAGCATAATCAGATTATTATTTACAGTGACAGTAATACTGTCCAATGAAGAACTGTGAGTGACAATGATTCCCAGAAATACAATGATTCAAAACAATCCCAAAGGACATCTGATTCCAGAGAAGTAACTGATGGATTCTGAATCCAGACGAAAACAAATATATTTTTTTAATTTGAGTTTCTTTCCACAAAAGTATTAATATAAAAAATTACATGTTTGCGCATGTGAAATCTCTATGAGACTTCTTACCATTTGCAGGGATGGGTGAAAGAGGGAGATAATTTGAGACTCGAAATTTTCTTTTAAATATTGGAAACTATTTTTTTTACATGTAATTGGGGAAAGAATAAAATTAAATGAAAAAATGTTTTATGAGTTCCCTTATTTCCTTGGTGGACCTACTGCTTAGCAAAGTGCTTGTTACATAGTCAGTACTTAACTTTTTTGATTAAGTGTTGACTAATTAACTATAGCTTATATTCAAATCCAAATACATAATTATAAAAAATTTATAAGAAAACTTCACTTAATAGAATTTATATAAGTTTCTGTTTATCTTCATATTTGTAAGAATCTGTCTCAACCCAAAGCAATTAGTAAAGAACAATAAATAAATGAAATTACAACCAGAAAATTTTTCTAGTGGATTCCTGAAATAGGACAATACAAATAGAGGTCTAGATAAATTGACATTACCACTAAGATAAGGCAGTGGCATAACTAAAAACAAACAAACAACACTTCAAAGGTATATAAGGCCCTCCAAAAGATATCTTTTTCTTTGGGATTGATTAAAAATCAGTCCCTCGAATCTTGGATAGGCTACAAAAATGTTACTCATGCAACAGGATGTTCATTTGAGTTGCCTTACCTTCAAGGCTCAGCAGCCTAAGGGTATCTCTCTCAGAAAGTCTTCCCAACCTAGAGGGACACATTGCTTGCAATTTTTTATTGTCTGTACCACTAATCTGTTTAAAATATACTTCCTTAGGTACTTCTAAATTGATCAAATACAAGAATAAATATCCCATATATGTTAAAAATATATCTTTTATTAGCATCATTTTTATTAGTAGCACTACTATTTGTGGTAGAAAAAAATAGAGGCAACACAATGGTTTCCATTGATTGTAAAATACAATTCTACAATATGAAACAAATTTGAGTGTAGCAGAGTTTTGTTAATTCATCTGTAGCGATTCTACATATAATAACTTTTATGGGGTAAGAGTACTCCCTCAGATTATCTTGGCATCAATCTCTATCTACTGTCTCAAAGCCCACATAGCTCTTTCCATTACTGAGTTTAAACACTAAATAGGAGATATAAATGAGAATAATCTTAAAAAGTACTTGAATGTCAAAAATTGTTATTAATTAATTAATTTCATTTATTAATTAGTTCTGATTTTATCCCCAAGTTATTTTTTTAAAAGTAGAAAAACCTCTTTTCCTATATATCCTTTCCTCTCCTTTTCTTTCTGTCTTCCTTCAGTCTCAAATCCCAGCTTCATAGGCTTAGACCAGCAGCAATGTTACCAGTCATATAATTTATTAATAATGACAAATATTCCAAGAAATACATAAGTATTTCAGCTACATATTGACTGAGAAAAAGGTTGCAGCTAGCACTGCTTCTGTGCTCTTCTGAAATAAGGGAAAAGAAGTTTTAAATTAGAACTTTCACCAAGTGCTACAGTTATTGACTGCGAAAAAAACACTAGAACCGTAGTCCAATAATTTCTAGATGTTAGTATTTTAGTTTCCCTGAGGAATTTTCCATAGAAGACTTCTGAAAATGAGTTATTTTTGTTCTCTGAATATATGTCTAGATTCTTTTGAAGATGACAATTCTTTACAATGTTCTTTAAGAAAATTCTTATAGTCCACTCTCATTACTGCACTTGCTTATCAAAAATTATAATTTAAAGGTGAATCTTTAGGATTCTATACCTTTTCTATTGAAGATATCAGAACTAGAGACAAAGTAATTTTTGTGAGGGGCTATTTATTTAAGCCAAGGTTACCTGAATGAGTCAAAGAAACATTGCAAATTTTAAAGTACTGATTCAAAGTGAGTTAAACAGGAATAGAATAATAATATACATGGTGATGAAAATAACTCAATGTACATGATTACAAAAATCTCAATAAAACTACATCAAATAGTATTTAATTATAGTAACCACTTCTAGAGAAGAAAAGGTGAAATGTACTACCCTTCCTCCTTCATTTGAAGAAATGAGAAACTCTGGATGTAGCATTTACATACTTTCAGACACATTAGCTATGTTGGTTAGTTTTGCTTGTTATTTTTTCCTCTCTTTCTTGAAAGGAAGGGCTCTTTATGATGGGCTTAAGGAAGAGGAAAATATCTGAAATGACTGTGATGTAAAAACAAAAGTTTTCAAAAGAACGTTAAAATATCTTATTTAAATAAATAAAATGCCTTTAAATCCATTTAATCCATTTTAATTTAATCCATATAATCCATTATATTTTGATGGATATACAGATAGATACCAATTAATGCACATAATGAAGGCAATGAAGTAGTCTCATCATTCAAATTCACACTTTATTTCCATTAGGCTGGAACTAATGATCGTATTTACACAATCATAACTTTTAATAATAAAAATTTGAAATGACCTGACCATGTCATAGGATTCATTATTTTCCCTAGTTGGAACCTAACTTTATACTTCATTTCTCCAAGTGAATTGAAAACTCCATGAGGGCAGGATTTTTATCTTGATTTCTATACTTTTTTTTTTGACAATTTGAAGCTCCAATGAGGATTGGGACTTATAAGTATAACATAGTTAATTCTTCATGAAACTGTTGCTGATGCTACCTCATTTAGTACTTCCTTTTTGGTCAAAAATGACTGTTAACAACTTAGGATGGCAATTATAAAAAAATTAGCCACTAACATTTAAGGAAGAATAATAACAAAATTGAGGTAACTTTATTTTCACTATTGTTTGTCTTGATCACTAGCATGAAGTACACCTGCTTAGAAGGTGGGGATTTGAGCTCCTGACTTATTTTCCTTCTAAAAGCTCCTACAAACTTGACCTCTTGCTTACCAGTACATTACCTTCTCCATTTGTAATCTGATCACTGCTGTTGACCGCATCACCCAATTGCATAATGTTGCCTATGTCCATTCAAAAAACCTTTAATATCTGCATCTAGGGGGCAGCTGGGTAGCTCAGTGGATTGAGAGTCAGGCCTAGAGATGGGAGGTCCTGGGTTCAAATCTGACCTCAGACACTTCCCAGCTGTGTGACCCTGGGAAAGTCACTTGACCCCCATTGCCTACCCTTACCACTTTTCTGCCTTGGTGACAGAAAGTAAGGGTTTAAAAAAATATGTCTGCATCTTTTGGGCAGAACGATATGGTAGATATTAGAGACGCAGGGGTAACCTTATATTGTCTTTGTTTTCCTGTGTATTCATATCATAAATGCTTTTCACATTATGAATGGAAGAACCATTATTTGTGACCTTTTGGTTAATAATTGTTGAAGAAAGAAAAAATGAAATGGAAAAAAGAAAATCTTCATACTGAAGACTTAAAGAGATTTAGGACATAATGATATCTTTACAGATACTCTTCTCTTCCTATACCTGGGCAGCTAGGTGGCACAGTGGAAAGAGTGATGAGCCTGGAGTCAGGAAGTTCTAAGTTCAAATCCAGCTTTAGACCCTTACTAGCTGTGTGGTCCTGGGCCAGTCACTTAACCTGGTTTGCCTTTTTTCTGAATTACACAATGGGGCTATTAAAGCACCTAACTTGAAGGGCTGCTGAATGGATCAAATATATAATAGCTATGAGGCTCTTAGCACAGTGCCTGTAAACAAAGAAGGTCTTATATAAATATTATTTCCTTCCCCATTCCTATGCTCTGAATAACAGAAGTAGAGTGACTAAGACAACATTTCTGGCTCTGAATATCTTATTTCTTTTCTCTTTTGGACCAATCAAGTCATAGATATCAACGAATGTCGAAAACTCCTTTCTAAGCCATTTGGGCTTCATACTTTATCCTCATCCCTATTTTGACCATCTTTGTTAGGGGATTAAAATGAACATGTTGTGAAATTGTAGAGGCATTTCCTCCACTAGGACTTTAATCTTAAAATCACAAAAGACTGGAGTCTCAGAGAAACTTCCTTAACTTGTAGAATATTTTATTTAATATTCTTAATTAAATGAAAAAGGCTAACAGTAAGATGTTTGCCCACCTCTGATTTTCTACCTCTCTTCCCATATTGGAAACTAAAATATTTAAAGGGTACCTATTTTATGCTATTTCCATTGAATATATGTGTGATTAAAACATGTTTCTTTACCCAAATGAATAGCCTACTCTGTTGTTTATGACTTGTTTTATCCTCACTGATACACAATTTTTCTTTTCACAGGCAGAATTGTCTAGTGGGTAGAATGATGGACAAAGAGAAAGAAGATGTGGGTTTACATCCTGGGGTCAGGAAGACTCGAGTTTAAAACTTGTCTATGACTCTGATGATCTGGTGACCATGATCAAGTCACTCAACTTCTCAGCCTCAGTTTCCTTATCTGTAAAATGACAATAACAAGAGCTTCTCTCTCATAGGGTTGCCATGAGTAACAAGTGAAACAATTAAAGCACTTTGCAAATGATAGACCACTATCCAACTTATAGCCATGCTTTGGGTAAGTCACTTAACCTGAGTCTCAGTTTCCTCATCTATAAAAAATGGGGACAACAATAATCACAGAATCTATTTCACAGAGTTCCTGTGAGATTTTAAAACAATACAGTATTATAAAAGAGTTGCAAATTTGAAAGTGCTATTAAATGCCAGTTTTACTTAATATAATAATAAACCAACCAGACTAACAATAGTAGGAAACTATTTTCCATTTAATTAGATTTATCTCTGTCTCATTGAAATACTAATATCAAAGAGATATTTGCCACAATGTGAGGAAAAATAAGGTGCCCCTAGGTAAAATATGATTTGGGATTTTCATATAAAAAACTTCTAGGATATAGTATAAACAAAGTGAGAATGATTTTAAATATAGTATCAATGGTATTCTCTTCTGTATACAAATAAAAGACTAACTTTCACACATTATATATTGGTGACAACCTTACAAATATAAAACCTCTGTCTTTGACTATTGAATCCTCATCAATTCTTTAAAAACAAAGAGTAAATGCCATCTTCTCCAGGAACTTTTCCATGATCCTGCTGGATAAAGAATGCTCTTTCCCCCTCAGAACTTATAAATCACTTAATTTATAACTCCAATGTATTTATCCTATAATAGTAAGTATTAGGTAGCTGTTTCTCTTGGTGTCTTTTACCCCTTATTGCCCTATAAGGTCCTGGAAGACAAGGATTTTGTCTTCTTTAAACTGTATTTTCTCATCAACTATCACTCTATAAGCAGGGCTTATAATTTTGTTCGTGTGAATTAGTTCCTTAGCTGACACAAAATTCAGTCATTCTGTAACTTAGTAGTCTTAAGAAATTACTGTGGTTCCTGTCTCTCACACAGATACCCTACCTCCTTTTTCAACATTCAGCCTTTCAATAGTTTTCTTTTGGACTGCCAGGAGAACCTCTTACTTGGCCACATTGCTTCCATATTCCCTCCTCAGAAATCCACCCTCCATATGTCAGGATGTTTTTCCTTTAACCTCTTTTTCTCCTATTTTAGAATCAATACTGTATGTTGGTTCCAAGGCAAAAGAGCAGTAAATGCTATGCCAGATTTGAACCAAGGACATCACATCTCTAGTATGGCTCTCAATCCATTGAGCTACCTAGTTGTCCATTACAAGTTATTTCTAAAGACAAGTTCTGTCCACTGTAAAAGGGGAAAATTATGCTTGGACTGAATATTAAGAGTTTTGGGTCATGAGGAACTGATTATCCAATTCCAGTTTTTTTAGCAATTTATTTATAAAATATAGGAGAGAGTGAAAGTAGAGAAATGAGAAGAAGAAGAAGGTAGAGTAAGAGATCTAGATTAAAGAACTAGATTATGTATTCAGATCTTGGCTTTTACTCCAGCAGGGCTTCAGAGGTCCAGCCAGAAAGTCCAAAGGTCAATTAACAAGGGTTTTAGCCATGAGGGCTCCTCCCAATCAAGGGCCCTTCCCTAGGCTAGCACCTCTAGGGAAGCTACAGCCTTCACTCACCCACATGTAGTTCTAAGGAGAAATATAAAGCAGTTCAAGGTCCTCAGCCAGAGCTCCTCCAGGACCCCTTCAAGGCAAAGAAGTGAAGAAGAACCAATTCACAGGAAGTTGTCACTCCCTTTTTCTTAACATCATTTCCTGTGCCTTCCTCTGCTTTATGTGTACCAATCACAACAAAGGCTTTGCTTAGGACTGCCCAGGGGGCAATTAGTCAATTCTGATTCATCACTCACTTTTCCACAGGTGGGTTATAGGCTTCCCCCACTCAAGTGTGATTGGGATGTTTACTCTTTTGGTGATTAGATGCCAGGGTAGGATTAATCCCATCATCACAGCATATCATATCCTGCTCAAAAACCTTAAGTGCCTGTCTATTGACTCAAATATAATGCAAACTTCTATTTAGTTCTAAAGTTCTTCACAATGTAGTTTCATTCAAACTTTACAATTTTATTACAAATTAATTACCCTCATGAAATGGGAAAGCATGAAAATTAATTTTTATCCAAGCTGGTACACTTAATATTTGCTTCTTGTACATATCATTCCATCTCCCATATCCATTTAGTTGGATGGTTTGTCATATATAACTAGAATGATGTCCCTCCTCATCTTTCTCTCTCAACTCCACCCCTCCATTACCTTCCATTTGCTCTGCATATACATTGTATTTACTTTTATGTGTATATATTGCTTCCTCTGAAAAATGTTTCCTTGAGTAAAGGAATGTCTTGTTTTTGTCTTTTTACCCCCAGCATCTAGAATAATGCCTGGCATGTGGTAGATACTTAAATGTTTGCCAAAATGAATTGAACAACCAAAAGTTTAATCATACTATAATCAACCTGGTGTCAATCTCTGAATTTTGCCAATCCATCATCTGATCATGTTGGAAATTTGTGAGATGGCTGGACTTGCCAGAGCTTGTGATTTCTACTGGTCCACTTTTCGAAAATATCAGGACTCTTCCATGCCCCCATGAAACTTCAGATTAGAACTTCAGTCTATCATTGTCCACATTATAGACAGTTATTGTTTAATGTCTACTGATTGATTGAACAAATAACTTTACATCTTATAAATTCCCTTCTAATCTGGAGAAAGTTATATCACTTCTCTGGGCTTTATCAACTTGAAGATTTAGGACTAGAAGGTTCTTAAAGGTCATCTTGCCTACATACTCTCTCATTTACAGATGAAACTCAGGTCATGGGAAATTAAATTAATTGTCCAAGGTTACACAGGTAGTAAATGATAGTGATAGAATTTAAACCTACATATTTGAACTCCTAGCATTTTCCTTTTTGCCATACAATGTTTCCGTTTCTTCATCAGTGAAATGTGAAAATTTGGTAAATTTTTAAATCTAAGGTCTCCCTGTGCTCTAAAATTCCATGGGATTATAGTTTCATTGAAAAGAAAAGCTGCCTCAGCAACATTTGTTTTTTCATACCCACAGGGTATTATTTTGTAAGTTACTGAAAGTCAGATACTTTTTAGAATCTGCACTAACTTGCATATAAGGGGGAACTAAACCAGGCAAGAAATGTTGCTCAGTGTGTGGCTAAATTAAAAATAACATTTTCAATGTATATTGGCTGTAACCAGGATATAATATGCTTTTTACAGTGCCCTAATCATCAATGCAAGACTTTTCTAAGTGAGCCTGCCATCTATTAATTAGGAAAAAAGAACCAGAAGCAAATAAGGACTCAACATATTTTAATGGTATATCAGAAATGGCAAGCAATTAAATAGAATTGGCCACAAAGTTTAACCTATCAGCTTTGACCATTGTCTTTCCATAACATTGATTCTTAAAAAATAATATTGACTGAAGGGAAGCAAGAGTAAATTTAACAGAATATCTGAGAAGTGTACCATTGTTCATCAATTTTTAAAATCATTTTATCAGATAAAATGAGAATTTTAATTAATAGAGAAAGCAATGTTTAACTAAAATTTAAGAAAAACAACATGAGGCTAGGATTCAAAAGTAGGAAGGATAATAATATTTCATTAAATTTAGGAAACATTTATTAAATGACTACCACATGCCAGGTACCAGCTAAGTGCTTGAAATAGAAATATAGGTATAGAAACAAGATCAGGAAAGAGGGACAAACAGTCCCTTTTTTAAGGAGCTTACATTCTCCTGGGGATTCCAGGATGGTCCCATTTGTACATAGAAAACAAGACAATGTGGTCAAAGGTAAAAAAACAAAGTTCTGTATTTGGAATAAGAAACTTTCTTTCTTTGTAACCTTCAGTAAATCACATAATGTCTTTATTCCTCAGTTTTCCTTTTTATTATTATTGTTATTATATAAAAATTTTAAATAATCATTTCCTGACATTTTACAATTCATATTCTCTCTCTCTGGTCCACCCCTTCTTGCTCCCTGAGATGGCATATAGGTCATACATGTGTTACCAGTCAATATGTATTTCCATGTTTGTCATGTTATGAAAGAAGTCACATATTGCTTATACTAGGGAAAAATTTCATGAGGAAAAGGAAGTTTAAAATGGTATGCTTCAATTTGCATTCAGAGTCTATCAGTTCCTTCTATGCCAGTGCTGAGCTTCAGTTTTCTTAACTGTAAATTGAATCAGTTATATGAACAAATCCTAGCTCACAGAGTTGTGAGGTTCAAATGAATTAGCATAGGTAAAGTGCTTTGCAAACCTTTAAGTACTAAATAAACATTAGATATTGTTATTTGAACATTAAGCATAAAATAATGTAAAGGTACATAATTACAATAATACTTTACATAGTATTACAATAATACTATACATTTCTGCTATAAAGTTTATAAAATGCTTTTCTCATGACTCTGTGAGATAGGGGGTTATATATTTTTTCTTCTATTTTTTTAATCAGCCTTTTGACATCTTGGCTATGTGACAGAATTCAGATATTATTTCTTCCTAAGTAGAGTTCTTAATATCTGCAGGCAGTAAGGACCTTTCCTTTTTCATCTTTTTTATTACAATCTAATTGAATGTCTCAGTGATTTTATTATTTTATATTATAATTATTTTATAGTTCATATCCTCCACTCAACTGTTAGTCCTATGAATTTAGGAGCTATGCCTTATCAATATGTTGTGTTCCCTACCAGTATATAGTTTTAAGCATAGTAAGCATTTAATTCTATTTGCTGCCTATTGGAACTTCCTTTTAGCATGATTGCCTAATCACTAATAACTATATCCTTGTAATCTGGTAATCCCATTCTCTGGGCTAGGTCTGTTACATTTTATATACTCTGTCCCCCAGATACTCAGTTTCTTTGAATGATTGTGACCAAATACTGATTTCTTATGCTCAAAACCTAGATATGTGCTTTTGTCAAATACAAGTTTACCATGATCTTTCAGTACTGTTTGTTATATATTTTTCTTTTCCCACTGATCTATCTTTCTATTTCTTACCTAGGTCCAGATAGTTTTGGAAATTATTTTAATTCAATTTAAAATCTACTACTGCTAGATCCATTTCCCTTACATTTTAGCTTTAATTATTATTTTTTATCATCCCTGGTTTCCTTGTGTCACCTGAGGCATAGTATATTTGGCTCCAGGGTTTATTTTTACTCTTTGTGTGTCTCTCATTTTTAAGTGTGTTCCTAATGAATAACATATTGTCAGATTTTGGTTTTTATTCCATTATGCTATCTGTTTTCTTTTTATGGGAGAATTCATACCATTCCCATTCAAAGTTATAACTATTAGTTGTGTATTTCCCTCCATTCTGTTTTTCCTCCCTGTTTATCCTCTTCCTCTCTTTTTGTCATATCTTTCCACAGAAGTCCAATTTCTTCTGTCCACTACCTCTCCAATTGGTCCTCCCTTCTAAATATGCCTTCTTTGTCCCTTCACCCTTAGTTCTTATTCTGTCTATCTTTATAGAAGTCCCTACTTTATACCCTTAACAGTGTCCCTCCGTTCCTTAATCTGAGTTTGATTCTAAAAACTCCCTCCTTTACCTTGTCCTGAGAGTCTCTCTCTAATCTCCTCACCTTATCCCACTATTTTTGGTATGTACTCCCTTCTCAGCATCCTTCTCTTTTTCCCTTGTCCCTTTTTTCTCCTCTTAATGTATTCTTCTTTTTCTTAGGCTCTTAGTTTCGTGAGGTGACTCCAAGTCTCTCCCTTATCTTATTCCCCTTCCCTCCAGTTTCTCTCTACCTTAAGAAGACTTTTAATCTTAAAGTTGTATATGCTGGTTTCTCTTTACTCCAGACCTAATGAGAATAGGGCTCTAGTACTACCAGCCTTCCAACCCTTCTCCCTTTCTTTGTGACAGTTCTTCCATTCATTTCTCTTTTGCATGAGATAATTATACCATTTTACCTCTTCCTGCTCTATTTCATTATTATTGTAGTTCTTTCCATTACTTTGTACTTGACCTTAAGCCTTCTAACTACATAAGTTCTTTCAAAAAATGATGACATTCTTAAGGTCAGTGGATGACATTTTCTATACTGTATAAGAATTAAATAATTTGATCTTTTGGGTAGCTTATACTTAATCCTTCATATTTACCTTCTTATGTTTTTTATAGATGAAATTCTCTAATGATTTCTGAGCTTTTTTCTCAAGGCAATTGAAACTTCTTTAGTTTGTTAAATATACATCCTTTTCTTGTATAATTATGTTCAGCTTTGCTGGATATGTTATTCTTGGCTGTAAACCCAGGATATTTGCTCTTCAAAATATTGTGTTCCATGTCTTACATTCTTTTAATGTTGAAACTGCTAAGTCTTGTGTTTTTCTGACTATAGCTCTATGGTATTTAAATTGTCTTTTTCTTGTTGCTTATAATTTTTCCTTCTTAACCTGGGAGCTGCAGAATATAGTAAAGGTGTTCCTGTGTATTTTCATCTTGGAGTCTCTTTGTAATACTGATTAGTGGATTCATTCAATTTCTATTTTACCTATGGTTCTAGCATTTGGTCTTCCTTAATGATTACTTGAAGTATGGGGTATAATTTTTTTATCATAACTTTCAGGGCTTCTGACAATTCTTATATTATCTCTCCTTGATCTGTTTTCCAGTTTAGGGGTTTTTCTGATATTCTTCCTATTCTATTATTTCATTCTGTTGATTTTGCTTTATTATTTCTCATTGTCTTAGAGAGTAATTACCTTCCCCTTATCTAATTATACTTTTTTTTAAACCCTTAACTTCTGTGTATTGGCTCCTAGGTGGAAGAGTGGTAAGGGTGGGCAATGGGGGTCAAGTGACTTGCCTAAGGTCACACAGCTGGAAAGTGTCTGAGGTCAGATTTGAACCTAGGACCTCCTGTCTCTAGGCTTGACTCTCAATCCACGGAGCTACCCAGCTGCCCCTGCCAATTAAACTTCTTAATGAATGGTTTTCTTCCATGTATGTCTGGATCTCTTTTTCCCATTTGGATGATCTTTCTTTCATTATTTCCTTGCACTGCTCTTATTTTGTTTCCAATTTTTCCTCAACCTCTCTCATTTGTTTTTTGATGTCTTTTAAAGCAACTTCTAAAAGCTATTTTTGAGCTATCAGTTATTGTTTCCTTTGCTATTTTAGAAATAGGTGTTTTATTTCACTTTCCTTTGAATTTGAACCCAGGTCTTTTCCCTTATATTAGCTATTAATAGTTCAGTTCTTTCTCCTTTGTTTTCTCTTACTCTCCACTCCCATTTTTATTTTAGAAGCCAGTCAAATAGGTTTAATTATTAGCTTTATTCTTGAATCTTGGGCTTCCTATGTTTGGCAAAGATGATGCCTCAGGTTTCAGGATTTCTTGTCTTTCTTTTTCTTGGGCTCTATTTAGTTCTTCCAATTTAATAGTCCAAGGTCAGGTGTTAACTTCTAGTCCCACACTTAAGCTTCAGTTTTTGATTGACCTCAGGGTGATCTAACTAGAGCCCACTGGCAACTACAAGCCACTACAAGCAGACAGCTCACTTCCTTCCTATGATGGCAGGCAGGGACTCCACTCTCATAGAGGTGACCATTTTGTTGAACCCCAGTTCCTTAGCAACTACACTTACTGGTGTATGAGCCTTCCTCACTCTTCCTTTTTTTCCTGATAGGACATCCTAGGATAAAGCAGGTGTTTGGTCCACAGGCTTGGGCCCCCTGATCAGTGACTGATGCTGCAGCCCACATAGCCACTCCCAGGATTTACTGCCTATTGACACCACTGGCATCTGCTACTGTAATGTAAGCTCCAAAGTCCAGCAGACAGTCTAGATAGAAGGTCCTGTCCTAAAGGCATGGAGCCTTTCTACTTTGTGCTAATTACTCTGTGAGCCCACAGATGTAGTAAAATGAGGATCTCAGAAGTTAAGGCTACTGTTCCCAAAACTGCTCCCAGGTCTCTCTACCTGCCAACTCCAATTCCATTGGTATCTTCTACTGGGATTCAAGCTACATCTGGTCCTGCCCCCAGGGTCAGCTGCTGTTTGATGATTCTGAGTTGTTTGCTAAGGGTTTTCTTACCTTTATCTGAAAGGATTGAGTCCAGGAAAGTCAAAGACCTTCCTCCCTAGTTGTCCCTATCTGTTGATTTCTTATCTGTTTTTGCTGCTTTTATCATCACTGACTCAGTTGAGTTATTTTTAAAAAATATTTTTAAAATATTATTTTCCTAATTACATGTAATAAAATTTTTCAATATACATTTTCCAAAATTAAAAGATCCAAATGATCTCCCTCCTTCTCTTTACTCTACTCCCTTGCAGAGATGGTAAGCAATTTGATCAGGTTGTTATGTGGTTATTATATCAGGTTATCATGCAAAACATATTTCCATATTGGTCATTGCTGTAATAGAATACTCATATAAAACTAAAACTCTAAAAAACAACAATAAATAAACTGAAGTGAAAATAGTATTCTTTGATTGCATTCTGACTCCAATAGTTCTTTTTCTGGAGATGGATAGCATTCTTTGCCATAAGTCCTTCAGAATTGTCCTGGATCATTTGTATTCCTGAGAGTAGCTAAGTTTATCACAGCTGATCATTCCAAAATATTGCTGTTATTGTGTATAATGTTCTCCTGGTTCCCTTTGCATTAGTTCATGTAGGTCTTTCTAGATTTTTTCTGAAATTGACCTGCTCATCATTTCTTATAATACAATACTATTCCATCACCAGCATATACCACAATTTATTCAGCCATTCCCCAGGTGATGGACATCCTCTCAATTACAAATTCTTTGACATCACAAAAAGTGCTGCTATAAATATTATTGTACAAGTAGGTGCTTCCCTGTATATCCCTTTTTAAAAAATCTCTTTGGGATACAGACCTAGTAGTGGTATTACTGGATCAAAGGGTAAGCACAGTTTTATAGTCATTTAGGCATAGTTCCAAATTGCCTTCTAGAATGATTGGATCAGTTCACAACTTCATCAACAATGCATTAGTGTCCCAATTTTGCCACATCTTCTCCAACATTAATAGGTTTCCTTTACTGGCCAATCTGATGGTGTTTTAATTTGTACTTTTCCAATCAAGAGTGATTTAGAACATTTTTAATATAATTATTGATAGTTTTGAGTTTTTCATCTAAAAATTACTTGTTCATAGACTGTAACCATTTGCAAATTGGGGAATAACTTGTATTCTAATAAATTTGACTCAATTCTCTATATATTTGAGAAATGAGAAAATACTATATGAAATGATATAATTTTCCCCATTTTGTTGTTTCCTTTCTAATCTTGGTTATATTGGTTTTGTTTATACAAAATATTTTAAATTTTATATCAGAATTATTCATTTTATATCATTATAATGTTCTCTATCTCTTGTTTGATCATAAATTATTCCCTTCTCCAAAGATCTGCCAGGTAAACTAGTCCATATTCTCCTACTTTACTTACGGTATCAATGATCTTTATGTCTAAATCATATACCCATTTTGGTGTTATTGTGGTATAGATGTGTGATATTAACATAAAAGTATAACTCATAGGTGGCACGTGTGCATTAAGATAGGACATGGAGCAATAATGAAGTTATTGATTTCCTGACTTCCTGAACGGGCAGGCAGAAGCCCCTGTGACTAGTGGTGTGGTCTAAACAACAGAACACAACATTCCAGACTGTCCAATCCAAAACCAAGTGAGAGTAATGTCACAGGCAAGATATAAAGCCAGGGTAAGCAGGAATGGATTTCTCTCTGCCATTTTTTGGGCTTGTGACTGGTGAGCCAGTGCTTATCTATGTATGGTGGGGACCATACTGGGCTTGGAATCTGGGAACTTGGTCTCTTGGGGTCTGGTTATTTCAACTCAAGCCTGCTCCTTGCCCAACCTGGGCTAGGAATCTGCTGAGGGCTTTGAGTTAGTTAGGCTGGTAACATTTTTCTTCTTTCTCTATTTCTTTCTTTTTACTAATAAATACTTATAAATTTAGTATAAAGTTTTGAAGATTAATTTTTATTTATAGCATAGGGAATAAGATATGATCTATACCTAGTTTCTGCCTTAGTGTTTTCCAGAGTTCCCAGTAGTTTTTGACAAATAGTGAGTCTTTATGCTGAAAGCTAGACTCTTTGGATTTATCAAATTCTAGATTGCTAAGATCATTTACCTCTGTATATTGTGTATATAATGTATTCCATTGATCCACCATTCTATTTCTTAGGCAGTAGAGGATTGTTTTGATAATTATTGCTTTGTAGGCGTGGTAGTGCTAAACCACCTTCCTTCACACTTTTTTTTTCATTAATTCCCTTTTATAATTTTGACTTTTTGTTCTTCTAGATTAAATTTGTTATTATTTTTTAGTTATATAAAATAATTTTTGGTAGCTTAATGCTATGTCACTGAATAAGTAAATAAATGTAGATAGAATTATAATTTTTATTTTATTGATTCATCTTACCCATGAGCAATTAATATTTTCCTAATTGTTTAGATCTGACTGTGTTATTTGTACACCTTGGACTGCCTTACTCTAGGGCTTGGGGCCTCACTGCAGACTTATGGTAGGGCTTGGAACTTCAAGGGGATGGTGTTAGGGTGCTCCTTAGTTATATTAGGCAGGGCATCAGATTCTGGAAGCTGACTTGGGCCCCACTTCAAAACCCAGAGCAGTAGAGGTGGGGTGTAAATCTTGCTCAGGTATTCCTTGATGTGGCCTTACTGCTGGCTGTGCTTCCTTTTCACACAGTGAACCAGACCCTCTCTGCCTAACTTCCAAATAATTTTCTTCAGGATAATGGCCTCTAATATTACCAGTATGATTTAAATATTTTACATCCTTTAAATCTTCACATATTCTCAGTAATTTTTTGATGCTATAATGTGAATAATAATATTAAATGAAACAAATATATCAAGTTAAGGTTTATAGTGCACATTCCATATATTATCTAATTAGAGTTCACAGCAATCTCATAAAGTAGGTTCCTAACCTATTAGGAATTAAGAATTATTATTTCTTTTTTGGTAGATGAGAAAACTAAGAATAATATTACTTAATAGTGGGTCAGTGTCAGAAGAAGGATATGAACTCAAGTCATGCCAGTTCCAAGTCCAGTACCCTAGGCCTCCTCTTTGGAATGAAATGCCAAGACACTGGATTTCTATTTCCATTTTATGAAAGTGGCTTGAGCTATCATAAAGTCTAGAACAGTGATGGCAAACCCAGACCAAATGCCAAGCCCTGTCTTCCCTGCCACCACACCCCAGACACAGAGGAGGGAAGAAAGCAGGGGAGTGGACTGTGTTCTCTGCTCAGGGGAGGGAGGGCTTCCATTGGGCTGCTGGGCAGAGGGGCAGGGAGGTGTGGTGGAGAGGGGGAAGGGAGCACTTCCACCAGAGTCCCTTTGCTTTTCTAGTAACTAACTGGTAGGCAATGGCTTATGTGCCTACAGAGAGGTCTCTGCATGCCTTCTTTGGCACATGTGCCATACATTTGTCATCACAGGTCTAAAAGAAAATACATCTACATAGTCATGGTTTCCAAATTAGATGATAATTTCTTTCAAAAGGATTGGATCCCGGGGGCAGCTGGGTAGTTCAGTGGAGTGAGAGTCAGGCCTAGAGATGGGAGGTCCTAGGTTCAAATCCGGCCTCAGCCACTTCCCAGCTGTGTGACCCTGGGCAGGTCACTTGACCCCCATTGCCCACCCTTACCATTCTTCCACCTATGAGACAATACACCGAAGTACAAGGGTTTTAAAAAAAAAGGATTGGATCCATAGATTGATTCCAAATTATGGAAAGATGAAAACACAAATAAGAAAGAGAAGACATTAGACAGTCTAATAATTTCTTGCTCATTATAACTTAAACAAAATCTGTCAAGGCTAGGAATTTTAAGGGGTCTTTGCTCTGCACAAACTACAGTCTTCAGAAAATAAGGTGTTAGAGTGCAGGATTTTATGTTATACTCCTGTTTTCCAACTCTGAAACCAATTTTCCCTTTGGTACTAATTATATATCCTCTTGGACACATATAAACCCTGGCTGTATAACTGTAGGGTATGGAGAGGAAGAGAACTGGGCCAAGAATGTAAAGAAATGAATCTTTAGGGGAATCTGAAAAACACAATAAAATTCCTACCAAAATACAAACACTATACATTTTTACTGCCCTTATATAAGAAATCACTCTATTGATCTAACGAATTTTACTAAAACAATATTATAAAAGGTCCAGGTAGAAAACTCCATGATTAAACTTCTCCCTCAGGTTTCCAGATGCATATTTAGTTTTTATAGAATAAATGAAGAAAATTGTAAAGGCAACCATTACAGCTGTCTATTATCTACCAGGGTACTCTCTCCTCAACTTGAATTAAATTACATAAAATTATAAACAGGGTGCCTGGAACAGAACAGTCACTAACTGAAGGCTGAGTTCAGCTCTGACCTTTATCTTTTAAAGTGATAACTCTCCAAAACTGTGAAAAGGTTAACTAATCCCTTCAAAGGTCACCTGTCTTTAAACAAGCTACAGTATATAAACTCTTTTTTTGGTCATTGTAGAACAATTCATCAATAACTCATTACAATAGCCCTGTTTCTTCCTGGGGGCTTTCATTTTTTTTCAGATTAATTTTGTTTTATTTTCCTTACTATAAAAATGAACTGAATTTCAAATGAATGAAAACATGATTCAAAAGTGCAATGGGGTGATAATGGGGACCCCTAATTTATTTCATGTGTCCCCCAATCAATTTGATAAGATTGCAGGCTAATATCCTTTACCTTGAGGAAGGTAGGCATGTACTTACCCTGCAAGTAGGAGCAGAAAATAGGGACTGGCAGGAGAAAAGACATTGTGGGTTGCCTGTATATGCTCTCGTGACCTAAAGGAGGAACTAATGGGTCTTCACCTCCTTGTTACCTTCTGTCTAGCAGTCTTCTATTTTTGAGGTAAGAGACACACATCTCTGAGAAGGAAGATTCCAAGCAAATAAAAACATTCTCAGTAGACAAGAGTTCCTTATTTCGAGTCAAACATCAACCTACTAAAAGGCAAAGAATTCCTCAAAAGCTATTTTTTTGGAGAAGAAAGAATGTCCTCAGGAGATTTTGCTGGAACAAAAGGACTAAAGTCATGCCATGAGGCAGGGGAGGAGGGCAAGAGGAGAATAAAGGAATGGACTTTACCCATCTTGCTGTTTCAGGGAAAATGTTCGTAAAGATCAGACCTAGCATTAAAGGAGAGTATTTGTTCAGCAGTCCTCTATGGGGCTTTTACTTTCTGAAAGGAGTTTGGGCATAATGAACTGAAAGCTACATGTTCCCGTATTCATTCTCATGAGTTCTTTGTAACATATATTTTCTTTAGTGTATGAAGTATAGGCTATACTATCTCCCATACTCAATGCCCATATTATACTGTTTCAGTGCAGAAGCTGGGGACCCATTTTAGGGGAACTAGAAATGAGCTTTATTTTAGAGACTTTTCCTGAGAAAAAACTGATATTGGGGCATTAGGCAAAAAGAGAAAACTCACTCTTTGCACTCAGCACAAAGCATTGGTCTGATTTGTATAAGCAAAGCAGTATAAACAAAACAGAGAGATGTGGTAGAAGCATGATTGCTTCCTGGTGTCTTGACATGGCACCTGGTCCAGCTTTTCCTGAGACTTCATCCATGAAATTTGGGCCAGTTTTTAAAAAAATTATGTTAAGTATTTTTCCAAGGTTACACGATTCATGTTCTTTCCTTTCCCCCTCCCAGAGCTTACAGTCAATTCCACTGAGTTATATGCATGTATTATCACTCAATACCTATTTCCATATTATCCATTTTTGTAACAGAGTAATCTTTTAAAACCAAAACCCCAAATTCTATGCCCATATAAACAAATGATAAATGTTATGCTTTTCTTCTGTGTTTCTACTCCCAAAGTTCTTTCTCTGGATGTGGATAGTGTTCTCTTTCTCAAGTCCCTCGGTATTGTCCTGGGTCATTGCATTGCTATTAATAGCAAAGTCTATTACATTTGATCATCCCATAATGTTTTAGTTATTGTGTACAATGTTCTCCTGATTCTGCTCATTTCACTCTGCATTAGTTTATGGAGGTCTTCCCAGTTTTTATAGAAATCAAGCAGTTCATCATTACTTATAGTGCAATAGTATTCCATCACTATCATATACCATAATTTGTTCAACTATTCCCTAATTGAGGAACATCCCCTCATTTTCTGATTTTTTATTACCACAAAGAGTGTGGCTATAAATATTTTTCTACAAACATTTTTCATTATTATCTCTTTAGGGTACAAACCTAGTAGTGTTGTTGCTGGATCAAAGGGTATGCAATCTTTTAAAGCCCTTTGGGCATAATTCCAAATTGCCTTCCCAGAATGATTGGATCAATTCAAAACTCCACCAGCAATGCTCTAGTGTCCTAGTTTTTGGACGAGTTTTTTTTTTTTTTTTGTAAGTTTCTGAGGCTAAATTTGAACACAGGTTTTCCTGACAACAGTCTCAGCACTCTATCCACTGAGCATGAAACAAATCATCCGCTACAAAGGAATTCTATAACACATATTCAAAGGATAGTGAGCAAACCAATTTTATATTTAAAGGATAGACATCATGAAGTGATGTCTTTACTTTGTGTGAACTAAATTTAAGTGAGGCAGTTACACAAAACCATCAGCCTCACTTTTTCTTCCAGAGTAATCTAAGACCTGTGACAAGACAAAAGTCAGGCTGGCTGGTGATGGCTCTGGATGCGGTGGATGTCTTCAGTTTCTTTGATGTCTCCCCAAGCTCTAAATGCTCCACAGGACCTGCTTCTACCACCTTCATGGCCATTCACAACAAATTATTCTCATCCACTGCTTCCTCTTTGGGGAGTCTTTATGTGCCCATGGTAGATGCTCCCTAACTCAAGGACAATTTTGAAGCCTGTCAGGCACCCTCAACCTGTTTTAGCTTGCCAATAGAGATAGTTTCCTGGAACGTGAACACTGCTACAACTTCTTGAAGCCATGGGTGACAGCTAGGTGGCAGATAGACATCAAAGGAAGATGGCAGCCCTGAAAAGGGCTCAGCAAGCCTTTGTTCCAGAGGTGCTACTCTTCCTTGAATGCCTCATACACTCCAACATGAATTATTAGTAATATTATTGTTGACATGAAAGTGAATGTGATCTATCAGTAAGGGTTCTCTAACATTCTTTTATTGTCATTCAAAATGACTTCATCTACTAGAATCAAAGACATGACTTCTTTCCTTGTACTGTTTCTATCATGATGCAAGTTTATGTTCTCCCTATGGTCGTTACTGAATATTGCACCTCAGTTTCTAGTACTGTCACAACTCCATTTCTTATTAAGGAGAAAATCTAATTGTCTATTGAAAGAGATCATTCCAACTTCATTTTTTTTGCAGACATCGAATAAAGTAGTACACTGACAAAATGAAATGTGTAATAGAATCAATTTAAAGCCAGCATAGGAATTAGAAAAAGTACAGAACAAATGAGCAATTTTTTTTAATATTTTGTCAGCTCTGTTCCATTGCACACTAGTGATAACTTTTACAATTACTAAGCTTCTAGAATTTTTTACAAAGTAAAACATTGTGAAGACAATGATGTTAAATACTCTTTTTTAATAAGTCCTGCTATTTTAATTATAATTATTTTGGATGGATTTTTTTCCTCTCCATTGGAATTTACCTACCATAAGACACCAGGATTTGGGCATGATGAGAGGAAAAAGACTCTTTCATTGGCCTTTATATATGAGACATTGTGGTGCTTGTTCCTAATATTTGGGCCCTAAACAGATTAGCATATAGATTATACTGAAGAGGATGAGTACCACCCTTGTCATTGATACTTACAATCTGTTTCACTTCAGACAAATAGTTTCTTAAATCTCTAGGCTCCATTTGAGGGTATTGAATTAGAATTCTAGATGGTAAGGGTAGAGAATAGGAGGATTGTGCATTTATATAGTGCCTACTATATGCCAGGCACTGTGCTAAGTGCTTTACAAATATCATTTTATTTGATCCTCACGACAACTTTTTGAGGCAAGTACTATTCGGATCCTCATGTTACAGTTAAGGAAATTGAGGCAAAGAGAGATTATATGATTTGTCCAGAGTGACACAGCTAGTAATTATGTGAGTCTGAATTCGAACTCATATCTTCTTCATTCCAAGCCCAGGCTCTGTCTGCACACCCTAGCTGCCTTAAGGCAACCTTCAAGGACTTTTCCAACTTATACATTCTGTAACCCTGGAAGGTAAGTCACTTTGAAGGGATCACATATAAGGCAAAAACTTACTTTGCCTTTGTCAATCTCGAAAAACATAGAACCACTTAAGTATTTAAAAAGAATTAGTCTTTTTTTTTATTAAGAATAAGTCTTAACCAGGATAAGGGAGACAGAGTTCTTATGGCCATCACGATGAGGCACACTCACACACCACACAGAGCCAAGCTAGGAACAATGTCTCCCCGTAATGCACCCTGAGTGGGAATCGCTACCATGTGAGTTTCCCTCCTGGGAATTCCCAATAAACTGAAACACTGGGAATAAAGAAAAAGAAGGAGAACTGATTGGCTTTTATGGAGACAAGGGATGGAGGAGCCAGGGGCTGGACTACCTGGGAGATGCAGAGATGCAATGGGAGAAAGTTCTAAGACAAAAGAGTACTCAAGGTTTGAGTATCTCTATCACTCCTGTGCCTGGGACTTCATGGGTGTTTGTTGGTTTATTATTTGATGTGAGACAGGGGCCAGTTTAGGAGTTCCTTGAAGGCCAAATTCCCATGGGACAAAGGTAAATTTTGGGGTTTCATAAAATAACTTGTGACCTTTTATAAGGTAATATTGTAATTAGGGTATTTTCTTTGGTTCATAATGTGCTTCCTCCCCTAACCCTTCATACACTCCACACTCTCCTGCTCCTCCCCCTTCTGCCCACTGGACAAGATTTGGTGATTAAAAAATACATATATTCATCTTTTTCAGGACTTATAATTTTATTCATGTATATATAACTTCTATTCAAATTCTCCCCACTGATTCTAATTTAGCAAACAAGTTACAATGCACATTCTTATGGAATTGCCTGAGGGATGGGGGCAGCTGGGTAGCTCAGTGGATTGAGAGCCAGGCCTAGAGACAGGGGGGTTCCTGGATTCAAATCTGACCTTAGACATTTCCCAGCTGTGTGACCCTGGGCAAGTCTCTTAACCCCTATTGCCTAGCCTTTACTACTCTTCTGCCTTGGAACCAATACACAGTATTGATTCCAAGACAGAAGGTAAGGGTTTAAAAAATATTGTCTGAGGGTACTGAAGCATCATAATAAGGTAGACAAAGTGTTGGTTTTGGGGTCAGAGAGCCTGAATTCTAATCAAGGATTTATCATGACCTTGGATAAGTGAGGTATAATGGATAAAGTGATGGATTTGGAATTAGAAAGACCTGGGTTTAAATCCCAAGGAGACATTTATAAGTTATATCATTCTGGGCAACTTCATTGAGTCTCAATTTCCTCAGTTATAAATGAGAGGCATAAAGTCAATGACCCTTTAAGTTCTTCATTTATGATTCTATTCCAGGTCTTCCTGAACCTGTCTGTTCTATCCATTATACTTCACTGCCACTCACAAGAGTATATAATAAAAATATTCTATGTACTTATCTATCTTTTGCCCAGTTGTCCATATTCTTGTGGATATTTGGGGCAGAAGACATTCAACTGACCTACTTACTTAGAGAAGTTGCCATAATGTGTCTTATTTCCTTGTCCAAATATTTTGGGCAAGTTGTATTTGGCACCGTTTATGTACTATATACTTCTTGGAAAGAAGTTCAAACATGAATTATTAAAATGATATTTTTTAAAAAGAAAGGCAAATTCTATCATAGCAATATCTACATTGAATTGGTTCAGAAATTGCAATTTTATTAGATATATTCCCTTTAGCTAAAGGTAAAACGCCTAACGTAAAATTTTGATGATTCATCTATTTACTACCCACTTACTAAGAGAGGTCAATTTGCTTCCTCCATCAGTCCAGCTTCTCTTCCCTCCCCCTCTCATTCTGATAGGTTGGCAATAGGAAACATTAAGGATGACCATCAAGGAGGCAGTGAAGTGATTGGGAGAACAGGGAATGAAATGTTTATAGTAATTTCTTTGCTTGATACATTCAGCTTGCCAAACCACAGTAATTGTGGAGAATCTTCAAGGAGAAAAAATTATTCCTTTTGTTTAAGAATCACAAGTCAGGTATACAGAAGGTGGTTCCTGAAAGATACCATCAAATAGTTTGACTAAATCATAGGAAAGAAAGCTTGGTTGGCCTTCTTTTTCAGTCACTTTACAATCATATTTTTGGAAACTTCCTCTAATAAAACTTAGAAAAGTGAAATTTTTTAGGCTGGTCTATATTTTGGGCTTCTACATTTCTGGCCCATATTTGAGGGGAGCAACATAGCAGAGTGGGTTAAAGGTTCACTTTGGCACCAGGGAAACATGGCTTTATGTCCTCACTCTGATCTCTGAAAACTATGTTACCATGGGCAAATAATCAAATCACTTGACCTCTTCCTGTTACAACCTAAAACTTTAAGTTGTAAAGTAGTTGATAATCTGCACTGATGGAGAGAGGTTTCATATCAGGAACTCCCTATACAAATGAAAGAAAGAAGTGCAGAAAAAAACAAAAACAAATATACCTATATTTCTTTCTTTCTCTCTCTTCCTTTCTTTCCCTTCCTTCCTTCCTTCCTTCCTTTCTTTTTCTTTCTTCATTTCTTTGTTTCTTCGTTTCTTTGTTCCTTCCTTCCTTCCTTCCTTCCTTCCTTCCTTCCTTCCTTCCTTCCTTCCTTCCTTCCTTCCTTCCTTCCTTCCTTCCTTCCTTCCTTCCTTCCTTCCTTTCTTCCTTTCTCTCTCTCTCTCTCTCTCTCTCTCTCTCTCTCTCTCTCTCTCTCCCTTTCTCTCTCTCTCTCTCTCTCTCTCTCTCTGTTTTGCATACAATCTGAGAAAAGTGGGCTCTTTATAACCAAGTTGAATTCATCCTAGGATTGCCCCCCATCAAGAAAATCACAGATCCAGTTATATCAATCAGTATTATTTATTGAGCACTTACTATGTGCCAGGCATTGCTTTAGGCAACAGGAATACAAAGAAAAAAGCAAAGCAATCTTTGCCCTCAAGGAATTTATCGATGTTCTTCAAGGAGAATATACATATGAACATGAGAAATGAGAAAATAACCCAACTTTACTCCTTCATTAAAATAGGTATATTTTTTCAAACTTTTTTGATGGCTTGATTTCATGATTTTTATTCTTTTTTTCTTTCTTCTTTGAAAATGGTATTTTAAAACAATGTTCTAAATCACTCTTGATTAGAGAAATGCAAGTGAAAACAACAATGAGGTACCACTTCACACCTAATAGATTGGCCAATATGGCAGTAAAAGAAAGTGGTAAATTTTGGAGGAGGTATGGCCAAATTGGGACACTAATGCATTGTTGGAGTTGGGTACTGATTCAACCATTCTGGAAGACATTTTGGAACTATACCCAAAGGGGTATAAAACTATGCATACCATTTCATCCAGTAATGCCACTACTAGGTCTATTATCTCAAAGAGATAATAAAAAAGTAGAAAGGTTCTACTTGTACAAAAATATTTATAGCTGCTCTTTTTGTGGTAGCAAAGAATTGGAAATTGAGGAGATGTCCATCATTTGGGGAATGAACAAATTGTGGTATATGTTGTTTTCAAGAAGATTTCAGAAAAAGTTGGAAAGATCTGCAGGAGTGGAAGCAAAGCAAAATAAACAGAACTGGGATAACATTGTACACAGTAACAGCCAAATTGGACTAGATATGGGCTACTCTCAGCAGTGCACTAATCTGGGACAATACTGAAAGACTTCTGATAGGGAATGCTGTCCACCTCCAGAGAAAGAATTGTTGGAGTCATCTTTCACATCAGTATATTTTTGGTTTTATTTTGTTTCTTTGATTATGTATGACTTTGCCTTTATAGCAGCGACCAATATGGAATTGTGTTTTGCATGACAATAAAAAAAGAAAAAAAAGAAAATGGTATTTATTTCATGGGATAGTTCTCTGGGAGGGAAGAAAAGAGTTTTATACTGGGTGAAATTCTAATGATGTAAATAAAACAAAAGAAAAAACAATAAAATATTTTAAATATATTTTTAAAAATATATTTTTAAGAAGTCTATGAAAAATGTTTGAATCCTTACCCCAGAGCACTTAATGCCCTAACATGATGTTAGAGTCTTCACAGGTCTAGATCTGTTTCCTCATCTGCAAAATTAGGGATTGCTCTAGAAGATCTCTAAGCCCTTTCCAGTTCTAAATCTATTCTACATGCAGCCTGTGGACAGCTCCTAAATCCAGTCACTTTTTGCTTGGTAAGGCTACGATGAATGAATGAAAAAGCATTTATTCAACTGAAAACATAGTCCTTATTTGCCTTTGGAAACGCCTAGCCTTTCTGGGAGGTCAGGGCAAAAGATTAGACAAGGTAATGAAGCCTATATACCACTTTCCTGATCCTCTTGGTTATTAAAGCTCTCTCCCTCCCCAAGTAATTCATTGACAGGTTGTATCTTTTACACTAGTCAAATTTTATCTCTTTGAGGGCAGGTATCGTTTGCTTCCCTGAATCTCAGGGTGCTTTGCATATAGTAAGTATTTAATGAATATATAACCACTAGGTGGTATTGCCGGCTACTCGACTGATATAAGAATTCTTCATCCTTCTCACCTAAGAGGTGAATGCAGATCCATCTTATTGTAGGAAAGTTTTAAGTAAATCTGAAAAGATGAAAGTACATCTTAGTCAATGTACTTGTATTCCTTGACTCCACCTCTCTCTGTGAAGTAGAATCATTCCTTAAGAAGGAATATGTGGATTGAGCAATATATCTAAGCTGAAGAGTTACAGAGAATTTTTCTATTGGCTAACCGTCACTTCTTAAATTTGCTTAAATTTATGAATCCTGGTTGCATGATTCTAACAAGGGTGCAGAATTTCCAACAAACATGTTAGGGTACTCAATGTAGCATTCAGCTCTCAGCAGAAGAAAAATAAAAATGCTGATTGGAACCCAGATATTCTTACCAATAAACATTTTGAGTTTATTGGCAATGGTTATGCAGGTCAATGGGCAAAAGAGTCTCCATTCAGCACTAGTCTCAAGTTTCCAGTGCAGGAATTCCACAAAAGAAGACCCAGAGAGAACCTTCATACTCAGGATCTGAGGGGCTATTTGGGACATGGAACTCAGGTTTTGTTCCAAACTCGAAATCATGAATGTTAATTCAGATTTCTACTCCCCTCCTCAATGGCAGAAATCTCTGGTGAATATTTTGTGTATAGTTTTGTATAAAAAATGTATGTTACTTGAGGACAGAATTGGTGTCTTATCTTTGTATCTGAATATAGCACATGACTTTTTTCTTTAAGAACTATGATTGCATTATTGTGGGGAGCTCTTAATGAGGAATTTGCTTTAATAAGGCTGATTAGTATTTGTTCAAATTATAGTAAGCAATTTGTCGGGACCCCTGAGGGTTTAAGTAGTTTTTCCTGATTATTCTGGTTATTCACATAACCAATATGTGTCAGAGACAGAATTTAAATCTACATAGACCCTCTAGCTAAGTAAGTTGTCTCTCAATCTTGGACATAATAGCTGCTTAATAAAGTTTATCAACATATCAGGAAGACCATTTCTGAAGATGTTGCAGTGATCTAGGTATGAGGAAATTTAGACTTTAACTAGGGTGATGGACAAGGGAATGGGAAAGAGAACAATTATGAAACCTATCAGCAACAGTTCAAGAAATGAATGTGGTTTATAGGATAATAGATCTAGAACAGACTTAGAAATATATAAATATATACATATATATAAAATCTATATTCTCTCTCTCTCTCTCTCTCTCTCTCTCTCTCTTTCTATCTATCTAGAGAGAAGGAAAGAGATTAAGTAGATATCTAGTCCAAACTCTTTATTTTACAGATGAGGAAATTGAAATCAAGAGAGTCTAAGTGCTTATACAAGTCCCATAGTTAGTAATCATCAGAGGTAGGATTTGAACCCAGGTCCTCTGACTTCATTACCACTGTTTTTTTTTCTTTTCTCTAATTGACTCACATTATTACTTTATTTTCTCTTGAACGAATTTGTTCCTATAGCAAGTTAATCTCATCCATAATATGAAATTCCATTTAGTCTCACAGAGGTCATTCCCTTTCTGTTCATTCATTTCATTATTAATTACTATCTTGCTTTCTGTCTACTTTGCATATAATGTGACTGTTGTGTAATAAGTATGAATTAAATGAGTAGATAAAATGTGTGCATTATTTCATACTTCAGTGGGTCTATAATCTCACTTAGGTGGGGATTTCCACCACTAGCAGAAATCACAGTCCATCCAAACTTGCCCACTGTCTTTTGGACCCACATAGACACACTTTTATCTTTGTACTAGAAATCCTTCAAAAGGAGGGGCTGTTTATACCAAATTAAGAGTCATCTTCTACATCTCTTGAAACTACATGAATATCCAAGCAAGTCATGACAAAAAAAGATATCCACTGCTATAGAAGGAACTGATGGAGTCTGAATACAGACTGAAGTCTATCATTCTTCACTTTATTTTTTCCATTAATTTTTTTCTAGTGGAAGCAATTTGAGTCTGCTTTCACAACTTGATGAACATGGAAATAATATATGTGATATAATAGCACATGTACAACGTATGTCATATTACATACCATCTTGAGGAAAGAGAGGGATACGAGAGAGGGAGAGAACACTAATCACAAAATGTCAGAAAATGATTATTGGAAATTGTATCTGACTTGTCTGGAAAAGAAAGAGAAAAAAGAAATGAAGAAAGAAAGGGAGGGAGACAGAGAGAGAGAAAGGAAGGAAGGAAGGAAGGGAAACTGCATATAAACTAGTGGAGTATATAGGCTATGCAAGGATTATCCTTTGTTTATCATAAAAAAAAACAAATAATGTTAGGAAGTTCTGATATAGGTAAAAGAGTAGAGGAGCTCTATTCTTAGCTGTGCCACTAACTGTGAGTTAAATAAATCATTCTCTAAGCTCCAGTCAATTTACCAATTTACCAGTAAAATAAGAATAATAACAGTTGTAAGTCTTGCCTCAAAGAGTTGTTAGGAAGGGATTGTATGAATCCATGAAGCCATTTGACCTTAGTTTATTATTTGTAAAATGAGAGGTTTGGATTAAATGTCCTAAAATGAAGAGTTTGGACTAGATGTCATAGGGGGTCTTCATTTTATAAAAGGTCAGAGGGCCTTCTTTTCTCTCCAGTTTCTGGCTTCTAGATTTCAAAATTGTTCCCAGGTCAGGTCTTCATCACCATCCATTGTCCCTCCTTCCCATTTCCCTGTGTGTGAGTGAGTGAGTGTGTGTGTGTGTGTGTGTGTGTGTGTGTGTGTGTGTGTGTATGGTGTCTTCATACATTGGAATGTAAACTTCTTGAGGGCAAGAATTTTCTTCTTGTTTTTATTGGTATCTTCAGTATTTACCATAGTGTCTGGCACACAGTAGGACTTAATAAATCCTTCCTTCCCTCCCTCCTTCCTTTTTTCCTTCCTTCCGTCCTTCCATCATATATAGGTTTTTTTCCAGCTCTAGAACTATTAGTCTATGAGACAGACTATTTTTTGGAACTGTTGTGGACATAATTTTTTCATAATTGACCATTGAGCAAACAGAGGCTCAAGAGGTGGTGGTCTGACTTAGTCACAATCATGAAACTAGGAAGTGGGAGATTCCGGATTCAAATGCAAGTCTTCTGATTCCTGATTCATTACTAGACCACATTCTCTCTCATGAATGACATAATATACAATTTTCCAGGATGACAACATGCTGGAAATAACACTCAGCTTTGAGACTTTCATTCAATCTCATCTCTGGTTTTATAAGCTACGTAACTGATGGTGAATCCATAACCTTTCTGAGCAGCATTTTCCTCATTTGTAAAATGACTTAGAAATGGAAGAAACCTCAGAAGCTTTCCACTCCGACCTCTTCATTTCATAAATGAGGAAACTGAAGTCCAGTGTGATGTGACTCTGCTCAGTGTTGAGTCTGAACCTAGGTCTACTTCTTAGCAGTAACAGTTCTCTCACAGAGTTGTTGAATTGATCCAATAAAATAATAAAATTCAACAGCTATTTAAGGGACAGTTCTGGTCTTCAAGGAGCCCATGTTGTACTAAAGATAATATGTTCAAACACTTTACAAACCTTAAAGTGCTGCATAAATGTGAACTATTAATATCACAATTATTGAATACTGTAGAATATTAACATGCTTTGCACACTGAGAGCTCATGAAATGGCCATTTGAAGTCTCCTAAAAATACACAAACATTTGTGCACAGTTCATAGCCTCTATCCAGTAATCACGTACGGAGATTTATTGTACATAGAAAAACTTTTAGTGGCTAGAGTTGTTTTGCATTTTGCATGATTGGAGTTTATAGTGCATTAGCCATGGAGTGAACAGTCTCATTTGTGAATGACTCTTGAACAGACATAAACACTTTGATGAAAGTGAGAAACCTAAATAGGTGGAGCAGTTTCTTTGTTTGACCTTAACAAATGCATATTATATGAGATTTCTAATACTAGCTAAATCCATTGTCAGTTTGAAACTCCATCTCATGTTCATTGAAAATCACTCTAAATTACTTCCCCAGATCAAACAAACTCCCTGAGATCCAGATAAAAATAAGATTAAGCAAGCCCCAGTGAAAAGCCTAATTAGTGCTTTTCACCTTCACTGTAGAACAGGAGCAGAGATATGATCAAAAACATGTAATGGCCAGACTTGGGCAAGTTTATGGGCATTATCTTTCATCTAATAAATCGCTATTCTGTGTTACTTCCTAAGGTCTACTGGTCTGGATTGGAAGGAGTTTGCAAATCATAGGATTGAAAGAAGATTGCCAAGTAATAAACTTAAAACCTGATGCCTGACATAGAATTTTTATGATCCTAAGTACATGTCTATACATAAAAGAGCTTTTGAAATGAAAGGAAATAATTCCAGAAATTTACATTGAAGAGGAAAAAAGGAAAATTCAATTTGTCTTTTAAATTTTTATTATTAATTCTCATTAGGCCAGAGAGGAGTCTGTGGGTACTCCAAAGATAAGCCAGGGAATAGTGTAGTTAACAAAGCTGGAAAGACTTTGAGTATAAGTGTAGTGAGGGATGATATGCCTGTCATCTTAGACCTCACCCAGCCCCGGTCAAAAAGGTTCCTCACTAGAGTGGCTTCAGGGTGATAGATTTTTTAACCACAACTATTCCTAAAAGCCAACTTCTTAGAGGTTGCCATCTGTGTAACTGGAGAAACTACCCCCTCTAGCCAAACAAAATCACAAATTCTTGTGGGTTTGAAATATGATTTTAATAACTACTATTAATAATACAGTACAACAATAATATGTTTGTTAAAACAATGCATTATTGAACAAAGTAGGGTAAGTGTTGATATTAGAGTCAGGAAGATATAAATTTGAATTCTACCTGGGAAATCCATTTAACCTTTCAGACTCAGTTTCCACATCTGTAAAATGAGGATAATATAAGTAACTTACCTTAGAGAGTGGTTGTGAGGATCAAATAAGATGAAATATGAAATTAAATTTACAAATCTCAAATACTATTTTAGCTATTATTATTTATTATATATGTAGTTTTTAAATACTTTCTAAACTACTTTTTTGCATATTATATCCATCTTTTGTTATTGTAGAAACCATTTAACCCAAAATTCAGATCTGTTGCAGAAAAGAAGCAATATTTTAACTTGGATGCAGCATGGTTTAAATGGATAAATGCTTCTTTTAGAAGCAGAACTGGGATCAAATCCTACCTCTAATCTGACCCTAGACAAGTCATTTAAATCCACTCAGAGCTCTACTCTAAGCAATTCTCTAAGGATGGTAAATTATAAAAAATAGTTACTAATGTGGGAGAAATCTCTATCAGAATGAAATTACAGTCTTGAAAATTATCTTCACTCCATGCTAACAACAAAATCATCTTCAAATATTTTTAAATTAAATGAAAAAAATTAAAATTGAACCTTCTTTTGAAATTCTCTGAACTGCTATGTCATTTAATAAACTCAATTTCTACTTTGCTTTGTATAATTCCAGGAGTTCTCACATATCGTCCTGAGTTATAATCAATGATCTTCCTCCATATGATTGTTTGGAAGATTTGGTACTGATGGTTATTGCTTTGCTATTGTGCATCGGCCTTCCCATGGTTTGCACCCAGCAGGACCTATGAGCTATTTCTAGTGATGATGGCTTATATTGCAATACCCTAGTCTTGACCCTTTCATCAAAGATTTATAAATATTGCCTTGTGAGCAAGCTGCAGATTTGAATTTCAAGAAACCAGAGAGAGGGTGTTTGGGAGAGCAGGTCCTTGCCTCTGGAAATCTTTCACCTGACCTCTTTAGCAAAACCCATTGACCTTCAAGGCCTGGTGCAATACTAATCCTTTTGCTCTGACATTCCTAGCAGGAGGTCAATAACATTTCTTTTTTGCTGAGAATTTTAACTGTAGAGATTAGCTAAAATGCTGAGTTTGTGTTTTGTATGTGTATTCAGGGACCATAGAGACTCACACCTTTTAAAAAAAATCTTAAAAATTAAATTGTTCAAATACTTAAAGATCTATCAAACAGAAGAAGTCTTCCTAACAGAATGGAATAAAAGCAGAATTGGTAATGACTTCCCTGTCCCTGTTAACATTTGAGAAGGGACTCTGTTATGCATGGAGTACCCCACTGTGTTGGGGGTCCTCTTGTGGGAAGTTTTGTAGTAGGATGGAGACAAGAATATTTTGAAGAGATGATGAAATAAGAAGAACAGATAGAGATAGATTGTGTTTTTTTAGCACTGGAGGGAATCCCCACATAAATGATTTTGATGAGAATATTGCTTTGTCCCAAATAAATATTCAGCAGAACGTAGGAGTCCTTTCTAATGAGGATGAATTTGAATCCTAACTCTGATCTGATGGTACTTCTTTGTTAAGAACTCTTTAGTAGATGCCTATTAGTCTTTGAAAAATATCCATACTCCTTTATCTGTCTACAACTTTGGGCCATTCTTTTTAGATTGATTTCGGATTGCTAAGTTTCATATACGATGTGATCAAGACAAATGGATGACTTCTCATTCCTTTGATTAACTAAAATGGCATCTCTTTCATGAAACTTTGCCTGGTTTCCCAAGTAGAAATTACCTTCTTCTTAGACCTGGGCACTTGGTTTCTACCATTTTTATGCAATTATCCATCATGTGCCATTTTGTATTATGGTTATTTGCATATCAATAAAACAAGAACCATTTATTAAATACTTACTCTGTGCCAGATAGCATTGGATAGTGGATAAAGAGCTGTTCTTAGGACAAGGAAGATAAGGGTTCAAATCCTTTCTTTAATATATATGTTCTCTGTGACTCTGGGCAAATAATTTCAACTTTCTGTGTCCCAGACAACTCTCTAAGACTATAAATTGCCCCAAAGCTGTCAGATTTTATTGGGATAGAGTTTTTCCTCACTCAGGAGATTATTATACTAATTCAAGTCATAGATCCCATCCCTATCACTCTCTGTAAGCATAGAGAATACTAAAATAAAACAGAAATAACCTCTTTTTTTAAGGACCACATCTTTTTCATATATGTACCCCCCCATTCCCTAGCACCTTTTTTGATATAAAGTAGGTACTTCAATGCCTGTTGAATTCAAGGCTGAATAACCATGTATTAAGGATTTCATTCAAGGATTCATTATTTCAGTTAAAATAGATAGCTTTTAAGGTTCCTTTCAGTTCTTGAATTCCAGCATCCTAATCCTGTTCTGTATGTTACAAAAGGCAAGGTCAAATCCCATAGATTAACATAACACAAATGCACATTTCGAGTATATTATAAAAAGATTCCAAGAGATCTGCCCAATGTTGTAATAGGTTGTCTCTGTAAAATACTGAGCTCTCTGTCATTGATAGTATTCAAGCAATGACTGAAGGATCATCACTCTACTGAATGGAAACTTGGATTAGCTAGCATCTTAACATCTTTTCAACAAATCAATTAAAAAATATTTGAACTACTTTTTATTGGAAGATATTGTATGAATCAATAGGGATAGAAAGAGGAAATTGGATATAATCTGTACTGTGGAAGTTTATAGCTGAGCAAACCAGTTCCTTCCAATGGTAAGATTCCAACATTTGATGTTATCAGAGTATCCTACCTAAAGCTGATAGGAAATAAATGTTTCTGGATGAGGATGATGATGGTCAGAATTCAAAAGGAAGGAAAGGGAAGGAGTAGGGAACAAAATTCAGTAGAACAGAGGAGCAAGTTCATGTGTCTTAGAATTTGAATTACCTTTCATTGGTTTCTCAAATATTAATGGCTTTCATGAGAACCATTAGATGTTGAGAAGAATAAGCAAGAAGAACAAAAGCTTGAGAAATAGGGTTTGAAAAATAATATTCTTAGAAGAAAGTGAGTAAAGAGGCAGTGTAATTCATGAAAATAAGAGGAAGTAGTTGGGATCTTCATGAAGAAAAAAATGCAGGCATACAAATGAGATGAGTGTAGAGCTGGGTTTTAATCTTTTATACAGAGCTTTGAAGTTGTCAGATACGAAAGAATCCCCTCAACTTCTCCCTGAACATAATAGGAAGGGTCACTGACTTCCCAAATTATTCCTTGGGGAATAGATAATTGTTCCCTGACTCAACAAGAGACACCATTGCGGTAAAAATCTTCTTTCCATCTGTGCCAGCTTTCTATCCTTTGCCTTTTACTCTGCACTGCTGAAATCAATTCAATTAAACAAGCACAAATTACACTCTAATTATAGACAAGATAGTGTTCTAGGTACTGGGGATACAAAATCAACAAAGGAATAATCTCTGCCCTCAAAGAGTTTAGACACTCCTGGAGACTCATTTTACTTTGAAGCTTGAGGTATTCTGTAACTTGAAGAGATGAATTCCAATTACTTAATGTTAATGGATTATTTTAGGGTTTGTGGTAAAATTTAGTATTTTCTTTTGAAATCAGCAAGATAATGTTTAAGGGGTCCTATATCAAAAGATAAGAGTTAAAATCTAGGTTTTGTCCATTCCTACCTATCTAATGTTGGAAGTCACTCAACCTTTTGGGCTTCAGTTTTTTCATTTGTTAAAATGCAGGGTTGAACTATATGACCCCTAAGGTTCCTTCTAAATCAAATTTTATGCTTTTATGCTCCCTAGGGAATCTTGGAATTAAATTTTTATGTCCCCAGTTCACAATTGGCCCTGTAAGGCTAATTAATGCCTAGCAGGGCACAGAAACATTTCAGGGTGTAACTAGGGAAATAAGAAAGGAAATTAAAATTTGTGAACAATGCCAAGCTATGTAGGACTTGTTTTTGTTGTTTTTGTTTTTGAATGAATTTGAATATATATTCAGCCAACTTCTGTTCTTTGAAATCCTCTTTCACATTTTCTTACCTCTAGATGAAATGCCAAGCATGACTCCTTTTTCATTGGACTGAGTACAATGGTATTTAAGAAAAAAGCCATAAGTTGAATGTTATAATTCAGACAGGCCAGCTAGTTTCATTGATTCCTGTGTGTGTACATGCACACACACACACACATACACACACACAGCC
>NC_058135.1:141735862-141753416 GCF_016433145.1 Gracilinanus agilis | reverse complement strand
ATATAAGTGTTTGGGACTTTCCCTGTTACCTCTAACCAACTCAAGATTTTCTATCCTCAAAAATTTCTACCAGGTCCTACTAACCTATGTAGTTCTTTCTGTCTTCTATTTCTCAACCAAACACTGAAAAAGCTGCCTATTCTCCTTGCTTCTCCTCATTCTTTTCTTACTCCCTTTTAATCCAGTTTCAAACGTCTTCACTCAACTGAAATTATTCTCTTCAAATTTACCAATCTCATTATTACTTAAATCTAAAGAACCCTTATCAACTTGCCCAAAGAGTTGTAAAACTGTGTATACCTTTTGACCTAGCAATACTACTATTAGGTTTGTTTCCCAAGGTGATCAGGGGAAAAGGAAAAGAACTTCTATGTTCTAAAATATTTTTCAGCAGCTCTCCTTGTGATACCCATCAAATTGGGAATGACTAAACAAGTTGTGGCATATGATTGTGTTGGAATACTACTTACCATAAGAAATTATGAGCAGATTAATTTAAAAAAACATGGTCCTGCATAAAATTATAATCAAGATCAAGAGAACATTATATGCAGCAACAGATATATTGTTAGAAGAATCACTTGTGTAGTCTACTTCCAGAGAAAGAATTGACACATAGAAACAAGCAAGACATAATTTTATATGTACAATATATTTTTGTCAAATTATTTCATCGCTAGTGTGTAAAGGGAGGAAGAAAGATACTTGGGAATTTTAATGTAACAAAGAAATAAATTTAAAAAAAATATTGATCATAAACCTCTCTGCTGCAATTGACATTATTGATCACCTTCTTCTTTTGAATATTCTTCCCTGTCTTGTACTCTCTCTTCTTTTGGTATATTGCTCTCTTCAAAGTTTTTTTTTTTCTCTTTTTCCCCTCAACCTGTCTGACCATTCCTGTTTCCTTTGTTATGTCCACTATTTATGGTTATATCTTGAGGCTTTGTCAGTATTCCTTTTTTCTTTCTATATTATTTTTTGATAACAACATATGCTCCCATACTCTGGTCATAATCTACATTGTGATGATTCATAGATCTTCTTTATTTTCAATCTCTTGTCTGAGTTCCAATTTCTTCTGATCCATATGATCTGGCCAAACTGGTGTTTCCCCTATTTCTCCCTCATGACATTACATCTCGTATTTCAGTACCTTTGTCTACAATATACTCCATTTTTTTCCATCTTAGAGAGTTCTTATTTTAAGATGCAACTTAAGCAATATCTTTTTCAAGAAGTTCCCTTCCTCTCCCTAAACCCTTAACAGATATGTATAGTGATGGGTATGGAGTCAAGGAAAAATTGAGTTCAAAATTGACTTTTACTACCTATGTGACCCTGAGAAAATCACTTAGCCTCTGTTTGCTTCAGTTGCCTAAGTTTGAATGGGAATAATTTGTGTGTGTGTGTTTTTTGGGTTTTTGTGAAGATCAAAAGATAATATTTGTAAAGCATTCAGGACAGTGTTTAGCAGGTGCTATATAAGTACTTATTTTCTTTCCTCATCTTTCTATCATATAGAAATTTGTCTCTGTTTGTATATACTCATATTGGTTGATTGTTGATCACTGACTACTTATTGGGTATGTAGGCATCATTAACTCCACATGTTCAAAACAAGACTCATCTATCCATTTAGCAGAAACTTCTTTTCCTTGCTTCTCTTAATAGCAAGAATTTTAAGATCAACATAATTCAACTCCTCCACATAGATTTGTGGACATATGTACACACATATGTGTACGCATACACACATACGTGCATACCCACACACATATGCCACAAAGAGGTTCCACCAAAATTATCCTTGGCCCGTTGCCAGCTTCCAACCTACTTCACATGTTAAAATCCCTCCCAAACTCTCCCAAAGCTGCAGTATAAAAGCCTTGCAAAACATGAATATAATTCTTGGAAAGGTAAATAAATATGAAACCATATAAAAGTAGAGTTTTTGTCCAGTTGATTAGTAAGGGAGTAGGATATTTTACTCTAAATAAAATCCAGTAAAACCATCACCATTATTTTTCTCTCATCAGATTTTTATTTAATTTGGCAAACAATTTCTCTACTGGAAAAGTACTTGAAGTTATTGATTTGTATTGCCTCCTATCCCAATTCTATTACAACTAACACAAAAGGATTTTTTTGTATCTTCATATTTCCTGCAAATATAAGTGAGTTTTGCTATTAACCATCAGCATTTCTATCTTTTTATAATTTACTGAAGGGAAGTTTTGGAATAATTGCATTTTATTACAAATTCTAAAATAATTTAATGATATTAAAAATTCATGTATGCAGGCATAAAAGAAGAAAAAAACAGGTCACCGAAGCATCTCAAGAGTGTCAAGTACAACTTCAATAAAATATTATTTACTAAAATAGCATTTTCATTGCTTTATATCTATATACATGTCTATATATTATATATAACATATTATCTTATATCTGTACAAATTATTAAGCAGTACCTATGGTGTTATATATAAGTATATATGTCAATGCTGGGTTAGACACAAAACTATATTCTATAACTTCCTTCCCATCCTACATCTGGCTGTTTGAGCAGAATAGTAGAGCCCCAGATTGGCAGCCTTTTTTTTTTTTTTTCACTCTCCCTGTTTCTTCCTGGGCTTGCAAAAACCTTTTGCCTCATGTCTCGCCAGGCCTGACTGGGTCTGCAAGAGGTTGATGTTTAATATGAACTCATGTACACATAGTTGCAAATGTGCCTAGGTTACCATGTCAACTTCATATTTTCCACAGGATTGTACTTATTTGAAAATACATTAAAAAATAGAGGTTATAACAAAAAACCCACAAGAGAAATTATTTTCAAGCTACAATGGGTAGCTCATAACAATAATGCTTTGTTGATCTCATTTCAATGGATTTGAGCAAATTTTACCCTTCTCATATTAATTACTAATTAATTGGATAAAACCATTGCTTTGAAATTTCAGGGGTTCAGCCAGGACCACAAAACTAGTTAGTTAGTTACAAATACGGTTCAAGAACTTAAGTGTCTTGCATGCTGAAAAACAGAAATTTTTTTTTCTATTAGATTACATTGCCATTATTATTTTACTACTTTACATGTGCAACTATGTATATATAAAAATAAACTATTTTTATTATACTGATCATTTCTGAAAGTGTAAACTATTTTGACTAAAAAATTAAATGTAATATATAGAATGCCCCTTATAATCCACTACTGCCATTGCTATTATTTATTTGTTTAGAGCAGGGGTCGGCAACCCTTTTGGCCATGAGAGCCATAAACGCCACATTTTTTAAAATGTAATTTCGTGAGAGCCGTACAGTGCTCACAGTGTGGCTCCTGTAACAGCGTCTGAAAAAAAATTGACTTTATGGCTCCTGCAGAAAGAGCCATGTCTGGCCCTCAAAAGAGCCAGATATGGCTCGAGAGCCATACCTTGCCGACCCCTGGTTTAGAGGGTTACAAATGGGGCTAAAAAAATTAACATCTTTTGGTGGTTGACTTGATGATGCAATTCTCTGACCTTAGAAGCTGAATCTCTTGCAGGGCTCACACTTGAACTCATTGTAGCTTTGTTAAATTTAAAAAAGAGCCTGGATTTGGTATCAGAGGGCTTGAGTTTGAACTCATGCCCAGCTACTTCCTTGGTATAGGACTATAGGTGACCATGATTAAGTCCCTTAATTTTTCTATTTCTCAGTTTCTTCATGTACTTACTGTCTAGATTTAAGAAACTGTGAAGAAAATGTTGATAATATAGATTAAATTTAAAAGTGTTCCCTATATTTTCAGAGAGAAGTTTGTTAAATATCTGCCACTACACTCCTGAGGGGTAAGAGAGAGAGGGACAGAAGAGATAGCTATAGAACGTGGAATAAAGTAAGGACAAAAAAAGAAGAAAATGAATCTAAGTTGACAGAGAAATGAGTTGTAGAATGTCAGATATGGAAGGGACTTTAGAGATCATTCTATTTCATCGCATTTTACTGAGGAAAAATCTGAAGTACAGCTAAATAACTCAAGAATCAATCAATAACTAACTTTATGGTCACTAATATGGGTCAGGAATTACTCTAGGCATCAGAGATGCAAAGATAAAGATGGAAACTTTTGTAATATTAGGTCTGGGTCTAGAGATTATGCTTTGTGTTTCACAGAGAAAGAAAAAGACAAAAAACCTATCCAATTTAAGTAGTGTTGTTGGAGAATAAAATTATTTAGAGAAAATTTTATTAATGCCTTTTGTTTTATATCAGTCATTTCCTAACATATACAGATATATTCATATCCAAAAAGGGAACACATTCTACCTCATAACATATTTAAAGTAGATCATCGCCTTCCTTTTTTTGTGTGAACGGAGATCCATAGAATGACTATTTTTGACTAAAGTTGAATATAAACAACCCAATGCATTTTTTTCCAAATTTCCAGTCAATAGGATTTACTAAATTTTCTTTAAGAAAGACATGATTATGTACATTATTTAGAAACAATGCAGCATGCTACAAGAAGGGGAAAAAAGTACAAACCGAGAATAGTATTTGTGGACCTTTTGGTGCCTTCTGCCAAATAGAGAACTCTGAATAATCTGAGGTAGTAAGTGGTCTACTTTCTGATGCCCTGGTTATGGAGAGAGATCTACAGATAATTGAAGGTTATGCACATAAATTTCAGAAGGGCAGAATCTGGGCTAAGTTATTTTCTTTTCGAGAGTTTGGCTTTCCTATATAGTCTATTGTATAAAAGAGGAAGGGGAGCTCTTTTTATAAATGATGCTTTAATTCATGCTAATTTCCATTGCAGATTTTAAAAGTAATATTTTTCATGACCCAGGACAAGAAAAACCTCAGCTCAGTGATGTATTTTCATATAATAGTTTATCTGGAAAATATTTTTAATGTTCTTAAAGGATAATTTACCTGTCAATGCTGTTCTACCCTGGCATACAAATTAGGGCCTGCAAAGAAAATATTTAAGTGCAGAAACAGCAGGGGCATTAAAGAGAAGATGGCAGCCTCTAGAAATGGTGCCATTGTATAATTTCAGAAAATGAAAATATATATTCTGGGTCCAAAGATGCTAGTCTTCCCCCAACCCCCATCCTATTGAAGCATTTACTAAAACACATGCTTATGCCCCATAGGAATAGATACCAGCTGCATGGTACACAATGAGCTAGCAAACTAATAGAATACCTTCTAAAACAATAGCCTGTGACTAGGGAAACAGGAATATCTTTGTCATGGCTGGCTAAATGATTCATCTCACCCTCAATTGTGCCAGGGGTCCTTGCTTCAGGCTATACAGTGCTCCATTTCAGTTTATCTCATTGTATTGTCATTTGGTCTAGAAACAGGCTACTCTCCATCTCAATTTGTCATTATACACTAATTCCAGCTTGATCTCAGCTTAGCTCCATCACAATTTGTTTAGTGGCAGTCACACCAGTAGAAGGATGCCTGGGATCATTAGAAGGTCATTGATTTCAGTCCAGATAAAGTCATCAAAAGTAATTCATTTTTCCTCCAAGCCATAATTATGTATAACTCAAAAACATCTGGCAAAGTTTAAAATGAATTAGGTTAATTAAGGGGAAAAGTTCTAATTTGAAAGTGTTCTTTTATTTCTTTTCCTGTGGAAGAGAAGCCAAATTTGGTCATCACATTTCAAATTCATGTTCATACACAATTTAAAGTGACAAAACCTGGTCTTCAGTGTTCCACGGCCTTCAGTTTTCTGGTGGATAAAAATCTTGCCCCAGGAATATTTCTGGTTTTAAAAAAGCATAAATTTATCTACTCAATAAACTTAAATACCTATTTCTTATCTTCTCTATTTTTATCATGATATAACTACTTCAAATTGCTCAAATAAATTTACCCTTCTAAATTTCTATGGACTTTACATTTCTCAGTTTTTATTCTTTTCACTAGTAATTCTTGAAATTATTCAATTCCTTTACAGATCCATTTATCCTCATTGAATTATATTCAGTGTTGAAGTTATTCTTGGTTATGCATTCTGGGTATTATACTCCAAGATCTCTTTTCATTTTTAGTTGAAATTTCTAGATCTTGTTTGATATTAACAGTAGTTCCTTTGTGCTTGAGTTGCTTTTTAGATACTTCCTTTTTTTTTTTTTTGATATAAGAACTCTGGATTTTGCCTTTGATATGTCATGGTCTTTTCCATTGGTGAAGTCTTTCAGAGTGATTGTGTGTCCTTTCTTTTTTTACTGTGAACTCTTTTTAATAGAACTATTTACAATTCATAATTTTGTGAAAATATTGCATAGGCTATACATTATTTTTAGGGAGCTGAATGATTCTTTTTAAAAATTATATCTCTTTTATTGCAATAAGAAATTTACACATAAGTTTTCCAAATTTGTATTATTCATGTTGTCTCTTTTCCCTTATTCCCTCCCCCTCCCAGATTTGACAAGCAATTGCACTGGGTTATACATGTATTAGAGCTGAATGATTCTTAAATTATCCATCTTTGATCTGTTTTAAGGTCAATTGCTTCTGACATTGGATAGTCTTTAATTTAAAAAAATCTTTTGATGAGACATTTCTTGTTATTTCATGAATCTATTGATTTTTCTTTAGCTTATTCTGGTTTTAAGGGAATCTATTTCTTGAATTAATTTGATTTTCTCTTCTAAGCTACTCATTTTCATATCAAGTCTTTTCTTTGTAGATTTGCTCTATTTTTTATCTTTTGTTTCATTTCTTCCAGGTATTTCTGCTATCCTCATAGAAAAGTCCTCATCCTTTCAGTTTCTATGTAGCTTTTCTCTCATTTCCTTTAGGGGGCTTTCTAATTTTGTAAATTAAAAAATAATTAATGCTTTTGTTTTTAATCACTCATCTCTTTAGTTTTGAATCCACACTTAATGCTAGAGCAAGCTTTGTCTTTTGTAGTGCTTTTCAGTGATGTGGTTGGCCCTACTTGTTCTCATCTTGAGTCTCCTACATTCTTCTTTTTACTTCTAAATCTTATACTCAGATGGGTATTTGAGGTTCAGAGTACTGAATATTTAATTCAATTCTTATTTTTCAGGACAGAAAGTATGGGATCTCTGAGACCCTGGACCCGAGTTTCTCTAGTTAGCACTAACCTGATCACTACAACATTGGTTGATGGTCTTTTACTATTAGGTTTTTTCCAAGGTCCCCAACTTTGGTCTTTGGACTTTTTCAGGGAAGTCCTCAGTTCTTACAAGTTCTTGATACAGAATTTTGGGTACATGTTATCTCTGCCTGTGATCTCTTACTGTGCTGGCAGTGCTTTGATGGGCATCCTTTCCTATTGCTATTGTGCTTTTAGCTGACTTCTTGTACATTTCTAGGGTAGAAGAAACTACTTACTGTAGCTATAAATTGAATTTCTTGATCATTATTTTTTCTGGCACAAAATTCTGGGTAATTTTGGAGAAAATATTTAGAAACTGGTCTCTTTAATGCTTAACGTGAAACCTACCTACTTGTGATATACCTTTAAAGTTTCTGAATGTTTTATATAGATTATTTCATTTATGTCTTCCTGATATCCTGCAAAGGAAGTACCATAGGTCTTGTCTCCATTTCACTGATGAGAAAATTGAAGTTCATATAGTCCAAATGAATTTAATTTAATTCAAGAAACATATATTACATGTCTATTTGATGCAAGATACATTATATAATGCATTGAAAGAGTAAATTTAAATGTTGGTGACTTCAAAAATAAGTAGTTAAAAAGATATGAAGTTAGTAAACTAAATAATTTTTGCCTACTAGTTTGTTTTTTTTTTGAGGATGGGAATATAGCATGTACACAAATAATTAAATATTTACTATATACCAATTGGTATAAATTATGCAAATTAGTACATGGAGATGGAAAATAACAAGTTATGATGATATAAGATCCGAAAGGCCAGAAGAACTATTGTAGGCTCTGTAAATAGAATCAGCAGTGTAGTTTACCAGTAGATGCAAGGGCTCAGTCCAGGGAGGACTCCTTTTTGAGGTAGTTCTAGCAGTTGGTTGAACCAGCCATGGCATCACAAATTACAATATGGAGATAGTTCAGTTGAATATGGTAGAGAGATGTGTCCATTGCCAGTATCACATCAGGGAGTAAAGTTGGTAAGGAAAATAAAAATAGGGACTTCTTAGGCTGAGAGAATCAAGATATATGTCAGCTTCATGTATTCTAGGACCTTCGTATTCCGAGTTTGAGCCCACTCTCCCCAGGGACTAAATTTGTGCTAGAAGGAGTGTCTCCAGGTTGAGGAAAGTGGGATATCTTGTTCCTTGCATTGTTTTCTCAGTAAATATCCCTTTACAAAAACTAAAGGAGAGAGAGAGAAAGAGAGAGAGAGAGAGTAAGAGAGAGAGAGAGAGAGAGAGAGAGAGAGATGCATACATGCATTTCCATCTTAATGCTTCAGATGAATTTCTTTCTTCCCATTGTACCATAGTGAGGTTTTCAGCAGTCTGAGCAGAAACTCATCCAGTTTGCAGTCCTCAGCTTCCCTAGTATTTACTTGCAGCTGAAACAATTATCTAAGACCAGGGAGAGAAGTGACAATGATGATAATCAGTCTCTCAAGACCATAATGTGCTCTCTGTATGCACGGTTACAAGTCAGAGTGGCAGAGAAGAACACTGAGGCTAATGCACAGGGCACCTGCCATTACAAACCTATAAAAGAATGTTACAATGCTTCAACATGATTTACTAAATGGATGGTACAGTGGATTTCATCAAGTTTAAATCTAATTGCTCTAGCCTTTGTCACTCTAAAGGAGACTCTGTTCCTGTTACTGCTGATTTGGAAACAAGGGCTCCTCTGCTTTCCTGTTGGCTCAGCTTCAAGTTAAACTAAAATACCATCATAGGTGATGTGGTTGCAGAGACTCCTCAGATTATGAAAATCAGAATCTTTCCCCTCCATTTTAAAGCATTTCCAATACTAATCTTATATAGCATTGAATTCAGTCTCTTTTAAAAATACAAAATCAAAAAGGGAATAAAAACTGCAATGGAAATAAAATCTAACTGAATGAAATATGAGCTTGAAATCAGAGGACCTTGGTTTGAATCCTGGATCTTCTATTTACTGCCTAAGGGCAACTTCTATAGTCTGTCCTAACCCCAATTTCCGTATCTGTAAAATGGAGAGGTTGGATTAGATGACCCTTGAGATCCTTTTCAGCCTTAAATATGTGATGCTATGTTCATATAATTATATACTCTGTGACCTAAGTGCATTGACAGATTTTATACTTGTTGGCCTCCCTTATTCCTAAGGACCACCAACTCCAAAAGCTCAAATTTTTCTAATAACATATAAAAAGTCCTGAAGTACAGAAAGTTTCTCACTTTATGCCCCTATTATTTAGCAGATTGCCTAATATGTTATCAGTTCAATGCTTGTTGAATTGAAAACTATGATAGTTCTGTGATCTCATTAATACTAGCTTTTTCCATTGTTGCAGATCAAAGCATAGCTATGCTTGCTCAAACTATGTGGCAACAAAAATGAACATTGGATTTTTGTTGTTTTTTTTTTAATTTTAACATTTGTAAAGTGCTTTAGATACATACACATCCAAATACTCTAAAAAAATCCTCTACAGGTGGTCAAATTAATATGCTGGAAGCCTTCCTCTAGTTTTCTTGAACTCACATAAGTACGAACAGGGCACGATGACTTTTGGTTATCTCTTGAGAGATTCTAAGGAATAGGAATGACATAACCTCCCTGTCCGTTGCAAAGATGAAAATCAAAACTCTTTCTCTTAAAGTTGAAAGAAAACCAAACTGATCAGGAGGGAGGAGAACTTATGATAATTCAGAATTTAATAACATAAAGATGTCAAAAATAGAAGTAAACATCTAAAATGTAAAAATATTTCTAGAAATAGCTTTGAGTTATTTTGAAGCAAAATTGGGGCCAATCATTTGTGGAATGGCTTAGTAAATTTTGGCATATGAATGTAAAGGAATATCATTAGAGCCAGAATAATACATAGGACAAATTTAAAGAATCATCAGAAGACTTTTACAGTCAGATGTTTAAATGAAATGAGTAGAAGAAGAACAATATTTTTGATTATACCAATAATAATGTGAAAAAATTTTGAAATATTTTAGAACTTGATCAAAGTATTATATATTATTAACTCCAAATGATTATGTGACAAAAGATATAGCCACTGTATAGCAGAATGGCAGTAAAGTTGAGATATGAAATGAGATTGGCCTTCTTAGACGCAGCCATTATATTGACTTGTTCTCTTGGATTTCATATATTGGGTATAAGTAAACACTTCTGTTGGTGAACAGTGATAGATATGCAGAAAAGGAGAATCAATAAAGAATTTTTGATATATAGATAAAAGTAAAAGAAGTACAGAAAAGGAGAGAAATAGATTGGTTTTATTAGTTTGTTTGATTATGTGTGTATAGACTTAAACACAAACTTTTCACAATATTTTACCATTTCTATTTTTTTCTTTGCACATTGGAATATTTGTATTTGTTGATGATCATTAAGCACCCAAATAAAAAAAGAAAACAAAAACTCAGAGAAATTCCTAATTCAAGTGTAGTGTTTTCTTTTTACAAAGATTACATTTCTACTTCCAGCTTTAAACCTTCATCTCCCAGGTAATATTACCAGAAGAACCACTATCATGCCAGTGATGGATGGAAGGAAGGAGGCATGATATTTTCCTGATGTCATAAATTGAATTACTGAGTTGATTTCTACAAACAATACAATTATAATTGTGGGTAGATGTTGTTTATATAAGCTGCCAATTACTAATTTGAATGTACTCAGATCTATAAAAATACTTTATTTCAGGATTATGAATGAAAAGTTTCTTATTTTGAACTGTAAAAGTTGTAAGTACCTTTTAGTTAGAATAAAGCATGGAAATGTATGGGGTAAATAAGCACGACAAGAAACAGAGAAATGATGAACAAAGATGATCATCAAAATAATAAAATAGATCCTGTGTCAAACCCAAGTGAAGTTGAGTTCCTTATCAATCAATAATTCTCAAAGGGTGAACTAAGGACTCTGTCCAAAAAAACCTTTCAAAGACTCTGAGAAGTCAATTTTATTTTCATAATCATACCAAGATATTTTAGCTTCCAATGTGATAAATATCAATAAATATAACCTATAAAAAGAAAAATTCTTTGGAGTGATCCTTAAAAATAATTTTTATGAATGTCAAGGGGTAGAAGCAGAGGTATGAGTCTGATTTAGAGGCAGCAACACAGCTGAATTATTCCAAAATTCTCCAATAAATGACTTGAAAATAATATCGTGAATCCAATTTTGGAGCTGCAGAGCCAGTGAAAAGTTAGGGTGAGACATATTTTCAAGCTAAGACAACATAAGAGGTTGGTAGAAGAGCTCTGTGATGCTGAGGTGGAGGTTATCCAGGAGTTACTACAGTCTTAGCAATATCCCTAGATTTAGAGGCAGCTAGAGCAGCATCAGGAGCAGCCTTGAGAAATCCCAGCATAGATATGGTAAGGAAACTACTGGTCAGAAAAATGTTGCAAAGGACTATTTTGGGGGAACTGGGTATACCTGGTGACAACTGGCAATTCTCTTGCCATATGTACTTCTGGGTTACAGTTCTAGGAAAGAGAATGGTACTTGTAGTTGGTCACAAGGGAAATGGAATCCTAATCTCTGTTTTAGAGCAAAGAAGAACACTAAAGCTTGTGGCTGCAGGAGAACAAAAGGTAAGGTCATAGTCCCAGCCCTGAGGAGAGGTAGGACTTGTGTATTCAGGAGAGTAGAGGCCATTCCTTGTTAAAGAATAGAGCATAGATAAGGAGAACAGTGACCATACCTCTCCCTGGTTGAAGTGCTGAAAACCTGCTGACTCCCAGAACTAGCTTTGTAAAACAGTGGTACAAAGTAGTCCAAAGCTACTCATCTTCAGGTGAGCAAAGGCCAACTTTATATGAAGTTCAAAGACAAGAAATGGATTATTAAAATTGGCAAACAAAAACAATAAAAGGAGGCACAAAAATTTAAGATCAAATAACTTTAAAAGTAGAAATGTTCACTTGGTAAAGGAGGTATAAAAGCTCACCAAAGAAAATAATTCTTAAAAAAAATTAACATTGAGAAAGTGATTTGCAATTGGATGGATAGCCCTTTGAGTTAGTATTTACTACAAAGATCATAAACAAACAATGTAGTTGAACAACGAATTATTCCAATTAAAATTAAATTTAAACTTGGTTATTGATTCTCCAGTATTCCATTTATTTAAAGAAATTTTCAGTGAATAAGTTTTAGTGACTTAGTGACTATGTATAAAATTCCTCCAATTTACCCACTTTCTATCTTTAATTTGAAGAAGGAAGAATGACATAGATGGCATTGGGGATTAAGCTATCCTTGAACTGAAGGCTGCTTGTATGTGTAACTGATGGTAGAAAGGAAGGGTGCCTTGAACACCAGAAGTGTGAATGAAATGAATATTTGTTGAGAAAATAGATGGATGGATGGTGGACATTGTTGTTATGACAAAAGTCATTGTGATTAATGACCAAAACTAATAGGAAGTCAGTGATTTGTTTTCTTCCTTTATTCTTACCTTAATAAGAATATAATATAGAAATGGATCAGTGAATATAATAGCATATGTTGTATTTGATACATCAAGAAATGTTATTCAGTAAAAATTTGTTTGTCATTTACTACTATGTGTCAGCCATGCTGAACACTATGGATATATAAACAATAATGAAATAGTCCCTACCCTTGTGGAGCTTGCATGCTTTGATGTGAGACAGCATGTTCTCCTCATTTTAGACAACTGGCAGTTTTTATCATTTATATCTTTCTAATATCTTCTCATATATGTCCACTTTTCTCCATTCATATAGGGTCTATCCAGGTTCAGGTCTCAGCAATTTACAATATTGACTTAACTGGTCTCTTTGCCATAAGTCTCTTAGCACTCCATTACTACTACATAACAGCCAAAGTGGCTTCTCTAAAGTACAGACCAATGACTTCAAATGCATAATGACTACCATATTGCTTGCCTTCTTAAATGGTGAATAAGGACTTAGAAGCAAGAGAGAATTTGGAACTGAAAATAAAATTAAAAAAATAATAAATTTGGACAATTCCACTCCCACCTCTACTTTCCCATCCTCTACTCCCCTAACTTCTGTTGCTATAACCTCTATGATCAAAAGGAAACTTAGAGCTCTCCACAATAGGACCCCTTCTTATCTTTCTAATCTCCTTCTTCTACATTGCTCTCGTCTAGGTTCTCTAGACCCTAGCCTTCCTGGTCAACTTGAACCTTTCAGTTGATACTTCATCTCCCATCTTTGCCTTTGTACTTAGTATCCCCTATGCAAGCTTAGAATGTACTTTGATCCATCCTCCCTTCTGCATTCTTAATTTCCTTAAAAATTCACCTCAAATATCACCTTTTATAGCCTTTCCTGATTTTTCAAGTTATATTTCCTCCTTTAATATGAATATAATATTCATGTGTATCATGTACTTACCAGCATATGTGCTTATTTTTCCCATTGGAATGTAAACTTTTGGGGAGCAGAGATAATCTTTTTTCTTTTTCTTTGTATTCCCAGTGATGCTCCCAGAATCTGGCACATAGTAAGTGCTTGTGGCTTGATGATAATGATGATAGCTTAAATTCTCAAAATGCTTTAAAGTTAGCAGAGCATTTTCTCTACAGCAAGCCCATGAACTAAATAGTGGCAACAAGGCTGGGTCTGGTCGATGCTCACAAAGGATGTGGCCAGCATTGGGAGATGCAATCTAGTAGCTAATTTTTCTAGTAATTCTTGTTAATGATGTGATACCTCTTTGCTAATCACAAATTTTGTTAACAATCCCTAAATTTAGGCATCCTGAAGTAAAACCACAGTTTCCCTATCCTTTTTATAATTCTATCTTGGCTTTAATGTCTTCTTTTTTCAGAAGGACATTGCCAATTACTGGTATTCCCAATGAATATCTTCTAATCTCAGAGAATTTCCCAAAGGATACTTGTGTTGTGCTCTCTTTTAGCCTTTGAAGTATTAAGGTATTAATGATTACATTAGCATCTTAGCCAGAATGTGTAAAGCATAGCAGATGAGCAAATATTACATTCATCCTGATACCAGCCTAAAAAGAAATACAAGACAGTATTTTTATTTCTGAAGCACAAAAGCTACTTTCCCCCCTCTTTACAACCTTTTTGGAGGAACACAAAGCTATGGTCAGCTCACAATTTTCATATAAATTTTCTAATCTGTTTGGAAAGCACTGGGTTAGGTTCTCAAAATAACAGCTTTAAAGAAAGAAGACTATAGAAATTCTTGAGGATGTATTTGTGGTTGACTTCCCAAATACACTCCCCCACCCCCCTTAACCTTTGTTCTGACTTTAATAAATAAACAAGAGGGGATGGTTTTGGCAAGGCTTTTAAGAAAATCTCACTGCTTGCTATGAATAAAACACCAAGCTCCCCTTTCACTTGCTGCCAAGGATGTTTTCATTTGGTACACATAACCCATGGCTACCTTCAACTGGAGGCAGAGTTATTTAAGGATTCATCGTTATCTTCCCTGGGAATGGCATTATTTCTTTAAACGTATACCCTGCTATTAGTGTCGGCGATTGCATCTTTGGATTTATAGAGTGATCTGAAGTGCAGTGGTTTTGAAGTGATTTGGAATTGTATGATTCTCTCTTACTTCTTGAGTTTGTTACTCTAATGCAATAGATAAAATCTTAAAAACGTGGTCAAGAATAAACCCTTCTACTTGCAGCCAAATAGTCCATTACTTTAATATCCCACCTTTTTAACACATTCAAGGATGACAATATTTTCTGCTCTAGGTGATTGTGTGTTTCTGTGGAGCATTACAGAAGCACCCAACATTCCGTTGTATTCCAAAACTTGGTAGGAACATGTGTAAAACCCAACATTGACTGAATTGTTATCACCTTGTGCAATGGCCCTCAGCCTACGAATCAAGGGAATAAATAGCTCCGTTACTCTTCTTCATAAAGCATTATTTGGATGCATGCAGGTTCTGCTTATTGTTTTCTGTCTGTCTCTGCAGGGTGTATTGCTCAGGGTGTAAAGGATCAGTCTCCACTCCAACTAGGTTTATTGCCCAGCACAGAACCATTGATCATGAGCTGCTAACCTTATCTCTGCTCAATATCTCCAAATCATTGTTTGGGGTCTGAATGATGCTCACTGAAGTGACATACTTAATGGAGAGTTATAGATGAAAGCTCTGTTCCCTAAACAGTGTTCTGTATCTATGGATGGTACATTTCAATATTTTATAAAAAAGGAACAAGATGATATGGAGGGAATTTTTCTAGCCTCAAGGAGGTGATTTTGCATTCTACCCTCTTTTAAAAAAACTGGGTTTTTAGGGCATATGCATAGAAACTTAGTATTTGATTTACAAATTAGATAATGGGGTGATTTTAATATGGAGGCTTCAATCAATAAATATTACGTCCCTACTATATTTCAGGCTACTGACATTAAGTGCTTATTAAGGTGATAAAGATTCAAAGACAAAAGGGATCAGTCTCTGTCTTCAAGGAACCAACATTTTACTGAGGAAAAACAATATATACTTATGCAAAGAAATACAAAATGCATAATAAAAAACAAGATAAATTTATCATGGACACTAATAGCCATGGGAGTCAGGATAAGTTTTAGGAGGGATAGAGTATTTGTACTGAGTTTTAAAGGAGAATAAAGATTCCAAGCAGTAGAAATTCTAAGGGAAAAAATGGTATGGGTCACAGACAGTATATGAAAAGTCACAATGATGGGAAATGGAACATTATGGGTAAAAAATAGCAAGTAGACCATTCTAAGTATAATATATAACATATTTAAAAGGGAGAAATATGTGTTAAGCTTTGAAAGGTAAGCTAGAGACACTTGTAGGACCAAGATGGCAGAGGGAGAAAGGTACTTGCTTTTGAATAACTTTGAAATAGTTCCTTTAAACTAATTTTGGAGCACTGAAGCATTTTTTCCATCCCAAGATAGTATAGTATGTAAGGTCAGCAGAAAAGGAATGCCTGATTGAGGTAGCAGAGGAATGTACAGTTGGGCAGAATCAGCAGCAAAATAAATCTCAACACACCAGCAATGAGGGGTCAATCCCAGTAAAAACCAGCAACTAAGGAAATTGTCGAGACTTCCGGTTAAGATGGCAGCAGAGTAAGGAGCAGCTGCTCGATCTCTCCTGACCTAAGCATACAGGACTCCTCAAGGGGACATAAAAACGAGTCCAGACAAACGAGGGAACCCCACAACAGGGCTCAGCATTGAAGGTACGCAGAATCGGGGCACTTCCACCCTATAAAGGGGTGAAACAGCTCTCACTAAAATGCAAGAGGAAGAAGCCCATCCACCCCCCCCCCACACACACACACACACCACACACAACACCAAGGCCAGCTCACGGGAGTGAAAACAGGATTGGGGCAACCAGTAAATCACTAGCAGCCCCAGGGCTTGTACCTGAGAGCTGCAAGAGGTGGGACCCCAGGTGGCTGGGGGGCAAGCACAGACTTTCCTGAGCATCTGCTCCTGAGAAGACATTGCCCTAGGCACGGACAAAGATCTCGAATGCAGGGACTTTCCCAAGGGAAAAGAAGAACTATTTCACCCAATTATATGGCAACAAATATAACAATTTAGGAGATATGGATGAATGTTTACAAAAATAAATTGCCTACATTAACAACAGAAGAAATAGAATACCTAAATAATCCCGTATCAGAAAAAGAAATTGAACAAGCCATGAAAGAACTCCCTAAGAAAAAATCACCAGGACCTGATGGATTCACAAGTGAATTCTATCAGACAATCAAAGAGCAACTAATCCCAATACTATACAAATTATTTGATATGATAAGCAAAGAAGGAGGAGTCCTACCAAATTCCTTTTATGACACAAATATGGTACTGATCCCAAAGCCAGGTAGACCAAAAACAGAGAAAGAAAACTATAGACCAATCTCCCTAATGAACATAGATGCAAAAATCTTAAATAGAATATTAGCAAAGAGACTCCAGCAAGTAATTAAGAAGATCATCCACCATGATCAGGTGGGATTTATACCAGGAATGCAAGGATGGTTCAACATTAGGAAAACCATCCACATAATTGACCATATCAACAGTCTAACAAACAAAAATCACATGATTATCTCAATAGATGCTGAAAAAGCCTTTGACAAAATACATCATCCATTCCTATTAAAAACATTGAAAAGTATAGGAATAGAACAACCCTTCCTAAAAATAATAAACAGTATATACCTAAAACCATTAACAAGCATTATATGCAATAGGGATAAATTAGAAGCCTTCACAATAAGAACAGGAGTGAAACAAGGATGCCCATTATCACCTCTATTATTCAACATAGTACTAGAAACACTAGCAATAGCAATTAAAGAAGAAAAAGAAATTGAAGGTATCAAAATAGGCAA